>NC_134931.1:19921806-20224431 GCF_051020765.1 Lasioglossum baleicum
TCCCCGGCTTTGATTCCGAAGGATTGAACCGTTGACACGCGGCGATGGTGGCGCCTAATGGGCTCGTCGTCTCGCGCTAAAAATATACACCGCTTTGAATTTCCCCGTCCAGCAGAGGCCTGGATACAGCGAATAGAAAAAGAGTCCGCGGAGACACTGGGAAGGGAGATGCTGCCACTGTTACTCCACTTTGGACCGGTGAAAATAACTCGACCGGTGCCTCTCGCGGTACCGTGTCATTCCTCTATCCCCCTTTGTCGCTGGCGCACGCTTCCATCGTTCCCCGTGAAAACGCGGCTGCGTCGGGGAGAAGGGAGGAAAAAAAATTGCAAATGGCCCGGCCCTAGCTCGTTCAGGAACACGCGGAGATGGAAACGCGGCGTACAGGCTTTTTACCCCTGCCTGGTCTTTGTCATGGACAGCGCATTTGCTTCACGGAACCTCGTTCAATGACCGAGCGATCCGTTATGCAATATGCCATTGTTCGCCGGCCCTTAGCGGCCGAGGAGACGGTCTTTTTGTTTAATAACCCCGATCAGCCCGCGCGAGATGTCCAGGTGGACCTTCGGAAGCTGTCATACTCCGAGGAAAGCAGATCCCATCTACTAGAACTTAATTATGATATAGAAATGCAAAATGTATGTGGCATTTGTAGGTCCTTAGGCATTGCAGCTACTCGTTCTGGGCGAGTTGAGTAATATAATTAGGGGGTTGTGTAATTTTGTTGAGCACTTGGTACGATAATCTTGCATGTATTTCTCGCTACTCTGCAAAGACAGCATTGAACTCGGGTCGACGAAAAAGCGTGCCGCAATCTAAACAGATCAACGTATAAATGCTTGAGCAAAGAAACCTGTCTCCCCATGTTTAACCTGTCACATGTGCCACATAATTTCGTGATCGTGGTCGGGTCCGAAGGTCCCGGCGACTTCGAAGGAGCTTATTAGTCGTAAGACAAAGCATTATTGAGTTTAATCTTCCAATGATCACGCCGAGGCGAGGGTAAACCATGTTTGCCGACGAGTGGCCGTCCGAAGAAACGACGCGACGCGACGCAGCGACGCGTTAATTAGAAACTCAACAAAAAGAGGGGGCCGGTTTGCCGAGGTTGACCCGTGTTCAATGAACGCGTTCGCTTATATCCGTGTACACACAGGGATATCGAGGGCCAAAATACCTCTCTCGCATGATCCACGGCCAGAGCGATCGCTCTTATTCGCGTCACGTCGTTTGTCATTTCTTCCCAAGAACAAGCAACTTCGCGGCGACGCTGACGCGACACGGCGCGAGGCAAGCCAGGCGGTCAGAAGCGGACGCGGCCGACCGGCAAAAATCATTCTAATTTGCTGGTTCGCCACAGAGCAATTTTCTTTGCCTCGGGACGTCGGCGTCCTCGCACAGCCTCTCTCTCTCTCTCCCTCTCTCTCTCCCGCTTTCTCCTCCCCCTTAACATTCTTTATTTTTCATACGGTTTATTATTACCACCGCTTCGAACACAACGACGGATCACGATTATTATCCCTGGGGACGACAGTCATTTTTCAGCACCTGACTGTCGTCGTCGAGCTACTCGATCTTCTGCCTCTTGCCCCCCTTCGCCTCCTCTCATTGAAACCCGAAAAATCGCTCGAATCTCGAGAAATTGTACAAGTTTGTTACCAGCATTTGTTTCGATAACAGTCTACATAATATTTTATTAAATGCAACGTATCGTTTTATAGAAATATCATACAGACCACTAATTTTGTATACCTTTGACAAATCATTAAAATCTAGAGTGATAAAAGTAAAGTCGCTCAATTTCATTATTTCTTGTCTGTAAAACATTCTGGATCGGAGGAAATTTGTAGGTCGATGGACGCTCCGGTTTCTGCAGGCACACTATACAGCACCAAAAGCGAAGGGTTGACACTTGATCATCAATTCTTTGTTATCCTCTTCGGAAAATAATGTCTTTCCCGGCCAGAGAGTAATTCTTCAACGTCAATTACGAGGACCGGAAAACAATTTTATTCAATATTCCACGGAGAATTTTTATGAGAAAGCCACCCGCGCTGTATAGTTTTGCTAGGAGTTAAAAAGTGGCTTCGATATTGGCTGAGGATCCTTTTTTCTTCTCGCCGGTATTAACGAAGGCGTTGTTACCTGGATCGATAATACATGGATAATGGAGGCGCATCGTTGGGAAACAGCGATCGACAGGAGCCTGAACGTATTTAGCGTCCTTGTCGATAATCGAGGTATCGGGGATAATGTCAGAAGAAGCTAATCTCGGCGGGCAGGGTCGGCGAAGCTATGAGAAAATTCTTAGACCGCCAGCAGGCACGTATGCGGGCGCTCAAGAGACATGCTACTCGATCACCTTGCGCAAATTCTTGTATTATTTTCTCACGAGCCTTGGATCGGCTTCCACGCGAGGTACGTTACACTGCGTATGGTAATTGCTGTAATTTATTGCGCCTGAATGACGAGTTTTTACACTGACGTCGCGGCACGAGATCGGCCCGATCGCACACGTGATGGAAAAAGATCGGTCCGTGCCAGAGAGAGCGCCCGCGTTTATCCGGAACGATTTTACCTTCGGAACCTCTGGTTCGCTGAATTCACTAAACTTATTCCCCGCCGCGCGCCGTTCGAAAGGGAATCCTGATCGAACGCATCATCCATTATACAAGAGCAATTTTAATCCGTGAAAAATTGGATCTTGCAAACCTGCGCCCGAGAAGCTGAAGATTAAAGGAGTTACGTGAAAATATTGGAACGTGAATGATGAATGATCCAGTAGCTAATAGCGCAGTGTGCACGCACGTAACTGAATTAAAAGATCAAACGAAATAATGCTTTCCCTTCCGATGTCTTTAACCCTCCGAAAGCAATCTAATCCAATCGTGTACGGATAGTACTGATAGAAAAATCTGTTTATAGAAAATATTTCCTACAGGAAAATTCCGTTGCGATACAACCTGCTGGAAAATCAGGTAGAAATGGATATTTCGAAATCCGTGGGATTTAGTCGCCTTGAATAGACGATATCCAAGAATTTTCTCACAGTTTTGACTATGAGAGAGTTGCGATCGATAGCGCGGCCTATTATAAGCGAGATCGACGGCGGCGCCTCGCAGCTCGATGTTCGATTGGATCGGGGTCGATCTCCGTATTAAATCTTTCGCGTCCGGTATCGCGGGCGATCTCGCGATTTCAATTTTCTTGCATCGAGGGGGAAAAGCGAAGCAAACGTGGGCGGGAGCGGGTGATCGGCGCGGTGGAAGCTCGATAACATGCGGATGGTTCGGAAACCGTACGTGGAAAACTATAAACTCGCAAAAACAACGGGTACAGTCCGCGCCGCGCCGCGCCGCCGCCGTCACCGCCCGTATGGATTCATTCATCAATCGTTTCGACGGTTCTGATTGTTAGGGGTGTTCCGGCGGCGCTTTTTTCTTCTCGTTTTTGCGCGCCGACGTCTCCATGCAGTCGTGAAAAATACGGCAGCCAGCTTGGTATATCACGACAACGCGCACGAGAGCGAGAAAAAAAAAAATTCGCGCGGCCGAAACGATGAGCGGCTGCAACCGGGGCTCGGATCGCAGTCCAAGTCGACGCGTCGCAATTAAAAACTGTTGCCGAACTTTCCGGCGACGGTTCGCGCGAATGGCAATCACTGGTTTAGTTTTTTCATCGGCAGCCCCGTTATCACGGCTGCACGCGAGCCTGTACACGCTCCTGCTTGCTCGTTCGTTGTCGCACGTCCGTGCCCCCGCGCGCGCGCGCGCATCCGCTCGCGATTGTAAGTAAGTTCGCAAAATCCCGGTTGAAAAATCGAGCCACCGGCACCGGTGAACTTCCTGCCCGCTCATGCGGGTTTTCCGGATTTAGCAACCTTCTATTGACCCCCTCGCACGGATCCTGACGATCCTGCCTTAATTGGTTTCGAATTTGACTGCAGGCGACGAGACGGTTTCGAGTTCACTCGTTGCGAGGTGGAATTTCCGCGATTCGTTCAGTACCCTGCACTTGAAACAATTTAGCTTCTATATTACAATTTTCATTCTAACGAAGTATCCGATGTATCGGAGCTCTCTAACTGTATGTCTGATCGTTTTTAAACAGAATCGAGCGTTCTACTTCAAGTTCGTTTTTAATATACCATTACGTAAATTCCGTGATCCGAACAAATTAATACATATCGACCAGCCATGGCCATTCCTCTTAAAATTTTTGCCTGACAATGTTAATAACATTGCCTTGCAATCCTGTTTTCATCAGAACCAATATTTCTCAGTGTAGAAACTAACTAATTCTCTACTTCGTAAGATGTGCTTCGTTAAAATGTGAAATTATGAATGAAGCTCAATTCGTTGACTTGTAGTGCAAAGTGAAAATGAGGAAAGCATTATTCCTGCACATTTCGCATTACGTACTACGTCCGATGAGCTTGTTGTACGAGAGTTAAGAAAGTCGCATGATTAGGGTTATACCCATCATTCATCCGGGAAGCGATTTTCGCGTACCACGTCTGGTACAATGTCCATCACATTAAATAGTTTATAGGGTGCTTCGGACGCGCGAGAAAAATTTTATTGGAAGAAGATTTACTCGCAGCTATACACACGACGTAATAAGCCTAATATCATCGTAATCAAAGAATCGTCTTCTCATCGTTGAGGTATCTTCGTAATAGAGAGGCCTCTCTCCAATACCGGCTCACTGTTGTCCGCAAAAAATCCGCGATACGCATCACACGCGTGGAACGATAATTTCAATTGAAGCCGTAAATGGAAGCCGCTGCAATTGCCCGTGCAATTCGCAATCACATTGCAACTAATTCACAGGCTGCCAATAAAATTTGTCTATTCCTAGATCCACTATCCCTCCGAACAGTATCCATCTTTATTACCCGTGGCAAATTAATTTATCTTCGGACGCATCCTTGTATCAGAACGCCGGAGAATGATGCAACGGATGGCAATCTCATCGCCGCGCGCCGCGGCGAGCTGCACTTACGCATTCTCGCTTACGCAACCGAACGTCGATGGGAAAAAAGGGGAAGAGATTGGTTTTTAATCAAAAGGAATGCAAATTGTATGAATTACTCGGATGCCCCGTCGATATCGATGTATGAGGTTCAGTCGCTGGTAACCTTTTATCGCGCGGAAGCCTGTTTTATCATTTCTGTCGTACTATTCATATGATCGATCGCTTCGACAATGTTGCCGAATTTTTAAGCAACCGCATCCTATTATCTGATAATTCGACTGCTTAACTTTGTATACAGAATCTTAATGCATTTACAAATTGATTTCGTTACTCTGGATGGTATAATAGATAGATAGATAGAGTTCTTCATAATTAGACTGTGAATCTTTATATAGATTTTATACTTATCGTAGAGAATTTTATTTGGCTACAAGGGAGACGAAGAATTGTCTTATATTTTACTGAAATTCGACACGATCTAGGTCGGCCAGAGACATCGGTCATTCTACGCGAACATAAACAGCGAGTCAGCGGATTCCCACGAGACTGGATGAAAGGAAAATGACAGAACGCGGGTCGGGAAGACAGTTTCCAATTGTCGAGTGAAATCGAAGATGAAAGGGAGAATCGATTTCCCCCTCGAGTGGAATTGCAAATCGAGACGATTACGCGAGTTCCGTCGGTGTCGGAGGGATCGGAGCCGGGCGTTCAAGGTGAGCAGAAACGAAAGAATGAGTTCATCCCATGGCGCGTCGCGCTGTCCGTGGAACGCCTACGCCTTTCGCGCGACTCGCCGCGCGTCCCCGGGAACGCCTTTTCGATCCAGTCTTCTCGAAACGATTCGGATCGACGTTTGGTCTCGCAACACCGATCGGTCAGATGTACGGGAACACGGTCGATTTTGCAAACTGTCCGTGCACCATTCCGCGTGACGAGTCGGCAAACGACCACGGGGAATGGGAACAAGAGCACGACGAGCCAGACAAGGACGTTCCGGCGGAGGGGAAAAATGTTCTCGTCGATCCGATCGACCTGGAAGAACGAGGAGGAGGAGGAGGGGAGGAGGAGAGAAAGCAGTCAAGAGAGGATCGAGGAAGACAGGTAGCCGAGAAACGAGACGAGAGACGCGATGGCGAGACGCGAAAAGAAACGAGAGGAAGAAAGAGAGCGAGTCCCGGCCGCGAGAGAATCAGGCCGGACAAACCGCCTAGGCAGGTAGGCGCAACCAGGTGTGAGGAGATCAGAGGAGATCGGTGGAAGATCTAAGGAGATCCAAGGATGTTCGCCGGCCACGGTGTGCGCGCGGCGATGGTGGCGAAGGATGCTAACAGCCTCCGAACGAGTCTGCGACGCCAACGTCCACCTTGGCGGCCTGCAAAAACACCTGCCTACTTCTGTCTCCTTCCTCTCCTTCCTCCTTTTGCCACCCTTCTTCTCTCACGTCTAAAGGATACCCCTCTCCCTCTCTTCCTCCTCCTTCTCCTCCTCCCCTCTGTTCTCCTCCTCTCGTCGTCGTACCCCGTGTATACACACGCCGGGCGACACCTCCAGTTTATCGTACACGTGCTCAGTTTTAAGCGGCTGGTTCCGTTTCCCGTTGGACACCCGACAGGTTTAACTTCATTCAATCTTCGTCCCTTCGTCTAGATTACACCACCGATGAAAGCGAAGTTGAAGGCCCGCGAGCGTGTTACTTCAAGACAGCCGGCATTCCGAGCCATAAATTGCGGCGAAGTCGGAATCCTCATCCTCGGGTTTGGGGCGAGGTTGTTCCGAAAGGGTTGGATTGGTATCAGGTTTCGTTGACAGGACAATCGACAAAAAATGGTTTAACGTTAAAAGTATGTGACTTTCTCTGTCGGGAATATTTCCGAAAAGTTCTTCACTGGCGAATATATTTCAAAAGAAACACTTGAATGATCTTCAAGAGTCATTTCTATTTTTCTTTTCTAAACAGAGACTCGAAAATAAATGATCATGTTCTCACAGGCAAGTTACTCCTCCCTCTTAGTCTTTCTAGAGTCGATCGACAGCAACACTGATTGATAATGGCATTGTCTGGCAGTAACTGCGCAACGCCTGTATTTACTTATATGCATCACCGACGATATTATTAAGGAATTTATATAAATACCCTGACCTTTTCCAAGTAACAAAACGTTACAATCACAGGGAGAACATTGTAGCCAGATTACCGGTGTCAAACTCGCTTTCGATTAATTTATGTCGACCGAGACACCGAGGAGGAACCTGTTAGTTGAATGGAGTTCTCTCTCGAGAAGAAACCTAGAGGATACACCCTGGGTGTGCGAACAGTTTCGTGTACAGTTTCTGCTCCACCTATACGGCTTTCCGTGAGTCAACCTCCAAGCGTCTGTAAATTACACTCAACTCCAGTTCATCACGGTAAACACAAATCAAGTTTTACAAGTTGTCCGTGTCAGAAGCTGTCTTCACGTAGGTGTTGCCGTGGACGTTTAGCTACACACGACTACAATCCAACCGGTGACAACTTCATTCCCTATTGAAATTGAATAACATATCAAGATAAAATTGCGGCGCACGTAGGTGAAATGACTAAGGGCTACACGCGGGATAACATAAAAAGATTGCATGCACACCGTGCGTCATTGAGCTGCGTGTCGTTCGCCAAATTAACAATCTCCACAAATCCTACGTCAATGAATTCGCTCTACGCTATTCCGTGGGTGAAAATTCATTCATGCTTTAGATCCTGCACATTTTTTAATTTCTCTATCACTGTGTTGCTGCCTCACGCATTTGTTTAATATGTGAGATTGTGGGTAAAACACAATCGTACAAATAGGGAAGTGATTATTGGACTTCCGTAAAACTTGAGGCAACACGCTACTCTGGTTTAACTGGAATATTAATCAATCTCTTACCCACACCCTGACAGACGCAAGTTCGAAACCCACGAAATGACAGCAAAATTTCATAATAAAACAGTGGCACGGGAAACGCGCAGCCGGTTGAGAGTTGAATAAAACGGAGAAGCGTTCGTACTATACGTAATAGTGATATTAAATGCATAGGATCATGCTAGGGATCAATCGGAAGAAGTCGAACGTCTCTCGTCGGGACCGGCTTAAAACGTTGACATTCGCCGACCGCGAGGATCGTCTCGTGCCATAAAGTTGATCCGAATCCGGGGGCGTTTTATGGTCAATTTAACGACGCCGTTGACAGAATTTCTAGTGAGGAGAGCAGCCAAGACAGACGTGATCTCCGAAGAGACCGGGCGCGGACGTGGCGAGTCCTCCCGTTGAAAACGTTAAGCGAGCTTATGATACACTCGGCGACGTATCCCTCGCGATCTAACACGAACCGTTCGCGCGTAAGATTTACCGATCCCGGCGGAATGGATGAAAAGAGGATGGCACCCGGGTAATCGGAATATTGGAACCACGCTCGCGACGTTTTACGAGCTCGCGATCTGCTCGCACCCGCGCTGGTTCCCGTCGTAAAAAGAGGACATCGTTATTGCTCCGCTACCAGCTGCGAACCTATCCCCTTTTCCACGTAGTCTCGTCTCGTCGAGAGTTTTCTGACCACCCTGTGAAGTTCCATTAAAATAATTCGTCATTTTATATTGCTCCTTCTCGTTCTTTCTATTTCGCTCCTTTTATTCTGGAAAGTGGTAGATGTACAATAATTAAGTTACCTCATTGATTTTTCGTTTTCGTTCGAAGTAAAACAGCCATGCAATTTTCAAGATTGAATTCAACTTACTCAAAATTCTTAACTTAATCACTGGTATGTACGTAGTTAATATTAAGGTACGCAGTTTGCCTTCAATTCTTTGAATATTGTGCTCTCTCGTAATAAGCATTTTCGTACTGCAGCCCCTCCAGTAAATATCCTCCGTAATTGATAAAGCGAGAAAACAAGAAAATAATGGAATCCGATGTTTCGATTAAAAAAGTTTTAATAATTCCCGGTGCTCGGGAACAGGTAGATGTAATAAAAATACGACGAAGGGGGAGACGGTGACGGTGACGGTCGAGTGAAATGAGAGATCGTGTCGCGAGAGAGTCCCATTTTAATCAAATCCCGTTTGTCGTGTCTTGGAAAACGATAATCGACAGATTCACTCGACGCGGAACAGGAAATTGATGCAATAATAATTTCGCCGGGGAATTTAATATAGCATTAACGCTCGCTTTATCCTCCTGTTTTATCGCGCGCATAAATTATGATAGTACAATTGATGCGCGAAACATATTTTGCGAGCTCGGCCGGAGCACTTTGTTAGCAACTCTATAGAAACTTTCTTCATTAAATTTCATGCGGCGGCGCGTGTACACTTTGCTGTACACATTTTGATTAAACCTCATTAATATTGATCAAATCACGTACAAATCCCGCGTTTAATTCAATGTATCTATACATATACGTCCACTGTATCAAGTCGAGCACAATTTGCGGCAACTTATTTATATCGTTAACCGTGAATTTGTAACGTTCGGGAATAATTATCGTTCATTTTGCGATTTATCGAAACGTTACACGTCAAACCGGACGCGATGTGTAGGGATCATCGAGATGAAGAAATCACGAATATGCCGGAAGCAAGTTACGTTAATAATTATTCAAATGCATGTTAGTCAATCCATTAACAAATTACAGACTCCATTTTGAAACAACGAGATCATTATTTTGCTCGTTTAAATTATGAAGTACAATGCAATATCTGCTGTTCGTTTGTTGAATGCAAGGACCGGAAAGGGTTTAGAAACTGAAAATAAAATATTGAGAAAAGAAAATTTCGTTTTTGTTGTCTAGTCATTTAGGGATTTGCTTTGCGCGTATGCATTGTGTTTGCCGGAAACGAACGTGTCGGTTGGATAGGTGGTTTTCTTAGGTAGAGCACGGCGCGGCGGCTTCCGGTGTCGTCCGTTCATCCATCGTGAATCCTTCGAAGTCTCGAGTTAATGAAATTGGACCCGTTCGAGGCTAGAGAACGCTCCGAGCTGAATAGAATTTCATACAATAGACGGGGCGGCGCGGCGGCGGATTGATGAGAAAACAGCACGTGGATGAGACAGAAATAGGTGGGGTGATTACGTAAACAAATTAACGCGTCGCCGAAGACGCTCGGGGGTGCGAAGAGCAGGGTGCAAGGAGAACGTGATAACGCCGTGGAAAGAGAGTCGGATTGCTTGCCTTCGTAGACGGGTATCGCTCTGTGCGAGAGACTCTCTACGCCGCGCGCCGCGCCGGTGTGAGCATAGGTAACAGAATTGTTCGCGGTGTGCCGTGTGCGTATATAATTGCGGAATTATGTAGATACAGCCTCGCGCTGTTACACCGAGGCGAACGCAATGCTACAAGAGCGATTCCGCTCATTGAATTATTTGCATTATGTGGGTTACTGTTTCGGCTAATCGGGGGGAATTCAGACGCAATCCGTCCTAAATCGCACAACGAAAATTTCCGGATGTTCCTCACATCAAACCAGTATTATTCGAAAAACACATAAATTTCTGCAAAAATACAGAATGGCATCCTAAATATCACGTTCAGTTGCGTTGACCACAAAAACACTGCAGTTTCAACAGCATGAATGGACGAATACGCTGCGCAGACTATTTTGATAATTTTTAGAGAAGCTTTTGCCGTTGTATCTCTTGTTTTCAAGCAATACTACACTAAATTTGCATTTTTCTCGAGGTATCGACGTTTGTAAACTGTAAGTACATATTTAGAAATTACCTCAAAATATGAAATTCATTTCCAATATATGTATTACAGATAAGAGAACATATTTATATAGGCAGCCGCCATCATGCGAGCAAAGCTGTATGAACAGAAAGTTTCGAACAAAATTTGTACGAGAAGTGAATGGGAAATGCCGAAGCGAAGAGAATGATAAACATGTTTTTTTAACTATCGATCGTATTTATTGATAATAAATCTTTAAATGTTTCCGGCGCTATACGGTTCGATCTTTTGTTACGAACAATGAATGATAAACGTATTTGAAAGTTTATTCGAAATATTTTCGTGGAATAGAAACACGTTTCTCTTTGTGTAGAGTTTGTTTTAAATTTTTCACTAAATAAAATTTTTGTAAAAACCACCATCGATACATTTTATTCTGAATGTTTCGCTCGCATCAAATCGCCGAGAGTCCGTGCGAAATGAAACCAGTATAAAATCTATAGTTTCACGAATCCACAGTGTTGGTATTTAATCGGAGAGCTGTCGGAACGATTCGTTATTTCAGTAAACCGACGAAAATACTTCATTTTGCCGGCGAATCTTCCAAGTAACAATTGTCGGCTTTGATGTTAGCCGATGGTAATTCGAGGGGCGCGATGGAATTCGAAGACGAGGGCAATAAATCCCGGCGTTCTACGTCCAACCCGAAAAACCGGGAAGACGAGGCAAACACGCCATCAGGAACGCTTCCTCGTTAGTATCCGCCGGCTGATTCGATTTGAGCGCCGGCGCCTTTTGTTTACCGGCGTTCACGTGAATTCGCTGCGCATACTGATTCGTGAAAAACTCTGCAGCCGAGGCTATCGGGCTCGTTATTAATATTAATACACGAGATTACGAGTAGAAAACGGAGTAAGAGAGAGATAGAGAGAGAGATAGAGAGAGAGTGGGGGAGTGGGGATGAAACAGGCAGAGAAATAGAAAAGCCAGAGACGTCGAGTAGAAGGGGTTCGAGTAACGAAAACAAGGAGGGTCCAAAGTTTCCGACAAAAGGTGGGAAACGAGGGTTCCGTAGCATACATTTAATTATGTTCCTCTGTTCTCTCGTTTCGCCGGGTCCGGCCGCCTCTCTCTCCCTTCGAGCGTAGTTTCCAGCCGTGTCTCAAAACTGACTGTAATTTTCGCTTTTCCTTTGTTTCCAGGTAAGTGGCGTCACTCCCTCGCAGACCCCAGTTGCCACGGAACCGGAGTCAACGAACGGTATCGTTCCCGGGGTTAAATTAAGGTTCGGATCGGTGCGGGGCGGTTTCACGGCGGTTTCACCACGGACCGCGGCTGTTTATCGATAATCGAAACGGCCCGCTAATTCGGCACCCGGGCCCGCCACGTACGCGTCGTTAAATTAAAGATAATCGAAGTTCGTTCGGCTCCTCGGGGCGGACCGCGGGAAACGAGCGCCGATTCGAATTAAATGGATCGAGGAAACGGCGCGTTGTGTTCCGCCGTGAACAATTAGGGTGTATTTGTCTTTACGGCACCGATCGCTTGTTTGGCTCGTACGATCCCGAAATCGACGAATGCTAGCAATGGCCGGGGCCATTACGCGACACCGTGCATGCCGGATGTGTAATCAACACGAGGGAATTGCGCGTGCTAATTTGGTTTTTACTAGAAATCCATTGAAAGTTACAATGCGCTGTGATTTTTACTGCTGGGAAGTGTTCGTTCATTTTAGTGTAGACTTTGTCCTTTTGAAATTGTTTGCAGAAGACCCCTGCACAGCAAGACAGTAGTGATGCAATGCTTGTGAAGTGTTGGACAAACAATTCCAATAAAAGAACACGTCTTTTAGCTGAAAGCCTCTGATACAACGCACAGTTTCCGACAGATATAATAACATTGGGTTTGTTCGCGCCGTCCGATATCAACGAGCGGAAAGTGTACCGAGGAGCGTCTCTTCGGTTGTTCTGCTAAAAGAGTCGTTTCACGGACTTTGTGTTTTTCTGTTGCGTCCTTGTTCGCGGTGTCACCTGCGTTTGCCTTTCCGGCAGCACGTTAGTAGCCTCGGAGAAGCTCTACGGAACGGTTGCCAATTCTGAGTACGATTGTTCAATCGATTTTCATCCAGTCTTTTATGCGCTCGGGTTTCAGGATAAACGTGGCCGTTCTGTGGAAATGATCGGAGACTGTATATGGACTATTGTTCTTTATTATGTCACTATATAAAATCTGTTATACAAATTGGTATAGTTTCTCAAGAGATCGTACTTAACGGTTTTACAATCTTCAACTCTACACTCGGTAATCTGTTACGCGATGACAGTTGCGTGATGTTATATACCCGCTCGCGGTGTCGCGGGGAGAGACGGGAGACCTTTGTCTTCGCGGGCTTAGGTTCGAAAACCTGTCGAAACAGCTGACTTGGTGACAAGGAGAAGGACGCGATCTGTTTCTCCTTGTTTGTGTCGATGTTTTCGCAGGAGTCGGTTCGTTGCCCGGAGGTGATGTTTGGGCCACGTCTGACTCGATGATGAGGAAAGGACGCTGTCTTTTTTCCTCATCGTTGTTTAGCTGCCAGATCATAATTCTAAAAACCTTCCATACAATGAAAATTTATTAGAATAATTACTCCTTTACCCTCCTACACAGGTTTTAGACTTGTTAGTCAAAGAATAGTGTCACGATCAGTGATGAGGATGAGCACAGAGGACGCATAGGTTCGGAAACGATGAAAATAGTCAAGGATATTTGTAGTTATGTTGCAAAAGATTGTAGATTCGTTGCAAAAGCAGCTGTGCGACGAGCAGGACCAAATCCTGGAAGGAGGCTCGCGGTTTCTTGCTCGTGCTCTGCAAAACGTCGACCACGGGTTACGAAACGGTCGCCGATGACAATTTAGATCGAGCCGGCGCGCAATAAACGAAACAACCGCTAGGGCATACGAGAAGGAGGAAGAGAAGTGATTGGCCAGCGTTGCTAATGAAGAGCTCAGGACTAAGTAGCCTGTAACCCGCTTTATCCCCGTCCCCCCGTCACCCTGCCGGTTCCCCGTCCCGTGCCCCAACCTTCTGTCGTGTTACATATGTATTACGGTCCCGTCCTTTTGCCCGGTACGATACGACGGAATCGTGTTAGTCTTCGTTGCACGCGCGCGCGCGCGAGCGGGCGAGCGGATCGTCGCGTCCTCCTGTGTAAGCGTTCGTTCGTGTGCGACGGTCGTGCTCGCCATGGTATCAATTAAATCTCTGATTAGCGAGCCCTTCGACTCTGCTACCAGCCCCGGTCTAGCCCCTTTGAATCTCGTTCGCGATTGTCGGTCGTCCGTGCTAACTCGGACCGATCGAAGACTTCCTCCGCCTCGACCCGTGCGAAGATCAGCTCCCGAGATTTCGACGACCCGACCGAATATTTTTCTCTGCGAGCGGAATCCGTTGAAACTTTTCCGGGATCGCCCGCGCCGAAAATATATTCGATTTTTATTTCGACGACTATCGGCGCTTGGGCGTCGAGCGCGATCTCAGAACGGCGGGAACGGCGATCGACTGTGCAAACTATTCACCTTTTTTCATTTCCAGAACTGCTTTTCACGGGTATGATTCTTTTGTTCTCTTGTCCTTCTCTGTCACGGGCACGTTTTTTCGCAGCGTGGAATAAGATTTCTTCTTGAAAATGTTAGTCGAGTGGTTTTTAAAATTTTGTGAGAATATGTACCTCGAGTACCCGAAGACCTGCTTTCAATTTGTTTCTAAAATTTGTTGTATATCCTCGTTAACGAATAGATTTTCAATTGGTTTATATTTAAGGCATAGTAATCTGCATTGGAAGTATTAATATGTCTACGCTCTTACTGAACGGCGTAGAAAATATTGTGGGTAATAGTTTACAAATTTTGTTTTCGTTTGTTACGCTATGTGAAAGGAACCACGCAAAATGTTCAAATGAAATTTCCAATTAAATCAGTGTTGGAATCATGTTGACTGTATCACAGTGGACTACTTCCTGCATGGTAAAATGATCAAAGAGGTCGGTCATATGTAACAACTAGTGCACGTCCACGTAGTAACAAAGTGAAACCGAGGCTGGTTGAGTTCGCAACGCCTCGAACAATTGTCCTGTCGATGCCGGAACTCGATCACGCCACCTACGCGAACGCGGAGCTCTGTCGAGTCTCGGTTTGCGAGTAAAGCGAAACGCGGTTTCTCGGAGACATTCCACGAATGTCTGGGAGCTATCGCGGGGCCCTCGATATATTTTTTAACGAACGACGCCGGTGCGCAACCGGGGACGGCATCGGCCGAAGAATTTGGCATCGTATACGCGTCTCGTTGGCCGGCGAAACGGAGCGGCGGCCATAAATCCTGGCTCGGCCAGCGACAAAATAAAACGGAAATCGAGATTCTCGGTGAGCCGCGCGCATCCTCCGGCGACCTGGCGGGGTCGAGAGCTGCCTGCGAACCGCGCCGGCAAATAAAACGTATCGGACGAGAACGTGGGAGCGTGGCGTGGTGTGGCGGGCAAGGTCGTCTCGTCGCGTTCAGGAAAAGCTGAAAAAGCGTAGATTTATGAATGCCGCGTATCCAAGCGGTCCTCTCAAGGCTCGTCGCTACCCGCGGAGCAAAGAGCGATCCTTCATGTTCACGAAGACACCGTTGCCACGCCACTGGACGACAGAACTAATGGTCGGAAGAGGTCCGAAGTGGTAGGCAGCCGCGCTTGGTAACCAAGCTTGTTCGACACTGGCTTCGCCTGTTGGGAACGGGTGCGGGGCAACGTTATTTATGCACTTTAACCGATTCCACGTTTCGCCTCGCTCGACCCACGGTGCACGGATTTTTGCAAGCTTCTTAGGACCATGCGTGGACCGCATTCTATTGCGAATTTTGGTGGGAGCAGTGCCGAGTTGAAATTCTCTGAAGTTCTGGTGTCTGAGCGAGGCTCATCAACGTGTCTTCGAGACTTTCAAATCATGCTTAGAACTTTAGGGTTTGTAAGTTGTAGTTGTTTTTTGAAGAAAAAGAGAGATTTGAGACATGGCCATCGTGTTTGTTAGGACAGTTCGAATCTGTTCAGAGTTTTGAAATTCTGGTGACTAGGGCGGTACAGACTACATTGTAATCGTCAGTGTTTCTACTGGAAAGGGCTACGATTTTGTACTACATACATTAGGGAACACCACGTCGCCCAGGGATCCGCGAAGGGCATATTCTGCAGTTTCATCGAGCGATCCTCATCTGTCGCGTCTGCGAGTTAAACGTAGTCGCCGCGCCGGATCGCGTGACTGGCGACTTTTTCCTGTGGGTACATGGTCGCAGTCCGCGGGCGCACAGTCCGCTAGATAACTCCATTGCATCCGCCCACTCGGCGATCACCGGCGCATCTCGCGTCGGCTTTCCGCCAGGTAGCGGCGAAACCGCCCCCGAGAGGTGACTCGGCGCGGCGCGGCGTCCTCTCGTCGTCTTCTCGCAGTCGATTCCGTATGGTGGCTGCCGGGGCCCGGTCGGGCAGATGCTATTAATTTGTATCGATAGAGGCGGAACAGAGGTGGAACGTGCATGCACATTCGTACGTTCGTTAGTTAATCCGACGTGGACAGAACGAGCCTCCGAAGCGGAGTCGTCTATCGTGAACGCACACGGACGCGAAGATCACCAACACGCGCGCACGCGTGACCGAGATAGCCGAACCGTAGGTTGCCGGGCGAGCTTACCTGCGCGAGGCTAAGGAAACCTTACCTACACATCTTTCGGTGCGGCGTGCACGTAGACCGAGGTAGTGAAACGTGTGAGTGACACGTAGGAGGATGCTCTCGGCGGGTAATGATCACGATTGAATGAGAATGAGGCCGAGGGAGCCAATACAATTAACCCCGGCAGCATGCCATTGCTAGAATGCAACGCGTTCGCCGTGCAAGCTTTACCCGGTGCGATGCGATGCACCGCGCTGCGCTGTGATGCGCTGCAGCGCGCAGCGCTTGTTGGTTCGCCTCGGTCCGCCAGGCCCCGAGTACCAGGCTAGCCGCAACAAAGACTTCCTTCCTCGACCGACTGGCTGGTTCCTTGCGAGGCACGATTATTAAGGCATCACCGGAACGCGTGCATAGATTCTGGCTAAATGCGCCTCTCCGTCTTGTCGTTCGTTCCCTTCGACCAGATTGCAACCCCGTTTTCGCGACCATGCAAGAGCAGCCCGGCTCTTAACTCGAACCAGCTCGCTGCAGACGCCAGGCCAGCACGTGCCTTTGACTCATTTCGCGGTCGCAATTATTACGGGATCGGGGCTATACAGGTTGATGCACGTACACGTAGCCGAACGAACGATGGCGGTTCCCTGAAACAGCGTCGATGAATGGAGAAGCGACTCGTGCCCGATGCGCGTGGTGGTTCTGCCTCTTCTTCTCTCTTGGTTTCTCGTAGTGCACAGTTTGCCTTAGCAGTCGTGACGACTTTATTATTACCGATATCGCGATGGAAGGACGCAGGCTCCAACGATTCGGCTTAGAAACCGACCGGTTCGTTACTTATTACCGTTAGGATCGTATCATGAGTTCGACCGGGGTCGGCCCCGATCCGATCGCGAATACCGAGCCAACCGTAGATCTCGCGATCGCCACGGTGGAATTGAAATTAGCCGCGGACGCTTCCGCGACTTCTTTCCAGATCGCACCGAGATCCCGACGCACGGATCCACGGTCCGCTCGAAGATTGACGATTTCTCCGATCCCGCGACCGGTCGCGTCGACTTAATTGAGTCCGACCGAATGTTTATTTCATGCGAGCCCGACTCTTACACGCCGCGGATTCCAATCGTCACGGTCTACCACTCTTTCTTTCCGAATCACTCGAAAAAGCGTTTCGAATAAAACTTGTTCCGTCCCCAGAGAGTCTCGTGGTGGCCACCAGATTTGTACAGCTGCAGTCGTTTTCTCGAGGTGACCTTTTTCTTTTTTTTCATATGTTCTCATTTAGACATGCTTGTAGCTCAATCCATGAAAAATTTATCGACCTGAATCAGTCATGTAGCGTTGTTCGAATCTGAACTTTAACGAACATTCTCAAGATCTTTTTCACCGATGTATCTCATCGATTTGGTCATAAACGTACTTCAAAGTAACACTGGTGATACGATTAATCGTTAGCTATGTCGTGCGAATGTTTTTCAGGGATTGAATAAATTATCCCATCGACGTGCAAGGCTGTCCTCTTGAATGTAGGAGATTGCGCACAGTTTCTCCACGTTTAACGAAGCCTGGCAGTCGCCAACAACTCCGGGTACCGCTTTATTAAACCGAACATGTTAAGTCCATATACGATCGACGCCGATTTAGATTACGGCCGGCAGGAAAAAATCCCGGGGTAAAACTTACGCGTGTAATCCGGCCCGGTAAGAAAGCTGGCGTGCTGCTGTTGCTGCCGCTGATGCCTCCGGGTAAGAGTAATCCGGTTTTCACGGCGCTTCTGAACTATGTTGAACTCCTGGCAGCTGGCGGTATCCGCCGCCGCGGAGATGACGTTTCCACCCACGTGCCCTGTGATCCGCCAATCCTATCGAGGCATCTTCAATCTTTTATCCGTCCACGTATCGGGGATCGGGGTACGACACGCTGGCCGAATTCCTCGTCGGGAATAATCTGGTTGATTTATAAAAAAGGCGTACACCGACACCGTAACGCTGCGTGGGAGGCCCCTTCTAAAAACCAGCCCCTCCCCCGCTACTTTTTGATTGGGTAATTCAAGCTGTCGATTCTGAACTTTATCTGTAGTCGGTCTTCATCGTGTGATTGGAACTGTTGGGATTTTATAAATACATTTGTGGTCTGAAATTCATTTCACCCGTAACTATTATATTAAGAGACGCGTTCTCTGACGTACTACAATACGATGGTGACACAATAATTATCCACAATATCGGTACTCGTAACGTTTGTACTCTTAAAACATTTTTCTATTATAAGTAGTCTACTTAAAACGACGTTACCGTAGCAAACTCGGTAATTATGTTGCGGATGACTATCGACTCATTCTGGCGATGAGATGTGAAGTCACAGTGTCTTTAGGGAGCGATATTAATTTATCATCTGAGAATTGATTCATCGCAGGCGTGTCGCGAGTAGGCCGCGCGACTGGTTTCTTCTCGCCGGCGCGAGAATGGTTTCAAAATTTGACCCACCCGGTATACCGGTCGCGTAAGTATGCACGGTGGTGCTCGGTTGTCCGGCGATCCTGGTTTTCGCGTCTCAAGGTAGCCTGGTGTCGACTTCCAAGGCCCCTCGTCCGTCGTGACGCGTTAGTTCTTGCCTCCGCGGGGATGCGTGCATCAGTGCATCGTTGCATCGGTCTACCTGCGGCGTTCCTCCGGTTCTCCCGGGCTGAAAGCCGAGAGGCGGCTGCTTCTTGCGGAAACTGCAGCCGCCGCGCTGCCGCAATTAGCGCGAGTTCCCGATAAATAATTGAAATTCAATACGCGACGGCGCGGCTCGGCGCGTCCCGGCGTGTCACGGACGCGTTTTCTCGTGCGCGTTCGACGCAGACATTGCATCGGGGGCCGGTATCGCAATTTCCACGCTCGACCGGCACGTCGAACCCGCGCCAGACGTCGCAAGTTGCCGCTCATAATTAATGTACCGGCAACAATGGCCCCGGGGCGCTCCCTTTTAAGGAAAGTTTTGCGCGAGAGCATCGAATTTCACGAGCCCGACACCGCGGCAAGCTTGTTACTCGATTAATAACGGATGTTATCGCGGGAAAATTTTGTGTTTCCGGGACGGGGAATTATCGACCCGCGTTGCAGACGTTCCTGCAATGCCTTCACCGACGGTAGCACGCCCGCCGATATATCGGCGGACGAAAGTATCGGCTCGAACTTCTGCCAGACGACGCTAATAGCACCAGCATCTGACAGAAACTAACGAAATTGACGAGCTTCGAATGGCGTAAATTTAGATATCGATAGCCCGATTAGCCACGAAAAATCTGTCTAAATTCGGAAGTCCATTTGCTTAATTTAAATTGTCAAACTCACGCAGGCAGGAATGAAAAAATACTTCGGCTATGTTTAAATACAGCTGTCCGGAGCTTTCAATTGGTGAAAATCATTTGACAAGAGACAGATTAGCTGTCAGGCATATTTCCCAGCTGATTTCTTTGGTTCGCCATTCATAACTTTTCTTGACACCGTCACATTCGAATCTCTTCATACACGAATTATTTATACAGATGATCCGTTATTTGATAACGTATTTCAATAGCAGCGTTATTTCGAAAATTGAGCAGTTATCAGCTCCGAAACTCGCGAGCCGGGGATAAAAGTAAACGTCGCCGGAACTCCGACAGCGACTCGGTGATGCGATCGTGTTAAAATTTAATTTGCCCGCGCGTTCGGAGACACCTCGACGTCGAGGGCAGGTAGCCCCGGAGCCACGTTCGCCCGGGATGATAATGTTCAGGTAAACACACGTCCGTTACTGCGACTAGGAGTCGGTGTTTACGATGTGGGGAAACTGTCGCGGCGCGTAACATCGCCGTCAGTCTGGCTTGCCTGTAAACTTTTGAGACGGTTCCTATGGTATCGTACGGGTTGGGAACTTTCGCGACTGATTCACGGTCGCAGCGCGGTCCATTCTACGGGGGAAGTAAAGCGCTAATTGAAGCTCATCGTTCCGATCCGGAATGCCGCGGTCATCCGCTAATTACGTCCAAGCGAATTCCCGTGTATTCCCCGTCGTTCGCGGTCGACGCGGTGGCGTTTCATCGGCTTTCATGCGAGTTTCATGTCGCGTTTTAATGCCACCGAATTCAAAGGGACCGTCCGACGCCATCTTCCGCCGCGTTTCCGCGCGAAGATGGCCGACAAAACCAAACTCGCTCATCCTAAATACAGTTTCATGTTGATAGATACTATTCTGAGTGCGCGAGCCTTGCAAAATGAGAAACAGGATAATTGAAACGCTGCGATATGCACCGTGTGCCACAACTTCCGTCGATGGCGCTCTTTATGTGCTCGTATTCAAAGGCCTTGTCCACCTTTTCATCTTCTGACGGCTAACTCGTAAGCTGTTTATATTTCGTTTAATATTAGCGCGATTTTGAGAGCACGCTGTCATTTCTGCATATGTACAGGCTGAATAAAACGTAACGGTCACGCGTCGTAGGGGTGAATCTACACCTCCGGGTCGGTGGACATTTGTAAAAGATACTTGCCGCAAAATTGTTCATAACAAAGAAGATTGTTATTAAAAAGAAATTTTTCTGTCTCATCCACACGGTCATGTGGACTGTAATAGTAAGCTTTTGTCTATACCTATAATTCTACACAATCAAATTGTGCAGAAACTTTTGCGACACTATGGCTCCTTTCAAACTTTTTCTCTTCTCGATGAGTGGAAGGTGTTGATGTAAACAATTTTGGGGCAAGTTTCTCTGAGAAACGTCCATCGATCCAGAGGTGTAGATTCACCCCTAGAACGGATGAGCATTACTTTTTATACACCCTGTAGAATTGTTATCTACAGAAAGTAGACCCATAAAAATTAATAATCGAAGATTTAATCTAGAAACGATCTGATCTTTTTCCCAAACAGTTCGAGCGTGAAGTTGGGGCGGTCGAACAACGTGGTTTCAATTTCGCGGCGTGCCGCGTAACGATGATTTTTCTGTACCAAAGGAAAAGCAATTTCCCCGCGATGGCCCGATGGGAAATAAATAAATAATGAGGGAACGCAATTAATACTTCACTCTGGGTAGGAGAAATTCTTGACGGTAATCGACCGGGAACTTCAAAGTGTCGGGTAGAAGTAACTGACACCCGGCACACCGAGCAAACTGATAGCAATTTCATTTAACTTCATCCGCCGCGCTTCCTCCCTTCTTCGATCATAGCGCGGGCGATCGCCAATTTTCACGCACTTTGCTGGATTTGCTACGCTGACAGTTCCGTGTTCACCGTGGAAGAGGAAATGGGAATCATCTCGGTTGTCAGGATAAACCGACTGGGAATCGAGGTATCTCCTGCGGGGGAGGGAAGCAACAGTCGAAGGAAAAAGGTGTTTCTACGGCAGAGACGCGGTAGCATCACCTGTTCTAACGTGCTGTTGGAGATCGACCTCGAGGCCTGGCGAGCCTCACAATGCGCGTAGTAATTTAACTGAATGAAAATACATCGCGATGGGGGCAGAAATTATGTGGCCGGGCATTCTGCAACTCTACGGGCCGGTGCGCGGGAAACAGGAACGTATTAATCAGCGGAAGTTCAGTCATTATAGTCGCAGTGCGCTCCTGGGACTCTACTCTGACGAGGATGCGTCTGTTGGCCTTAAAGTCTGTTGATCTAAATTCCGCGTGGAGCATGCATACTCTCAAACCCGTCTTAGAAGGAAGCTTACCCATAACGTAATGTCTTAAAACAAAATTTAAGCAGAAGATAGACTTTACTTCTGGACTAAGATATTTTCATATTATACATGATCTTCTTCATTCATTTTCTTCATTGAATCGTCTAGCAATTTAGGTGCTTCATATCCTCGCAAAGCTGATGATGATCGTCTACGATTTAGGATAACAGATTGCAGACAGAAACTTTGCTTTCTGGATGCGACTAGTATCTCTCCGGTTTTAGAGGTAATTGAGTTACCGGGGGCCGTCAGCGGGACGAAAATTATCCGAGGATCCATGCACCTCGGGTTACCAAGTGGCCGATACCTGCGGAGCCGGTGACAGGGAGTAAAGAGAAAAATGCCGGCCGGTACGTAACTTAATAGACCATCGCGACGCTGTTTAATAAGATATTTAGGAGCCGGGTAGAGCCTCTTAATCTACCCGGTACAAGCGGCGCATCCGCAGGCGCGGCAACGTCCACCACGAGGGAGCTCCGCCTAATGGGACAAGTCCTAAAGCTGACTTAACTCGAAATAAAAGCCGACGATTTATAAATCTTGCGACCTCGACGCGGCGCTTGTCCAGCCCGCCTCGGCCGTCCGCCTATATAGATAGATCTCGCACGGTAGAGTAACGAGGAAACTAATTGAAACAGATGGACACCGGGAGCAATTACGATTTCAGTCGAACGTAATTATTAGTTACACCCATCGCGGCTTCTTCTCTCTTCCCCTCGTTCGACCGATGAAAATACGGGGACACGTCATCTACGCGCGCGGCGATCACGAACACACGCGGCCCGTGATTATTAGCGAGTAAAAATGGCGAACGTGTTCCGACCGAGCTGGCGGAAAAAAAGGCCGATAGACACGATATAGACGGGGTGTAGATGGAAATACGAACGATACCCGTCCGACCAGCTCCGCTGATGAACGACAGTTATTACCGCAATTTGATCGGCGGGGATCTTGGTGGAATAGTCAATGGGGCAACATTCTTTAGCCGTTAAACTGCTCTGTAATCTCTTATTTCCGAGTAACGTCATCCTGCATCGCCATATCGAGGAGCGATTTATTGGTTGTAGACCGCCGGCCCTGTGTAATACGTTCGGCCGGAGTCGTCGGACTTTATTGTGACTGTAAGTGTGATAGTTCTCGACTTAAATACCGTGTATCGAACGAATAGGTTCGTTTAATATCAATTTACATACAGTTTGCACGGCCCCGGTGTCGAGGCTCGCTGCCCAACCGGTATCCTCGATCGATACCCTCGCGTTTTTAGCTATCCGTTCGACGCGCGGCTCGATCGAACCCGCGTTCTCTCGAAGACACAAAAATTCTCGGAAGCGTTACCATCTAATCGGTCGCGGCGGAGTCACGTTTTCCAAGGCCGTTACGTTCCGGTTTAGCCATTCTCATCTTGCCGGAGCGATATCCCCAGGCGATCATCAGCCCGGGCACAGGAAACCCGTCGACGATGAAAGATCAACTCGCTAATGCAATATCAGGCCCACGGTGGGCAAAGATAATAGCGTAACTGCATTACGACACGATACGTCAATTAACGTCGCCGCGGCTCGCTGCAAAGTCCCGGCCGACGTGAAACGGCGCAAAGAGGGCTGAACCGGCGACGACGACAACGCCGAGGAATACATACAACGAGGAGAAACACGATCAACCGGGTTAGGGGGCGGAGAAGACGGATCCCAGCAGGCGAATGGAACAACCGCGATTTCCCGTCGATCGAAGATTCTGGCACGATCGAGTTAAACGGCGCGGCGCGAGAATTAGCTGCTCGCGAGCCGGACGGTTATCGCTCATAATCCCGTAATCGTTCTCTCGTTAAAGAAAGTAAATAGCCCCCATCTTCGGCCGATTTTATCGAGCGCCTGCCGGCCTCCGTCTTTTAATGAGATGCAGCCGCCGCGTTTTTGCATAAGCCCGATAACGGGCAGTGTGCGCGCGCTAAATCGAGTTTCGGTTTACGTGGTTTCGCGCGTTAATGCATCTGTCTTCATTGATTACGCTCCGAGAGTGAACATTCCGGATGGTATCCGAGGACTCGTTGAATAACGCGAGTTCGTTCTCGGTTAAACCGGCGCCGATCGAACCGGCGATAATTGGGCCCGCGTAACACTCGCGAAATCGGCACGCGATCTTACCTGCAGATTTATCTTGATCAGTTTCGGCCGGCGCGGCGCGGCGTGTTTTACAGGCAGTCGTACGGACGCGTTGAGAAAATGCTGACCTTTACCTTGAAATCCACGATCGAATTCTTTCGGTACTGCGTTTACGATTAATTAAACGTGTTGAAAGAATTATCTGCGAGCGATCGTTCCTTAAATAATTGAGGACTTCTTCGATGTTTCCGCTTGGATACTACTAATTGTCTGTTATCATCGAAGAGTTCGTGTTTTTCTTCGCTCTGCCCGGCATAATCATTTCTCTTCATTCATTTCGAAGTTTGTATCACAGATGAGTCATTCTTTTATGGTAATACTTAAGACGTTTTAATGGGAACTGTAAATGTATCACCTGAGGCTATGTTGTGCGAGGCTACGAGAAATCCATCAAACTGACTATATCTCCTATAAGCTTTTAAATCGAATGATTTTTATACATTTCTTTCGAGGTAATTTTACAAATTCGAATACTTAATATTTAATTATATACTTCTTATTTGGTATTGTCTTGGATTTATCGCTCGACTTCAGGAAAACTTTGTGGCAACATAAATTTAGCGAGGTAAACATTTCATGTGAATTTAATAAACCCTCGTATTTGCACACTTAAAATATGTTACAAAAAATTTGATTGATACATACAAATGAAGATATACCTTACCAATGGGCGGATCAAGACTATTTTGATGCTAGAAACATCTCTGCGGGTAAAGCAATCTGGAAACCTTGGCCGGTGAGAGCGAGGGCGGCCGATAAAGCGTTTTAAATACGAAGGAACGGTCGCCGGGAGGCGTGGCATTAAAAGATCCAAGTTGCGGGAAAAGTCGTCGCCGAAAGGCGTCCAAAGATATCGCTCTCTTCGCGCTATTTCGCGTTATGTAAATCGTCGAAGTTCCAGGTGCGGCCCCGACTGCAGCTGCGGCGCGTCGAAGTTTCTGAAAGAGCGGCGGCGTAGCATTGAAAGGGGCGAAACCTCCGTGAATTATGGAAATGAAAACGACTGTGCGCGTTATTGGCTGGCGGTGCCGATCGTAATCGGGTAATTGTCGATCGGTGGTCAAAGCGGGCAGCTAAGAGAAAAAGAACCGAGGCGAGAGACAGACAGAGAGAGAGAGAGAGAGAGAGAGAGAGAGAGAGAGAGAGAGAGTGAGAGAGGGAGAAGGGGTGAAGAGCGAGGGGCGAAATGGAACGTTTCCTGGTGTCCGTTTGGCCGATACGCGAGATACGGTCGATAATTCGCGGCGTTAAACAACCGGAACACACCGGCAGCAAACTGCACATATAAATCACAGGGAAACATCGTCGTTCCCTGTCAAATCAGCGGCTGCTTAATTCAATTACAATTTATATGATTATGATCTATCCAGTCCAGTTAATTAAGACTGCGGTAATATTCCGTGCCTGGTGGTTTTCGTTTTCTTGCGTTTCCCGCGGCTGTCGTATAAATTAACGTTTATAGGAATGTCACGATAGTGTCGACGCGTTCGATCGTTAGACCGAATTATGTGACAGCCGTATGTGAGCGGTCAATTAATTACCCACGGACAGCCGAGTGACTAGACAACTCGTTGCTCCTTCGAATATATGTACGTACGTGTACACATGGGAAAAGCCCCGTTACGGCGAGCGAAGCCTGCGTTCGAAGTCGTGCCAGGGCGCTTATACTTCGCGAGGTGCGCGTGGATGGTGTTGGTGAGACTTCTGAAGTACGTAATTAAGCGGATAAGCGACACGCTTCTCAAAAGGCTTCAGTCAGGAGATTGTGACAGCCGCGATCAGGCCCGCCGGCCCGGAGAACTTTTCAGTTAATTACTGATCGAATATGTTCGCTACTATCTTATCGCGGCTAGAAATAAAAATTCATTTAATATCTCGGTGGTTTGCTCGATCCTTTCACAACGTGATTCAACATTTTTCTCACGCCACTCAGATACTGTTACTTCGATACAAGAATATTTAAAAAATTGCGATGAACATGCTTCCTGGAAAATGTGTTTAAAGAATTTCGCATGAGCATTCAGGTATTTATCGATTACTCGTATCTCACCAATCTATACTGCGATTATAGGCAAGAAGGACTATAAAATTGATTTGACTTTTTCAGGACGTAAGTTTGTCACGCAACATGTATTTGAAATTAAAAACATTTGAGCAAAGCATCCATGACATGTTCAGCTATATATTGATATGGCAAACTGTACAGTTAAAGTCAACGTGTCATCTCGAATACCATAGTTCGACCATTTCTTTTGCGGTTCTTATCTAGAAGATTGTTATTGAGCTTCATTTACAAGTCATTTAGTCATTAAAAACTCCATTAACAGGCTCGTGGTAGATAAGTTGTAGATAAGTGTACTTTATATTGACGTCTCATTATCCTCGTCACTTACTGAGCTGTTTATATATTCATTGAACGAACTAATGCATATATTATATCGAAACTAATTCTCACTCTCTTTTAGTTGATGTACAGAACACTTTAACCTCTTTATGCACAACCATATACGTTACAATTATGTATTAGTACCTTCACATCCTTACGCAAGTTTACAAAGAAAAGATATATTCAATTTTATGCAAGCGTTTGGAATTTCCCTGTTAGCGAAGTTTGTCCGCAGTAGATCGGTCCAGTCTCGATCAGGCAGCGCACGGGGTCAGCGCGCAGCCCAAGAGAAGAAAAATGAACCAGGCCCACAGAAGATAATTCTCTGGAGCGTCCCGTGGTCTCGTAAGTAAGACATCCCCATAAAAAAGAAAGCAGCTCCGCCGAAATCACCGAGAGGAGAGCAATCGGAGTACATCATGCGGGGCATACTGGTTCTGTATTGCGGGCCGCGGTTTCAACAAAGCAAATCCCGCGGGCCGAACGAATCGAGATGGAGGCATAGGTTCAATCGGCTCGTTAAGGCTTCCCGTCACGGTGGGCCGAGTAGTGCGCGGGTTGCAGCACGTTGTATCGCTTGTGCGGAGCGCACGGTTCAGCGCGATGCGACGCGCCGCGGTCCAGGGACATGTTTAAGACCGGTAGTGGGTTGTTTATGCGTGAGCTCGCGCTTATGGGGAGCGAAACGTAATCCATGATGGGACGAGCGTGTCGGACCCTCGGATAGCCGCCGCCCCCCTCCCTCCCGTTCCGACTCGGTTTCTTCAGGCTTCTCATCTGGCCGTGCTTCCTTCGGCGAGTCGCGAGTCCGCGGCTACGTGTCCGGGGTATCAAGCGCCGATTCCTCGTACTCGGCTCCTATATCTCTCGCGTGAATACAAACTCGCCGTGGCGCGGTGGAACCAAGCTCCGAGCCGAGCCGAGCGGAGCGGAAAGGGAGCCGGGTGACCACGGACGCAGACGAGACCACGACGCGACGCCTAGCAAGAGGAGAAGAAGAAGAACCGCAGCCGCGTGCAGAAACGTTCAAGCTCTCTCTATGCCGGCGTACTGGTGTACCTTTCCGTCCTCTGACGGACGAGCCGCGGTAGCTGACAAGTTGCCCCATTACGCCTATGCTACATACGCGCCACCCAAGCGCGGGTAGCTCGCGTTCGCAGCGGGATCCCCGTGTTCGCAGTCTCTTAAAACTCCTTCGGCCGAGACTCGCTCGCGGTCTTGGCCTCGTTCCTTCCTCTCGTTCTTTCTTGCACCTCGTACAGTCGCATCACCACCTCCAACCACCCCTGTCGTTGCAGATGCGGACGGCGACTCCATTTTCTGCTTCCTGCATCGAGCGACATCATCCTACGGACTGTATTACCTTCGAGCGTTATGCTGGACGAATGAGCTTGCCCATGCCAATGGATCCGTGGACCTCCGAGAACATCTTTGTACATTTTAGACCGGGTGACAGTTCTTTTACATTGATAGAAGCGAACTAAAAAGAAAAGCAAGAATACAGATTCTACAGGTATTTGTCCCATGTTTGATTTTATTTCCCAGAGTTTTACGAAATAACGAGAACGCGATTCCCGCGGCGATGCAGCTCGATACGAGAAAACGGCCGCGAGCCGTGAAATAAAAGCTAAATGTCGGAACGTGATGGCAATGTTATAAATATTCAGTCGCGACGCGCGGTTTCTTGCGGACATTAAATAATTTATTAAGAGCGACGCGCGGACGGCAAACGAAGGTCGCCAGGTGCCGGGATTTTTATTGCAAGAAATTTCATCTCGTCGAATAACGAGATTCTGATGGGAATGTTTGGAAGCTTGCTCTCCTGTATTCGGAATGGCTTTACTTTACGCGTTCATATTCCCTGCTTATTGCGACAACTTTCCCATTGGCAAGCTTCCATATTCATAAGACTTCGGAAACGGCTGCGGGAATAATCATAACTTCATGCGCCGGGTCCGAAGCACCTCGAAACAAGAAGAACTCTTATTAAAAGTTGTAAGAAGTACGTTCGCGAATTTTATTACATTTACATGATCCGCCGCCTGTAATTCCGCCGGGAAGCGTCACTTTTTAACTAAATCCACGGGAACTTCTCGCCATCGGGCGACGTCCTTCCCGGCTTCCTTGGGGCGCAGCAGCTTCGGAACCGGAAACGGCCGAAGAAAACACCGGGGCTTCGCGCGCGAAGTCGAAACGAGTTTCTTTATCGGGAAACGACTTCAACTCGGTCGGACGTTGAGTGCAAAGTATCCTCTCTCCTTCCGCAACTTTCTCGAAGATTTGCCTGCGTTTCTCGCGTCGCGCAATTACGCGAACTATGACACGTTCACCCACGGAACTTTCCTGGGCTTGTCAGCCCTAGCGGAGACTAACTCACACGAGACCTTCTCCAGATGTCTTGTGGTTATTTAAAAAGGACTGCCGAAGTACCGAAGCTCCTAAATCGCGTCCCACACTGTGCAAGACCGCAAACGGAAGCTGGTAAAACGCGGAAGGACGAGCTCTGACCTAGTCGCGTCCGCTTAGTCGCGAACTTCCAACGTCTTCGCACGATGCTTCCTCCGGGAGAAGTTTCTTCGCTGCGGAAGCGCATTATCGCTTAGGCACTTGTCGTTTCCCAAAGACTTCGTCGTCCGCGTAGTCTTGTTCAAGTTCCACCGTCAATTTTGTCTCGGACAACTGCGAGAATAAATCTGCGCTAGAAAGGAGCGCGCGAGCAGACGCGAAGTGGATCTATCTGCGGAAATAAACGAAAAATTGTAGACGTATTTTTATTTTAGTACAGATTTAGTATTTGAAAATTTATCGGATGCACATTGCGTTGAACGAGAATCGGGCAGCATGTCTGAGCGTGTCTGGGTAATTCTACTTTGGATAAATTACTTACGGTGGGATCTCCTTTGCGGCATTTGTTTAAAACAATTGCAAAGTAAATGGTGAAAAAAACATGCTCTTCAAATAACAACATTTTGAGAGGATACTCTTATGTTTTCACTATAAGCTCCCAAAAACTCATTTCTGTCGGTTTGTCATTCTTCTAGTCTTACAATTTAATGGAACAAAGGTTGAATTTGAACAAAATCCGAAATTTTACTCCACAAAGAGTCCGTTTTCGTGTGGAATGACCCTATTGACGCATTTGTCGGTAAATTGCAACGATTGACAAGGATATTCTCGAATATTCCTCGAAAGGATAATACGATATTGTTTCTTAGCGTGGACGCGCGTCTAGACGCGGTTCTGATCAAGTATGACGAATGGAGTATAAAAGGCGCTAGGACGACAAAACGCTGTATCCAAACGCGCAAAGACGTATGTATCAGGTCTTGTAAGACTTGAAGGATTGAGTGCGCAGCGTCCTAAAAAATATTTGTAAAGAGATTCGCGTCGAGCGGAAATTTAAAACTGGACATTGACACAGAATACGAATTTTAATCTAGCTCGCAATCGGTACAAATGAAACAGAACCCGGTACAAATGGAATTTGAAGTAATGAAATGCAAACTTATGTATTACAATAAAAATCCGGGGTGAATTCGGTCGGTGCAGAGCTATTGAAACGGTAGGTGCATTTAGCGCGGTGAATGCATGTAACGCGTGCGTTTGGTGAATCGGCGATCGTTCCATTCGCGTGATTCAACGTCGAGTTCGCATGGAAAGGACGTCTCGGTCGGTGAGGCAGCTCGGCAGGAGTTGAATAGCGGATCGATGATCGTCCGCGGGTCACAGTGATTTCGGAATGGCCTGAAAAAGGACCGCGGGTGCAACGAGATTCATGGCAGCTGTAAACGGCGGCTGAATGCGGTGGCCGATTTAACCGGGCCGGCTAATATAATTTCGATAAACTCACCGGAATGAAACAATCGCGGCTTTTAATTATGCGTTTTGAATGACGGGGTCGAGCGGGGGTCGGCTACATTGAAACCGGTAAAGATATTCGGCTGGCTAATTAAGAGAGCAGAAGCCCCGCTCGTGATCTCCCGTTCAGAAGAGGATCTTTGCCCGAGGCTTTCACTTCTGCCGGTATCGCGCAGCTTTCTTCACGATCCACGGGCTTCGCCGAAGATCGAGGAGAAAACGAAACTCCGTAGGACGACGGAGGGCAAAGAGCCCCGGCGAGAGTAACATCGCGGCGAAACCGTGGTCCTTGAGTCGATTGTACGAACGAGAGAAAAAAGAAAGAGAGAAAAAGATCGAGGGAGAGGGACAGGAGACGAGCGAAGGTACTTCATCGTTAATTGTAATTTGACGTTTAGCTCGGGCATCGCGAATGCTGTCGGCTCGTAATTTTAATCCTTTCGTAGCCGAGAAGATTTCGCCCCAAAACGGCCGAAAGCCTCGTGAAATTAATGAACTTAAGCTCGATTTACGTGGGGACGGATCCACGGAGGATCAAACGACGGCAACGATCGCGACGAAGACGAGAACGACGATGACGGCCCCGAGGGGAATAGGCCGTGAGAACGCTTAACTTTTAACGATTCTCCGCCGGAAAAAAGGAGAGGAAGACGATGAGGGACGGACTAGAGGGAGAGGGAGAGAGAGAGAGAGTACATGCTAACCCTCTGGGCTGGTTCAATTAAGCCCGAATACATCCAGGCCGCTCACCGGCGTGGCTAAATACCGCGGAAGCTTTTTGACGAGTGGCGAGGCAAGGAGGTGTTGTTTCGGTCCACGATAAACTTTTTTAATTAACGAACAAATTATTCAGATCGTCGGCGTTAGTGGAACGTAACGGCAAATCCGGAACGTCCATTCAATCCGAACACTTTATTAACAATTTCCAGACCACTTGTCCGTTCTTGACGGTTTCCCGTGTGTCCTCGTTGACGCGCACGCGCCTGTTCTCGCGACCTCACGCTTCCGCCCCGCGTACGCAGTTTTCATCCCTCTGCCACCCGAAGAGGAGGAACGCGGCGAATACCTCCCGTAAATAAAGTGCACCGATGGCGAATGCTTGATTGGATTTAGCGATAATGTAGACGGAATGTCGTCGAACTCTGCGCCGACAGACACCGTGAATGCCGTCGTGAATTTGAGTGGGTTATTTAATGTAATGCCGTAAAAAAGCCCATCTTGCGCTCTCGCTCTTTTACTGCCCTCGGCGTAAATAAAATACGACACGCCAAGGCCGAGGTATCGATGTTCCCCAGAAGTCTGAAAATAAAGTTACAACTTTGTCTTATAATTTCGTTGAATCTACACGAAACACGAACACCGATACGTTTATAAAGACATCTTGTTTTCCCGCATTTGCCGAGCATTATCCTCTTAAGAGGTCAGCTTATACTCGACGATGTCGATCGGCGATTCAATAATGGCGTCGCACGAATCGTCGAAGCTCTCGATTTGGTTCCCTCCGGCTTAATGGCCACGAACAGGTTCCGTTAATCCCGCCATACCTCAGAAATTCTATTGGGATCTTATTAGAACTCTAGTCGGGGCCGAAAAATGGCCGTAGATCACCGGCAATAAAGGCGAAGTAACGAAAAAGAGTTTCGTACAGGCCGAGAGGCGGACTGTCCAAAAAAAAAAAGAAGAACGGAACCTCTCCGAAAAAGAGGAACGCAGGCCTCCCGCGCGATCAACTTAATAACCAATAAATAACTTTAAACGCTCCCCGTGTTTTGATAACGGAGACGCCGCTCTCAGTGTTCGACCATTACCATTTCCTTCGGCCGGTTCTTTTATTTCTCTCCACGAAATTCGTGGCGACTGAGAGTTGTGTGTACGGTTGCGCGACGCGTTATTCCCGTCCCCTTCGCTGGTTAGCGTGGGCATCCTTAAATCATCGTCCTGTCTAACGAGGAAGCTAATCCTGATTCATGCCGAGGAGGCACGCTCGGATCTTCCGAAATTCCCTCGGCGGCTTTCGAGCCGAAGCTAAAGCGTCGCGGGAGCAATTAACTTGTGCGCGAGAGCCTTTCTCGAGGGGCCGAAGTGAATCAGAAAAATTTAGGATCCCTCTCCATCAAGGCTAGCCACTTGTCTCCCATTGCTTTCTTTCTTGATGCACCGTGTACCCACAAACTTCTTTCTTAAAATAGCAGGTAACATTTCAATAGTTTCTCCCATCAGGAAGACTCGAGCTGAATTTTACTTTTAATGAATATATGTATTTTATTATTAAAATATGGTTCTTGCTGTACCTTGATATTTAAAAATATTGAATCTTAATTTAAAAGAGATTCCTGGAGCATCATGGGCTAATCTAGCAGGAACTGCTTGGAGATAAGTATGTGGATGGATGACGTTCGAGTATGCTATTGGGAGCTTGAGGAAATGGTGAAGAGTCGCTAGTCATCGAAGACGTAATACAGCCGTGTAATCCCGGTGAATCCGAGGCCGCATTCCAGCAATAGCAACGGGATTAAGTGCGGCCCCCTTCGAGCGGCATTACGGATACGAACGAAGCTTAATAACACTAGCATTGTTCCCGCAGCCTCGGCAATTATAACGTTTTAATGCAGCCCGACTAATGCTGAGCTTTACTTCCGCGACGTCGACGGTCGGCGCGTTGCTCTTTGATCACGATCACTCCTAACGAAGGAATTAATCGCGGTTTACTCTCAAATGATCCGCAAGGGTTTCGTTGCACCGGCGTGACCTCTGTTCCCATCTCGTCAGGGAACCACTGCCGGGGCTACAATTAGCTAGTTCCACAGCTCGGGGGCCTCGGCGCGAGAGAATCCACGGCGTTAAATCGAAGATCAACGCCGCGCGGTCCGATGGGAAGCGGATTGCATCAAACGAGGCGCCGAGAGAACGAAGACAAAGCCCCGGCCCCACTCGATCTTTCGTATTGAAATGAAGAAATACCGCCGCGAGAGGACATCGCGCGCGATTCGTTTTACCAGTTGTACGGACGTCGATGGCACTTTTCGCCGTGTGTCGGCCTGTCTTGTACGTACAATGCCCACTTTTGTTCGCCGTCGACCGGGGATTTTGTTCGGCGTCGAGCGTACGTCTTCGACAGAGGCATGGTGAATGGAGGCCGAAGCCACGAACAAATGTCGGAGTCACTTTAAATCAAGAGCCGGGAATTGCCTATTTATTCTCGCTTGCTGGCGTCTCATTATTATAATTCGCACCGCTCCGTAATTTAAAGTTTTTTAATACTCTGTACGTACGCTTTTACTGCTAGACAGGCGACGATCTTCATTCTTTCATGTCAATGAATGAATCGTAACACTAACATTTCGAGATTATTTATCCTGAAATTATGTTACCGAGTTGACAGCATGTGACCGGTTAAGGGTTCACGAAGTTTCTCTACGAGCAATAAAAATAAGAAGCTAGTCTTGATATTCGAGGCAGGTGGTTTCTACGCCGAAGTCGATGACATCGGGACGATGGACAAAAGTGAAAGCACGATCGATCGATCGCGAGACGTGCGTCGACTCCGGAACGTCACAACGCGCACGATCGGAACGTCCCCTTCCGGTTAGCTTTCATCTCGGCCGCCGTAGCTGTTGGCCCGATCCAACGTGTCACACGTGGTCCACTGCTCAACGAACTGAATCTGATAAGTTTTGATCAGTCGTGTCTTCCCGTCGCGTCGGCACGCGAGACGAGCTACCTTTCTTAGGCAATCGTGTCGATGAGACGTTCGCCTTAAACGAAAACGAGGGCCGAGTGTTGATTAGGTATCGATTCGTGATAGGCAAATCACAATACATTAGGCTTGAGAAGGTCCGACGACATCGGTAGCGTCTCGTCGTTAAACGATCCTTCTCTTCGATGAAGAACTCGGAATGAAAACATCAATTGTCTCAAATACGGATTTATTAGCGGAATAAATGGCATTTGTGTCGGTAAATGAGCAAAGAGCGCGGTAATTACAAAGAGGCGAGTGTTCTCGCGGTTAAATTCCCCTGGTACTTGTGCCGAGAGATTGATCTACGACAATTGAAGAGGCAACTCTTAAGCTGTTCGATAGCCGCTCTTCAATGTCCTCTTTCAATTTCGTCGAGCGATTTCCAATTTGATATTTTCCAGGATTATTTGTCGGTACGATGAGAAACAACGGCGGGATTCGAAGTGGCGGTCGTCGAATCCGTAAACGCGAAATATCCGGCTGCAAAGAGCTACTTCCAAGCCGGCATAGCAGCGGGGACGCATCGATCGGCTCGCGATCGGCCGCATTGCCAAGTTGGGGCGGCGTAAGTCACTTCAGAAACGCTTACACAAAATCCTCGGCTGCCAGTACATATATAGCCGCGAACGAGAGAAGCCTCTAAACCGTGTGTACCGAATGCCGAGTTAGATGCCGTCACGTAGAAACCGGCAGCCTCCTTTGCCTTCGGTCGTTTTCTCGCATACCGCGAGTCGACGCCGATCTCCCCGCGGAACCGCTGACAGACAGCGGACCGATGGAAAAACAGGTTATTAAAAACCGACCACTCGAAACAAAAGCTCTCCTGCACCGACCGCTGAAACACTTGTTCCCGATACCGTCATGCATCGACCTAAAAAAAATTTGTCTTCATTATACCGCAGCTGAAGATCCGAACCCTTTGTGAATCGTCCGAAACAATTTTTTGCCGTTTAATTCTTAATCCTGAGAATATTCTCATGTATTCTTTATTTCTACGTGGTTGGAGAATTTGATTTTTCTGTGATTGCTTGATTTGTAATCCTCGTATTGTATCTTCGTATATTTTGTTTTCAGATGCTGTACACTGTACAATTTCCGATTTCGCTGCGATCGAGTTTTGATTGATGCATTTATCGAGAGAATTTTGAATAGTCGTAATCCTTGATCCTCATATTGTATCTTCATATATGTATGTATTTCGTTTTCGTATGCTGTCGAATTTTCGATCTCTCTGTGATCGAGTTTTGGTTTGATGCATTTATCGAGAGCATTCGGACTGCTTAATCCTTGATCCTCACGATTTCCATCTGTAGACGCTGCAAAGCTTTCAGTTTCTCTGTGATGTGGGTTTGTAATTTGCTGTACTTATCTGAAGAATTGCTTAATCCCCGATTAGGCAGTAAAAATGTTTAATCCTTATACCGTGCCCCCATATTTTCTGATTTTACGTGCAGTAAGAGATCCTCCATTACTTTACAATCACGAAAGGAACAGAACCGGCCGATTTAAAGTGTAAAACGAAAACTCGGTTTGTGGCCGCTTGAGTCAACATCTGTTCGTAGCAAGCGTAAAAGAGGAACGACGTTGGGAAGTACGTCTACCGAAAGTTACTAAATAAGAGTCGAAGTTGACGCAGAGACAGCAGTCGTGAAAATAGTCTAGCTCTCGTTCAGGAAAATCAGTCGCCGTAAGTTCCCGATAAAGTCGAGTGCGACGAGAATACGGCCGAGGCGAATCGTTCCGCGGGTAGTAAGAAGTAAGTAATCGTATTTCCCGGGAAATTGCGGGAGGTCAACAATTCATTTTCGAATTAACATTACCCGGAGGATCGACTCCCGAGCAAACACCCTCGGCGCGGTGGAGTTATAAAACGATAACTGAATATTACCGCATAAAAGCATCGAGTATTTCAGCATTATAACAGCTGCGCGCCGAGTGTATTAATACGTATTTCGAGCGCGTTCAACTAGAGTATATAATGGACTTAATTATGCGCGGGTAGTAATTGCGCTCCCGCGGTGATAAGTTTCTTTAATGGAGGGATTACAGAATCGAACACCTCGGGAAGTCACACCTTTCGAACCGGTGATAGGCCTGGACCCGGGTCCGCAGACCGAGAGAAGCTCCGCAGGGTTTACGATGAAAAATCCGGTGGGCGTGCTGCTTCGATAATGTATCGCGCGTAAACAGGAGGATTAAGCGTGTCCGGCGAGGCTCGCTGCGGTTCCGTTCAAACCAAATAACCGAACACGCTCCGAGAAGCACACCATTCAGACTCCAGAGGTACCGTGATGCACTACCATGAATTCGTGTTTCTCGACGGGAATTGTCCTTGCGTAAATACCTGCGCGTTCCACGGCATACTTTGTAATGTACCCTCCTCCGTAAATTTCGAGATTAGGTGACCAAACGATTGTGGCCAATATTCTTTTGACGCCGGCAGATTCAATAATTCAGAAATGCATATATTAGTTGGGGAGGGGTGGGAAGTGCAGGGTTAATCAAACTAATGAAATTCAGTGGTATGTGCTTCGGGAAAAAAATGTATCACTATTTCAAGAATACAGGGAGGTGGAAACTTCAAAATCATAGCGATTACTCTTTTCACACTACTTTTGTCAATATTATTTAACTACATTTGAAAGATCAGATCTACGTCGTTCGTCCGAGTAGTTCCTCGCGATAGGACGCGACGAGGCACCGAGAGGGGGATGTCGGCGTGCATTTCCGCGTGGTGCAAATTCCACAAGCGTCGGGGTATCCTCGTTAAGCCTGCGTAAACGCATCAAGGGACGGATCCTTGGTGAAGGTAACGCACCCGGGGTTCTTGGCTTGTCTCGCGTAAAATGAAGGTTTTCATTGGCCGAGGGAGGCAGGAGCCGGGTGCCGGCGGCCGCTAGGAGCCCGGAGCCTTGCGCCGGATTATGGAAATGCCCGAAGTTGCCCATCACCCGGCCCCTCGCCGCCTTTCGTTCCTCCTTAGCGACGGGCCTAACCCGGCTCTTTATTATTGTAATGCCCGAAGTTACGGCCGCGGCGCTGCGTCTCCCGCCTGGGACCCCTGATACGAGGCTTAATATATGAAAATGATGTGAAATAGGAGCCGGAATGCCGCCATGTTATCGGCCTTGCTAGCCCGAAATTTCTCATTCGTTCCCTCCCTCTCTTTCTCTCGTGCGCTCGGCGGTGTTTCTCTCGCTTCTGTTCTTACGCGGCCGATCGCTACCGGTCTTCTGCAACCGGGTACGCGGATATCGAACACAGGCTACGGAGAAAAAGGAATATAAGGAGAGAGAGAGGGGTCGATTCGCGAATCCTGAAATATAAAGCACGATACAAAGTTCTGGGCCCCGGCCATGCCGTCGGAATGTCGATGTTTATGCCCGTGGGATTTGGCCGGAGCGAAAGCTAAAGAGTTACTGGCTCGTATGTTATGCTTTAGCAGGCGGGACCCGATGCGCGCGGATATCCTGTTGCTTTCGCTATTACTGGTTTTTCGTCGGTTGAACCGTGAGATACGCAAACTCGCGGGTATTACCCAGTGACGTGACGACTGCTTCGGGGTTTCGTGTATTCGAAGCGGATTTCGTGGCGGACGCGCAGACTATCGTTGCACTTCTGAGAGGACTCATCCCCGCGCAACCGACGTTAAGCTCCGCGAACGCCTTCCGTATGTTGCAGAGGAACAGTACGAACTTGTCTAAGAGGTGATATTACGAGGGACTTTTCCGAGGAGTAAATCGAACCGCGATTCGAAGTCACCTACGATTGATTTCACGGTGTTCGGTGGGGATTACGCGGTGCGGTTATGGCGGAGGCGAGGGATTCAACGGTTATGGGAGTGAAAGGTGTTGGTAGGTGTAATCGTCGGAAATTACCGTGAAAATTGCGCGTCGGTTGTGCAAGAAAATCGGATAGATCAGCCGGTAAACCACCTGTCAATGTCCCGGTACCCGGGAACCGAGGCTTTTCTCGTGTAATCTCGTGCCGATGATGGGACACGCGTGCAAAAATGCACGCGTGCCGTGCCGCGACGAGTCCCCTGCACCTCTGCACCGCTGCATTTCTGCACTACCGCCGTGATCGGTCGCGCACGCGTCGTCTAGCGTAACCGGGAATGGTTTGCTGCCAGAGAAGCAGGCTTCGACTGCAGACGTCGTGTACATGTAGACCAATCACCACATTTTTTGGGTTTTGATCGCGGAATGACCAAAAACCAGTAGTTTACTTGCGCTTTTTGCTTGAAGGGAAAGGAAAGCGGGGAGCTGGGGAAGGGTTAAATGAGGTCTTGGGAACGATGGGGAGGGAGAAGACCGTGGAAAGAGGAATCTAAGGAAGGGAAGAAAGGAAGGGGAAACTAGAGAAGGACGAAGAGAATCTAGGAAGAGCTCTGGGGATGTGCAGGACGAGATCAAGGGGAGAGTGTGAGGGAATCTAGAAAGAGGAGAAGATGTTAGTCCTGCAACAGTCTAAGACATTATCAAAATAGGTCCATAGATGATGGAATCAACTATGCCCTTGTCTTTTGGTAATGCCAGTATTTTCGACATTAATATCTAGCATTAATGTGTTCATAATTCGGTTACAAACGAGCGAGAAAATCTGTGTCTAATTCATAAATTATTGACAACGTCGAGAGAGTGGTCTACCCCATAGCCTTCGCTGTGCTTCAATCGTTTTGGCAGCCGGTTCTTCGCACGGAATCGACATTCATGATCGTCGACTGGAAAATTAAGCATGCTCTTGTTACAATGTCACTCGCAGCATTCCCATTTAACACGGCAAGCATCTTCACGCTGCCTTGTTAACGAAATGAGAATGTTTTCCAGCGATTCCGGTCTTTCGCCGGGGTTTCGTTCGCGTTTCGCCCAGGCAGGGAATGAAATTCATTTTCAAAGGGCCAATTAATATTTCGCCAATTACGCTGATGAATCAAGCTCGCCCAGAATTTCATAAGACCCTGCCAGTCGCTTCGGTAAATCTTTTTGAACCTGCTCGTTAATATCTAATTCGGCGTGTCTGTCCGGCAACGCGACGGAGCGTGCATAATTCACGGTCACGGGATGAAATTTTCGAAAGCCGGGCCCCGCAGAATAAGTGTAATTAGTGCGAAATTGAAAATTACAACGCGCGGTGAATGCGCGAACAACGTCACGCCGGAATTTCGTCGTGTCTCTGTGTGTGCATTTTGCAGCGGCTCCGAAACCAGGCTGCAGTTCTGAGCGTTGCGTTGCAGCGGTCATTCAACGCCGCTATTGGAAAATCAATGATTAGCTAGTTGCCTTTTCGCTAGATAAAAAATCGACCGAGAAATTCGCACCGCGGTAGTTACGAATCCATTGTATCCTGATAGCCCGAGTGCAGTCGTAAATTCTATTGCATCGTGGGAAATTCGCCACTTATTACGAGCCGCAGACAAATGTGCCGCGTTATCGCTTTGCTAGGGTAATTTGCGATTCGAATTTTTCAACATACCAAATGATCCAATGAAACAATAAAATGTCACTTCTAATCGACTCCATGCGCAACGAGTGTTGAAAATAGCTTTCCGGTCGAGCGTATAACGGATCTGCGTGGAACAAAGAACTGCTCTCCGCTGTATTAATCAACGTTGGACACTATAAAAAAACTTTCACAACGCGTTAGGAACCTTCCTTGCGGGGAACGATAAACTCAAATTTTTCATTCAGGTTCCGTCGGTGAGTTGCGAGAAAAAAGATTAAAGCTGTTCTTAATTTCGTAAGATCGAATAAAATCCGTCGCGCAAAGAAACTTCCGTAATTTGCGCTCAATATTTAGAAGAGTCCGTGGACAAGAATATTCAAGGCAGTCTACAGGAGCGGCCACCTACACACAAACCTCTGCTACTTTGAATAATTAATCATAGCAGATGGAAAGCTTCGAAGGATCGTTTCCGTAATGTGAAGCATATCCCCACCCCGTCGAGAAATTAAGAGGGATCCTCTCGCAATGAGGAAATCTGTGAAACAAGATGCGCGAAAAGTAGGGCGGAGAAGAGAGAGAGAGAGAAGGTCGAGAAACGAAGCCGGTTGAAAATTTAATTAAACTACAGCCGCCGGTACTATTAACCGACGTCGTTGAAACGATGGGTAAACGTCCTCGTCCGGGAACGTTCGACTCGCACCGAAATATTTTATTCCGTGAGCTGCTTAATTCATCGGAACGAGGCGCGCTCAGACTACTTAGTCTGGACAAACAAGGCGGATCGTCACCGATTTTCGTGATCGTGCTCTCTCACGAACGAAGAACACGGCTGAAAGGAAGCACGGGGGACCGGAAGAAAAGCGACGAAACCGCGGTGATAGCCAAGATAAACAGCCGGTCGAAAAATGAAGCCATTCAGGGGGGCAAATGAAGGAGGCGTTGGAAAATAAAGGAAACCGGGGAAATCATAACGGCGACAATGGTGATTTATTAGTTTAACGAGCGGCGAACCGAAAGCCTAGCCACTCTCTTGGCCGAGAATACAAACGCGTGGTCAAATGTTTGGCCCGGCCAAACAGGCGCGTTAAATTTTCGAGCGACCGGTTATACACGCTCGAAAAAGAGAGGCACGATGGGGGTGGCGGCGACGCGGCGCCTAGTGAAAAAATCACAGAGGTGACCGCAAACGGGGATGGCCAAATTGGACAGATCGTGGGACGGAACAGCGAGAAAGAGAGAAAGAGAGAAAGAGAAACGAGACGGTGCAGAGGGGGTGAGACGGAGGCAAATAAAACATATTGATGTTTGCAATTAAATCGGCCAGACAATGGACAAATAACGATTCACTCGGTCGCGGCGGTCGCCCGGTTCGATTTAATAAATATCCATCTATTAATTTTCTCTGGCGATTCCGCGCCTTCCCTTTCGCCTCTTTCGCTCCTCCTCTCCCCACCTCACCGCGCTGTCACCTGGCCGACAGAGAGTGCCAGACTATTTTACTCGCGGCAGGCCGTGTGTTTGCCAGCGCGTTTATTTTGCGCTTGTTGTATTTTGCACTACCCCTCCCAGGCCCCCATAACCCACCGCTTCCGACGCTCGTTTGCATTTCATTAACTTTACCTCCGTCCGATTCTCTTTGCGTGTCACGGTGTCGCCGATTTTGCCTTGCGACGCGTCGCGTCGCGGAATTACCACCGGACGCCTCGCTGCGATAAATTGTTTTTCTCGTCAGCGACCTAACAGGCCATTCGTAACGCTGGAGTTGTGCTCGAGACCGAATTCTTTCGGACACGTGGCGGCTCCGTAAATATTTTCCTTCCGGTTAGTCAGAATCATCAGGAAACATTGTTCTCATTTGGCTTGCTACGTTTCCCTTTCGTGATTGCGTTAAGCCTCTTTACCAAAATGAGAAAAATTGCTAGCAATACCGTCACTAAAATCTTATTTGTAACGAGTGTAACCAAATTGACATTGATTTAAGAAATCCTATGGTAGTTCTGAGACTCCAACAGTTTTCTGAGACTCCGCTATTTCACCAGTCTATAAATTGATCCACAGACAGAGGTTTGGAGAGGAATGTCCGCAGAAACGTCATGGATCAAATTGATTCGCTCGTGGTGCAGTTTGCAGCGGCGTGGTGGGATGTCGCGGTGTTTCTCACGTCTCGGATAAGGCAATAAATGGCGGACAAAACGGTTTTTGCTGCGTGAAACTCGCCGGTGCATCGCGTGACCGGTGGACCGAAGTCAGGCCGCAAAAGGGGAAGCGAGTATTTCCCGCACGGTAGGTGTCGGGCGGCCGGGATAGCATAAGGCATGAGCCATAAGCCACAAGGCATAAGGTATGAAAAAAGGCACCGACCCGGGAAGGGTCTAGAATAGCCCACTGAGTCGGAGTCGAGTCCAGTCCAGTCCAGCCGAGGGAAGCCCCTCTGTACCTACGTGCAACCGATACTTACTCGCAACGTCGAGTTGCTCCCCCGGTTACTTGCGCCGCCGCTTCTCTAACGATACTTTTTCCACGGTTCTGCGTGGGTTTCACCTACGCCTGCGGAGCTCATCATACGGCCAGGGTTCGAATAGAACTCTAGAACGCCACCCCAACCGGCCGGGACACGTGCGTAAAGCAGATACTCGTAATAGCGTTATCTGTCTGTGAACAACCCTTCGTCCCACCGGCCTGTTTTCCGTATCACTCCGTGACCCACGATATCGCCAAGCATCGAATTCTCTTGCCTCCGTGCTTCACTGCAATTTTATAGCATTTTATTCACTCTATCCAGTTGTTTAACACTTAAACCTTTGCTTTGTAATTGATCTCAGTTGTACGGAAAAGTTGTACGGCTTCAAATAATACGCGCATCGTTCGATTGTGTAAAATATTGTTTTTTGGTATCAATATATAGTCAGCGGCTGATGATCACGTAAGGGCGAAATGCCCTTGCAAGGCTAAAAATCTGCGACTTTCACCCTTAAGCTCTCATCTTTAAACGCATGTAGCTCATTGCAACGTTGACCGATTCCGATGAAATTTTCAGTATGCATACAAGTTACCGAAATCTATAAAACGCATTTTTCAAATTATCGTAACAGGCCCAGATAAAAAAGTTGACAAAACATCATTTTTAAAAATTTTGCATAATTCCTACCAATTGCAATCGTAATAAATTTTTGTTTACTTATTCTCTAGCGAACTAGCCGGTCTAACATCTTAAAAAAATTCAAGTCCTTTGGACCAATTTCTAAAAAGTTATGCGATTTTTAAGGGTGTACACTTATTATTGCCGCTGACTGTATGCTAGGAATAAGGCAATATCACTGTCAGTTAGTGGCGAAATAAAGAAATCTTGTACCGAAGGGAAAATGATTTCCAGTTCCCAGTTTCCAGTTTACAACCAGTAGTTTGAAATAATAAACATGTTTCCGTGAGAAACTCGAACGAACTGCTCCATAACATATTCCAGTGTTAATATGTATATGTATGTGCAAGGTTATTCAGAGGAGTAGAACGAGACTGTCGTGGTCAGACTCGGACGTTAAATTAAACGAGAAAGTATCGGCATTAGAACTCAATTACCCCGGGTTATATATCATGCGTAAGTAGACGTCGGTGATGCCATTAGGCTGACTAAAAAGGTGTGCAAATGAGTTGTTTCTGCGGGAATATCTTTAATTGGTGTCAAGAAAGTTTCACGAAATCGCCAATATATTTCTCGTGGAGGCTGGCTCTCGGCCGTGGAAAGATAGAACCGTCGAATAAATATGATTATGAAATATTGCGATAACGAAAACACAGCTTTTTAAACCGCAAATGAGACGACTCACTTATCTCTCTCTCTCTCTCTCACACACGCGTACGCAAACGGTACACATTATCGCGCGAGGAGGACTTTTCAGACGTTTAGCGCGTTACTCTTGCGCGCCAGGGCTATCTCCATCGCTAACGATTGACATTTACATGCTTTAGCATAATGGCGGCTCTACCTGTGCCGTACATCCTCGCCGTTGACAGAGCCTCTACGTTCTTTTTCGCGCGACCGCGAGAACGGACATTTGAATATATTAAGGGTTACATGTATATCCGATGCAAAGGACTCATTAGAGGTGTCGGCGCGGACGACGTGCTGACTTTAACGCCGCGGAACGACCCCGACGACGTCCCGATGACGTCTCGCACCGGATAAAAGTCACAGGAGAGGGCCCCGGGAATCGTTATGATATCGCGCGTTTAGCATAAAAGATGGCCGGGCCCATCCCCACGACGGACTTCTTGCCAGCGAACGCTCCAGCCCCCGGGCTCCGACGATTATTTTCGAGTCGTTAAGCCGTTTCACCGCGCAAGAGCTCTTCCTCGTTTCGGGGGCGACCGTGAAGCGGAGCTAACCGCTAACCACAATTTGTACGCCCGTGGAACAAAAGCTCGAAGAAATCCGAAACACAACGCTGAAGAGACGCGAGGTGCACGCTGCGAAGAAAACCGCTGTCCGAAACATCAGCTTTTCGGGAGTCTCTGCTCTGAGTTTTACCAAATACAGAGCAGCAAAACAATTTCTTCTTTTTGCTGAATCTTCGGGATTTTAATAGAACATTCTGCACCTTATTGAACAGGGAGTCTCTTCCTGAGTTTCATCATTTCTACCTTCCTTTATGCAAGGTCTTTGTATTCACGAATTTTTTCATCTTGAAAACGACCAAATGAATTTTTGTATAATGATCGTATCTGAATGTTAGGGGACCCTTCCAGTAGAAAACGAAGAGAGTTGGTTCACCTCCGTTGGAGACCGATTTTTCTATGCGCCGGTACCTAGAGGAACGTGGCCAGGAAGCGACGGGCCCGATACAGGCGACGAGCATAATAATTCGAGAGCTGGCGCCCATCGATTCGCTTTCTACACTCGTCCGGATCGCCGATTTTTCTTGCAACTTCTCGGCAGCCGATGAGCGAGCCTCACACGCCGCGGAATAGGCAGTAAAGCGTAATTTATTTGCGTTTACTCGGCGGAACCGTGGCGAAAAAGAAGAGATCGACGACACGGGGTCCAAGAAGGGAGCAGACGGGGGGGCCGGATGGAAGAGAAACGGACTACCGTCCGAAAAAGTCCCTTAACTCTCAACGAGACGCTTTCGAACGTGATTATTCGCATAAATCAATAAATAACACGCGGCTACTTCGCTCCTCCCCGGCGGCGTACCGTTCTCTCTCTCTCTCTCTCTCTCTCTCTCTCTCTCTCTCTCTCTCTCTCTCTCTCTCTCTTCTCTCTCTTACCTCACCTGAAAGCGGCATTCGGCATACATTATCCCGAGCCATCCTACATTAAGGAGCCACGGTCCCCACGAGCAACGATATATTATCTATCCCGCTTTTGGTGGCTGGCCCCGTCGCGTAATAATACGCCTAATGTCCCGAAAGTTGGTGTATTTGGCCGGCACGGTCGACCGTTTCCAAAGTGAAAACGGCCCGGGCCGACGATAAATAAGTCGCCGGTACAACGAATCATCGAATTATGCTAATCGCGGACGGTGCGTGATATTATTTGCTCGCCCCGAACGCGGTCGTGGCCGTTCGTCTGCCGGCCGTTATCTCGGCCCGCGAACTCGGCAGATTCTACTGTAGAGGGGCAGCTTTCCTCCATTCCAGGGTATCATCCCTCGGGCTCCGGATTAAAGGGACACCATCGGGAAGCTGTTTCACGAGTTCAGCCACCGACCCCTTACGGTCCCGAAAACAATCGGCGATAAAATCGCGAGTTACTCGAGGATCAGTCCGTTCGCGAGTAAAAACGGCTGCGCCGTTCCTGGAGATTGATGCTAACTGGCTTGGATTACGTGGTATGATTAGGTTAATAGGGATGAGAGTAAATTCTCCGTCCGTTTTAACGCGACCGAGCTGCCGGTCCCCTAACGAGCATCTATGTGTTAGCTTGTTTAGGAATTTCGCGTGCTAAACGACGCGTGAGATTTCTTAATTCGCCGTCGAGCAAATCGAGGATGCCCCGCGAAGAAATTTCACTCTGCTGGGCGTCAGACTTTTCAGGATCGCCGATGTTAACGGGCATCGAGACAATCTCGGCTATTTACGATCGTCGGACGTGCCGTCGTGCCCGATCTTTGCAGCGTGCACGGGAGGCTAATGATTTATCTTTAAACATAAGCGATCGGTTACGCGGCGTCGGGAATTAATTGCAAGAATTTATTAATATCTATGAATTATCCGTTTTGGTTCAGGGTTCATAGGTGTTCGGCTCCCACCGCTTTATACCCGGCCACGCCTATCTGATCGGCAACGCTACCAGCAAACGATATTAATCGAATACATTCCAACAATGATGAGGCTAAAACGAGACCGCAGATTGCGGACTATCATTTTTCCCGGATCCGCCGACCCGTGACCGCGAGCCTCGTCGATAAATGCTTGATTATCCGTGTTGGTAATAAATCAAAAATTCATTAGAAAATTGACGCGCTGCGATCAATTGTTGATCAAATAGGTTTCGCGTGAGGTCGTTTATCCCGCGAGACCCGGGCCTTTCGCGTTCGAGTCGCGTCGCAGGCGAGGCGGAACCGGATTTCTATGTAAATTTATTTTGTTACAATTTGCAACTTCAGTAATGACATCATACCTCAACCGCGACTCTCGGGACCGTTGGCATATAACAAGTGCAGCGTCGGTGCGCTTGCAATGTAACGTTCCTTAGCACGGCTCTCTTGTTGCACCAACTAGGTCGACACATTGATACATAAGTCCCGAGAAGCATTTGCAGCAAAGAATGCAAGAGACTAGATGCAAAAACACCGCGAGCAAATCAATAAAAGATATTTACACCGCCGTAAATTATCCACTGACACGCTGTAGTACGGCTTCACCATTACCACAATTGTAAATTTACCGTTTCCTCCGCTCTCATTCGATTTATTACGATCCGCAGTTCTTTCAGCCCTGATCGCGATACTTCATTTTTCTGACACTTTGTCGCAAAAGTGGTTGATTACGAATAATAAACGATCGACCGTCGTTTCAACATTTATGGTGGCATGTCGTCCGTGAAACACGGCGAAATAAAACAGTAACGTCGGAATTAACGGTTACACTCGTCTTCGTATGCACACTATTTGTAGAAACTCTAGTATGAGCGGAATCTCTATTCATTCCTTTTTTATTAATTAGTAAACTGCGAATCTTTATGCGAAATAAAAATTGTCTGTATCGATTGCAAGGAATAGAACCCAAACAGAATGTTATTTTTTCCCTCAATAATTTTAATAGATGAGAAATCATATATCGACATCTTCGATTTTTAAAATTTTCCTGCAATTTTCAATTTCATCTACTCAATTTTGCTATAAATGCATAAAGATCCGCAGTCTATTAATTAGTATGTCGATGTAGAATGTAGATGTCTTTTACAAGGTTGCAAAAAATTGATACTGTTTCCTTAACGACGTGAAAGGAGGCTTTTTAATTCTTCTCGTTTTGCCCTTTGAGCGCAAGCCTGCGTCAGAATATCGCCATTAGTCGTCAGAAATCACATCCGCAGGGCTTGGTAAGTGTTTCAAAGTTCAACGAATTAAATACCTAGAACAATAGCTTCTACATTTCATAATCGTTTCTCAGAATAAATTAGCCAAACAAATTATAGAGAAGCGCATAGACATTTTTCATCCACAGTCCCATAAACATTATTAACTCCTTACCGGTTTATTTATTGCTCGGAGTATTTCTAAAGAATAATTTGTGCCCGTAGCTTGTTTACTAGTCGAGGGATTAGCAGGGTGATTTGATATTCCCTGCAAGATCGTGCGGGTGAAAAATCTGAGGCGTGCAAGTATGCGATCGTAGGCTCGCAATTAACGCGGCGCGACGTTCCTGCGAAGGCAGGGGGGCAGTCACGACGTTGGTTGACTTTTAAGCGACGCGAAGACAATTTCGAGGCCAGATTAGGTGAGCGTCGCCGCGATTCTGTGGTTCGGTTCTTCGATAAAGCCTCTCGAAAGCGAGCTGGCGAGCGGGCGAGCATGTGATCCACGGTCTCCTGCGCCCGTTCTTTCTTCTCCGAGGATACCAGGCACGAGTATCGTCGCTCTGAACTTTCCCGTGGCCGTGTCTCTCTCTCCCTCTGCTCCATTCCCTTTCGTCCTGCGGTGCTAGGCATAACGACGAGACGAGCAAAACGACCAGCATACTTTCACTCGGCTCGCACGAACGGACGATAACTCGACCGTAACTGCCGGATGAACGCGTGCGAGTAGACGCGATTCCGCTTACAAGTTTGCAGTTTAACGACGGTAGTCGATCAGCCGCCCTGACGATTTATCCGTGTCGGCACAAAGGAGAGGCGCGCACCCGATATCGACAATATCGTAGAACTTTCTTATACGAGCCGATACGATTCCGGCCTCTCCCTCGCGTTTTCCCGCGCTTTTACGGTGTTTTCATTTTTATGGGGCCGATCCCGAACGCGTCAGCGTCCCCTTACTGTCGCTGACGCGGACAATAATCGCGAATCTTCGTCCCTCCGACGAAATCGCGATTCCCCCGGTTTATTGTGCTCGGCGCGAAACGATTCTTCCGCGGACAAGGATTTATTCCGCGGTTGTTTTTGTTCCCATAGCTCCCCGCGAAGTGATGTATTTGCCGCAGAAGAACAGCTCGTGAATTATGCCAGCCCGTGAAAAGACGCTCCTCCGAATGCTGTTTTGAATTTTGCGAGTGTACGCAAAATAGCGGAAATTTCGAGTGATTTTTCAAACTCAGCTGCCAAACGGTGCCGTTTCTCCCTCGGAGAGCGGGTACAGGTGAACACACGAGCCGTATCTAGCCGGAGGTTCGTTAATATGTAGATTTATCATTTGACCGGCAAATAGAAACGGTGGAGCTGTTCGTTATGATCGCGTTTCCGAGAGCGAACGAGCCGTCTTCGCGGCCATTAATGCGGATAAACGTGGATACGCGAGTGATTTAGAAGTACTTCACCGAGTAACGACACCTCGGACGCGAACACGCACACGCGGACTGTTATTCGGCGCCGCTAACGAATGCGTTCCCGATGTTTATGACCGCGAATCGGTAGCAACGGCCAGCCGGACCATAACTCTTCGGACTATTCTCTTTAAAATAGTCCGCGATCCGTAAGATCGTAACCGTGGTTCGACTGTGCGCGGAGGCTGTGTCGATCGATCGACCTCTGCGGCCGTTCGATAGGGTACGCAGTGGGTTTCTTCATTAGGGAAAGGATGACTTCGCGACAAAAGGACAAAAGGGCCCCGGGCATAAATGCGGGGATATTGGCTATTCGGCCGGACGTCATTTGTCAATATTACCAGAGACACCTGCGACACGCCGTTTTCTATGATCGCCGCACCGGCGTCATTCAGATGCAAATCCGATGCTAACACGTATCAGTTTTCCAACCGGGTTTGATTAATGCACGTCCGCCGCGTTTTTCAACGAGCAAGAAGAAGCCTACTCGCGGCGCGGCGCGGCGTGTCCCGCGAAGGAGGTGGCGACCTCTGCGGGCCACAATACCAAGCGGCGTCTATCAGCATCGCGAGAAAGAATTCCTGAACTATGCGACCGCTGTTCGAGGGCATAGGTACAGACACGATGGTAGGGGCAGGCACAGGCACCTAGTAAATACCTGTACTAGCCAAGCAGGTCCACTTCGAGTCAAAGCCAGCCTCTGCTCCTCCTCTTCATCCTCCACCGCTTCTCTCATCCACCTCCGACGCTTACCGTTACAAGCACAGGCTACACGACGCTGCCATAACTCCGTGTAGCCGGGGATACCGCGCTTTTCATTTTCTTCCTTTGACAGAGTCCTCTCGAAAAAATCTTCACCCTGTCAAAGTCTTCCCTTCCGAAGAGAAGCTTGATCGGCGACACGCTTTTTGTAGCTTCTCCGCGCTTGCAATTTTTCGACGATCCCTGCGAATATACGGGGGTTCGACGAAGGAAACACCTCGTGTGTTGAGAATTTTCTTTTTCGTGCATTAATTCTTCGGCGTCGAATACGGCTTTGATTTTGCTGAGAAGGTAAACACCTATTTGTTGTTCACATATGCTAGATAATGAATTGGTAGCTTCACTTATTCATAGCTATACCAGATGCTCTTTTAAGAACGGATTAAATCAGGCAGTTTCATTACTTGTTAGTCGGTCTGACAATAATAGGAACGATTTAACGAAGCGGTTGTCTCGAACAAGATCCAACGAAACGTTCTCTTTGAATTGTTATAAAAAAGATGATAATTGAAGTCCTTTCTGGCATAACATCGTCATTAGACAGTCTGTTGAGAGTCACTCCTTCAGTCTTACTCCAGCCACCCAACAGAGACCATTCAGGTTTTGCTTCAGAAGCAATCTACTTCATCTTTAGCAATTCCATCAAGTAAATAACCATCGCGGACAGTCGGCTCATTGTTAGCACTCGCGCAAGAGCGAAGGAGCATACAATCGTTCGGAAAAGTGTGTTTCGCGGAAGGATTAGGTTCGTTCGCTATGTACATACACACGTTCTAAAGTAACTGTAACGGATCTAAGAGGCAAGTTTCTTCGGGGAGAACGTCGACGACAGGCTCCTCGCCGAAACGCCATATCTCTTGGCCGCGCGTTGGCAGTCAATAGACCTTGTCACCTGAAGAGGCGTAAGCGAAGGGATGTCGGGAGCCTAACCGGCTCGCATTCGCCACGCGAGGAACGCCGGCCTGACGCGGCATAGCATAAGGGACAATCGCGGGACAGGCCGGGGACAGAGCGTAGACGTTTGGTTGCGTAACCGTGGTGTAAGGCCCTCGTCGACGATATGCGACAATATTGCATCGGGGCCTGGTGTTCGCCGTAGGTTCGCTCACTCGGGGCCAGGTTAAAACCAGCGATTATTTATGTTCCGCGGTGTGCGTGCGTGCATACGCGCGAGGTAAGTGGCAAGCGCGGGCTTGAAAGAGAGCTTAACTAACCTACCGTACTAGAAATACGGCGGGTTTCGCGGCGGTGTCACTCGTTCCACCGTGTATAACGAGGCGACATACGGCGCGACCGTGTCTGAGCACGACGACGGTAGAAATCGCGCGCCGTCCTCGTCCTCTCCCCCATGGGGTTGCTCGTCCATGCGTGCGTACTCTCGGCTTGCCCTCGATCCCGTGCACACACACACCTAACCATTGTTGCGCCAATCCGGATACCACCCGATCCACGCGTTCGAAAATGCCATAGTTGTGCGCGTCGAGAAAAAGCCAGCCGGAGAGACAGAGATAGAAAGATAGAGATCGTGAGAGTGACAGAGAGAGAGAGGGAGACAGAGAGGGGGTGGAGGGCAGGAACAGGGTTTTAGAATAAGACCGAGGGTAGGGGCAGATAGAATGAGGATAAGAGGGAAGGTTAGGAGGGGGCAGAGGATGAAAGAGGCTCTCGTCCAACGCCAGGGGTGTCGCTAACAAGACACGCACCCCTACCACATTGGGGGGTACTAGGAGCACGCGTACACACGTATACATCGTGCTGCGTACGCCTGCGAGTCCATATTGCTCATAACTCGTATCTCGCAGCCCAGCTAGAAAGTACGTGCACACAGCTCGACGACAGCCATCCCCTAATGACTTATTAGCAGCCGCGCGTTAGTTAACGACGCGACAGGATTACTCGGCGCATTGTGACGCGCTCTTTCCCTCTTTATTTCTGCCTCCTACGAGTCCGCGCTCCTTTACCACTCGCAAGTTCTTCCGTTTCTTCTACCCTCTGTTTCCACGACTGCCCCTCTTCGCACCTTCTGTCCTCGTTCCTCTCGAGATCCTGCTCTACCTTTCATCCCCCGTGTCCTTTTTCTACCGTCTCCTCGGCTTCTTCGTGGCGTTCTCCCGTATACCCTTTCTCTCCCTTCCGGCCTCTTTCTCGCATCTTTTCTGCCTCCGCTCTTCTTCCTGTTGACTCCTTTTTCTCTCCCTCTGCGGTTACCATGCCATACGCGTGTTTCCACGCGGCACTCGGCTGTTTCCACGCAGGTAAGCACGCAGACTCCGTAGCAGCGACGCACTCGCCACTCTCGTCGTGTATGCGTGACAGACTCTGAAAGAAGAGAGGCTGCCGTCATTTCTCGCATCCATTAGGGAAATTAATGATTTTTAATTTTCACTCCCGCGGGTACGCGAGAAGCCTCGCCTTTGTGCCGCAACACCGGCCCTCTTTTGCGTCCGCTTCCAGAGACGAGGAACGTTTCCGCCTGGCGACGACCTGGACACCGGTAAGCCTTCCAAACGCACCAGAAACGTGTCGACTATTGTTGTAACCAATATAATATTACTCCCGTTACTCTCTTTGGCACTACAGTCATCAAAAAAATTACATTCTTAAAGTCATTTATTCTCTAATTGATTCTCTGATTTTTAATAGATAACACGGTATTCACTGTGAATCAAATTTTATTGGCGTTGCTTATTTTACTGAACGTATAAAAATTGTTATCGTTAAATCTAATGTACTTTCCACCAAAATTAGTCGCCGCTACTCGTTCACCTTGTCGTTTCATCGGTCAGGTGAATTTTTGTGAGAACCCGTCACGGTGCAACGCGCCATTTACTTAATTATCTTGCCCACCATTTGACCCCGGGCCCCAATTTGCTGGCACCGGGTAGATAGTAAACTACAACATCCTTGCGACCGTGATTCACACAAAGGAGTCGCAAGAAGCATTTCCGCGTGACATCGGATCGGTTCGATCGATCGCTCGTGGATCATTACCGTCGACACGTCGTGATGCTCGAGACTCGTCGAGACCGTGGTATATACAGCAGCAGGAGGGTGCGCATCGAACCGGCGACGTGGCACGATCGATATCGTTTGAAGCCGCCTAATTACAAACGCGTCTCACCTAGGGGCCGGCATTCCTCGCGTGACAATTAACGATTTGTAGCCCCTAATGTTTGGATTAGATTAAACCGTCCTCTCGGTGCTTCTTGGTTGCCTTGCCTTTATCCTGGCCATCATCTTCACAATTTTCTCTCTCTCTCAATTTTTCTTCATCCCGCTTCTTAATCTTTTCAACGTTTCCTCTGAAGTTCGAATTCAATTTTCTATGATTCGTGAACTTTCTAGATTTGCTGTACCAGTTCAGTTTGCTCGATATCAGCAATCGGACATTTCCACTTTGGCCGAGTCACCATTAACGTGTTTTATCTATTTAAGAAATCTGTTCAATTTTGTCGTCGTCCCTGCAATTCGTCGGAGCAATCTGGCGATCTGCTCATTTCCTCCGATCGGTAGCGACCTTTTTCCTTCTATTTTTCTTTCACAATTAATCTCGTTCGTTCCAGGATGTGTCACTTTCTTCGATCGCTTCTCGGTTTCTGTCCACCGTCCCACCGGGTCTTCTCTTCGCCCTCCCCCCTCCCCTTCCAGCCCCGTCCCATTTCCATCGGACGGCTATCTGATTTGAATAATTCGATGCGTCAACATGCTTTAGGTGTATCATACCCACGCGCGGCTATGACGGACCGGTACACACGTGGCGTCAACCTCGCAGGAAACGACGAACCTGTTCTGCTTGAACGCTCCGCTCCTCTCCTACGGATCACGTCGCGACGCCAGCCGTACGTGAAGCCGCTTCTAGTTAGCTGGAAACGAAACCTACGAACAGGGAGGGAAACGCGGTCATAAGCCTCGAAGACGATCCAGTGACAACCGATGGTTATCATTTCGACTTCCGCGGCGCCGTGCACCTCTAGACGATTCACTTCCGGTCGAACCCTTTCATACGTTTACGTGACATCATATATTCCATATCTGCCACAAATGTTTTACGCGTCGAGTCTTATAAAAGAGTTCGTTTTTCAAGTGAACAAACAATGTATAAATTTCTAAAAGGAAGAGATAAGAATTTCGCAACATCGTATTCATGTTCTACAGGTCTCGCGTACCTGTACGTTTCTCATCAGCAAAAATTCCGCGTACGACTGCAAGAATTTTTCCCACAATCTTGCTATCGGAACATCAAAAGACCAACGTTGCTCCCCAAATACCGGCCTGGAAAACATTCAGTCCCGATGACGCTTTCTCACGCGTAAATTCATGTCAGCGCAACATTAAGACAATCTCCACGGCGTGCACGTATCGCGTTACTTTCTTCGGTCATACCAGGTGACGGTATCGCGCGGCAATTACGTTGGCCCGAGGCGTCGCAACATTTCACCGAAAACGCGCGATAAATTCGCGGGTCGAGCGAGCCCGTAAACTGGCCCGAGTTTGCAGATGCAGGAAACACTCTCTCGGGGCGGAATCGGGCGGCGAGTCAAGGCGAGGCGGGTCCGAGACGCCGATTACGCGAGGAATTTAAATTCGCGAGGCACGCGAGAGAACGGGGGTCGGCCCTTTTTCACCCGTTCCGTTGGGCCGCGCGCGTTTTCCACGCAAGCGGGTAACCAGCGACACGTGACGCGGAGAAGAGGACGCTGGCGGAGATAGAATCGAGGGGAGCAACGGATTCCTCCTCGCATAACATTCGGAATAAGGCTCGGACGTGGTCGCGGGGTGGAGGGGGGGGGGCTCGCGGCGGGCTCTTTGATAGTCATTCGGCCCGAAAACGGCCGAAGCAGACCGGCCGTTGGGGGCTGTGGAACTTTCAATCGAACGAAATTGCACGTAATTACGCGCGAGCGCACGCTTAAACGTCTAAGATTGAAAGGAATCCGGCGCGCAAGCGCGGGGCGCCCCATGCCGCTCGTATGTACGCGTCTCATTCGCGCAGCGGTCGCGTAATTACGCGTGCATGCGTGCGACTCCGCACCGCTCGGCTCCGCACCGCGACATCGGTCCCGACCGACCGGTTCAAAGCGGCGTTCAATTAATATTAATTAAAATGGCGGGACAGCCCGCCAGGGTGGATATAATTATTCGTCTCTCTCTCGCTCTCCTCGTCTCTCCTCTGCCCTCTCTTTTTCCTCCACGCTTATACACACCGTACGGCTCCTCCTTTCGAGCACAGGAAGATCGAGACGCGATCGCGAACCCGGAAACGGAAAGCGTTCTTCGGATTCTGGTCTGGCCGAGTGTGAACTCCGAGTTCAAGAGGACTCTGTAACTGATACTGCTGATAAGGAGGCGATTTCCTATTAACGAAAGATAGGTGAACGAGCCTAGACACTTTGTAAAGCACCGTGGGGTGCTAATCGGTGGATCGGATGCAGATTACGGTTACGGATCGTACTTTTTTTCGGGTCTGCGGAATTTATCGAGTCGTTTCTCCCGCTATCTACGAAATGGTTCTGATAGATTTTTCATACTTGAGGATTGTAGAAATCTTCCGTTTACGGCATACTGTAACCTTTCTTCTTCTCTGGTAGACCTCCGAAATGTAAACACGTGCTCGCTGCTCACGTATTACAAGTATTACAAATATATACAGTGTCTTCCACAAATATTCGGACACTCTTAAAAACACCATAACCTTCTCAATATTGAACTATGCAATTTGAACTTTTTTTGGAAGCTAAAGCAATTAGATTACTACAGGAGGTGAAAAGGAATTGTTTCAAAAATTGAATTTGGTCGGAATTGTAGAGAAAATATTAAAAGTTGCATTTCACAACTTTTTTATATAAGCCTATATTGAAAAAGAAATACGTTTTGTAGATCTGTGTAAATTATATGCACTGTAGAAGTTTCATAGAAATCGGTTGATGCGGGAAGAAACGACAGGCATTGAAAGATGTAAGAGTCCTTAGAATTACTGCAGTTGGAGGCCGAAAATCGTAAAAAACTGCAATTTTTACCATCTTTAATCTTTGTAGCTCATTACAACGTCGACCGATTTTGATGAAATTGTCAGAATATGTTTAATTGATACAGATCTACGAAACGTGTTTTCTCAATTTTCCATATAAGCCCACATAAAAAAGTTGAAAAATACAACTTGTAGTATTTTCTCTGCAATTCCGACAACTTGTAGTTTTTTCTCAAAAATTTTTATCACGTTCTGTAGCAAACCAATTGTTCTAACTTCTCCAAAAATTTCAAGTCGTATATTCCAATATTAAAAAGGTTATGGTGTTTTTAAGAGTGTCCGAATATTAGTCGGAGTCACTGTATATCTAGTAGTCAAAACGCATTGTGTGATACAATTATTGTCCACCGTTCCAACAAGGATTAACGCTAGCCAAGCATGTTATAATCCTTGATGTATTGATATTGTTAATCGTTCTGTTTTAAATTACACGTACCCAATTTTGTCATAAATGCATCATTTCCGCAGTCCAATTAAAAAGTAAAGTGAAACTGGATTGCAATTCTTCCATAAATTTCCCTGTTGTCTCAACCCAGAATACACACGATAATATTTGGTAAGGATGATAATTAGGGGGAACGACGCAACACGTTGAAAGTCTGCGACGTGAACGTTACGATCATGCTTAGGATCTGCGAGACGGCCAGAATTTGGTGCAACAATCCCCGAGGCATATTTCACGAATTCCGCCTCCGTTCCGCGTGGCGTGCCACCTACGAGCACGCATTATGCTGATGCATGCGGCGGTCGCGGAATTCATAACCGCGACTCATTTAGACATAAATTACGAGGAGCGAAGTGAAAGTGCAGGTGGCAACGCGGAAAGTGGTTCTTTGGCGTGGCCGTGGCGCGCCGCTGGAATATTCATATGCATCTCCATAGAAATAAGCGTGTACGCGTGCAGATCTAGCAGATGCGCGAATGCGATTTCGATGTGATGCGATTGTTGCTGGTCGCGTCATCGGCCCCGCGGACAGAGCGCGTTTCATTAGCGGAACACTTAATTCGTATTAATTATCGCGACAAGTGACTCGACAAGCCGGAAATAATAATATCGTTCTTCCCGGCAGTGTAACCGGAACACAATAAGTATTCTAAATAGGGGTTCCGCGACGTTGGTGCGCATGCCCGCCCGGTGCATCTTGAACGACATTAACAGAGCCGAGTAATTACTGAATCCTATTTGAAGTAATTACCGTCCGCTGACAAGATGAAAAATGGTAATATACTCAGGAGCGAGAACGGAAGTCTTGCTCTCGCACCGCTTGCGCATACAAACAATTAAGAAACAAACTAATTGATCCTAATGGCATTTAAACGTAACTCTATTAAATAATAATGCTGTATGGCTTAATAATTATACATATAGCAAAGCAGAGAGAGCTACTAATTACAAATAAAAGGAAAGCGAAATTAAGTAATGTGGATTGTTATTCGTCGAGCGGAGGGGCAGACGGACGGATGCGATTTTTCTGAAAAGTTGCGACGATGGAGTACCAAGTTCGCCGATGGGGATAACGGCATCATGGTGAACCGGAAATCAAGGATCCTATCTGGCGCTTACGATTCCCAGGCTCGTTATCGTGATATACGCTTTGTGTGGCAGGTCCAGAAGCGGGTCCACTCGTACTGTTCTAAATGCAGTGGACCACCAGGGTTGATCCAGCCACATGGCCACTGTACTTCGTACAACAGCAACCGTCGCACACCAGCACGCACTTACGAACACGGACCGCCGTGCACACCAGCTCGTGAACTCTAGCTTATCCTCGCTAGCTCAAGAGAGGGCGTAGACGGTGTGCTTTAATTATCGGCTCTTCATTTCCTTATCTTAGGGGCACAAGTGCCGCCAGCTCCCTCGCGAAATGAATGTCTATATCGATGCTGGAATGCGGCGGCCGGCTATAGCAGTTGATCAGCCCATTCAGGATGCGAGCAAACGAATGGCCATTCGTTTCATAAACTTCGACAATTCCTTGTAATTGCTAGACCTTACATTTATCAGCCGTAGATTGAGACTGTTTCCACAATGACGCCGATAAAGTGCAAAGGGGTAAATTATGAAAAAGCCACTGTGTTTAAATTTTATTTATTCGATGATACCCTATGGCCACCATATCATATACTCGTAATACGAAACTTTGTAGCGTCTAGCGCGGAGAACAGCGAAAGGAAAACAGAACTTTTCTCCAGCCGCATGAAAATTAATCTTCTCGTGTAGGAATTTTTCTGAATGTGTCAGTGATTCGCCAAGAGAGTGTAATTAGTACGGTTATAAAAAAGGGGGAAGTTTCTGTTAGAAATGAAAACAGTTATCGACGTAAGATTTCCATCCTGGTGCCACTGCCGTCACCGTTTCCATAATTCCGCTCTAAAAATATAATTTCAAGCATCCACTTGACCAGATTCCTCCGAACGACAGCACGGCGAACAGCTGTCGGGCTCGGCTTGAATTTTCCGACTAGCTGGCTACTCGCGGAATTGCTGTTAATCACGGGTGACTGATTAAAAGATTGCGTCGATGTCAGCGTCTAGCGGTAATAAGCTCCTCTGATTCGCAGCGCTTCGGATCGCCGTAGGGGCATGTCATTATTGTTCCAGCACGGTTCAACGATAGACATCTCGTGATGCGAACCAGGCCGGCCGTTGATTTCTTCATTAACACATTACCTGCTCGCAATCATTTAATAGATTTTAAACGTTTACCAGTGACAGTTGAGAATTTCCTAAAAATTATTTAACAGCCATCTTCAAGGATCTAGTTCATTCTTGGCCTAACAGAATTCTAGGTGACAAAATTGTCTACTTTCATTGCCGTGCGGAGAGGGGTCAAACACACATTTCATTCTTTCATTAATAATTTTAGTAAGTTGGAAATAATTATTTTGTATTTCCTTATTTTCCTATGAAAAGAGGGACCAGCAATACCGTTCTTCGTTTCGAATCGGCTCGAATGTAATTACTAATCACGATTCTATTGTTTCCATTGTGAAACGCAGATGAGCCATGAAAAGAGTAAAACATGTAGCTCTAGCACGGAACTCGATCCCGTAACATGAAATTTTGTGGTACATTACGTTGCAATCCATAGACAACCGGCTGATTGATAATGCGAAATAATTAATCGTGATCGGGATGGCAACGATATGATTCGGCGGCATTTACATAGAGTTGCTCCCGTTCGAAGTGTAATTAGCCGCAAACGAGATGGGAACTGTCTCCGTAAAATCGTCGCGAGGTATCTGCCCTCGATACGATCTGGTTTCCCCTGTCACGATTAATTAGACCGCGTAATTACTAATCCATAGACCGTACAAAATAACAGTTGTTCGATGTCGTGGAGAGGGCAAAAAGCGGAAGAGAAAGAGAGATGGAGACAGAGAGAGAGAGAGAGAGAGAGTAAAGGAGAGGATCGGTTCGCGCGACCGACAGAGTGCAGGGGGACGGAAGCTGCGAGAGGGTACCGCTCCGGTTCCTAATGTCCTCGCATTACGGTGACTTGCGTCTCGCGCATAAGCGTACACGAGTGTGCGTGCACGGTGTATGTTTATTTTAATGAGTTCTCCTCTCATCGTACGCAACGAGCCACGCACTTTACGCGTTTCTGCATTCCCTTCGTCACGCTCTCTTTCTCGTTCGGCTTTTTTATCATTCCTCCCCGCCCGCGCCGCCCCCTTTTATCGTCTGTCTAACACACGCACGCACACGCGGGACATACGCGTACACGCGTCGAGCGAAACGTCGACTAACGTCATCGACCTCTTACACTTCCTTTCTTCGTCCGCTACCGCCGCGCCGCGCCGCGCCGCCGCCGTCTCTATCGTCGTCGTCGTAGTCGTCGTCATCGTCATCGTCCTCTCACGATGGAAATCCTACTTTTTCTCGCAACCCCTATGTCGATGGCGAAGGGTGTTATACCTGCCTGCGTACGCATATAAGTGCACGCGGGGACATATACGTAAGTACGTACGCACCGTCGAAAGAGGGTGGTAGGCGAGGCACACGGAGGGTGAGAAGCTGGAGAAACGAGAGGCGCAGGCAAAGGGACGAAGGGAAAAAGCGGGGTAGAGAAGGTAGGGCACCCTACGCACAGCCACCGTGGGATCAATGCACCTTCAGGGTGCACCGCCCTGGCGAGTGCTCGCGCGCATCGTCTATGCATCTTCGCATGCAACCAGAACCCTGTTTCATCCTCATCAACCCCTTTTCCTCCGCGTCACGCCACAGTTCCCTCCCCCGGCTGGTGTATGTGTGTTCCTTCTCTGTTTTTCACCCCGGTTGTTCGTCCGTCCCCGTTCCCAGCCTACGCTCAGGCTTCAGACTGTCCTCCTCCGTCGTTCACTTTTTTCCGCCCCTGTCCCCACACGCGTCGCGCGCGCTGCGCTCCTCTTTCTCGCCCTACCCAAAGGCAGCGCACAGCCCCCGTTCGCCGGCGCGTCTCCCCTTTTGCTTCTCCACCCTTGACATGTGTGTGCCTCCATCTCCCACCGTCGCAAACTCCTCTCTCTCCCTCTCTCCCTCTTTCACCCTACCTCTCTCTTGGCCGTCGCGTTCCTCTCCTGCCCTAGACTCCCTCTCGTCCTAGCGACCCTCCTCCTTCATGTCCCTTTTCGCACTTTTACACTCGCGCAAAAACCCTACCCTACCCTAAGAATAATCCCTTCCGCGCGGTATATCGTGCAATCTATACCGTGTATCTAGGAGGAGGCACACACGGGGCACGTATAACCCCGAGCAGCCAACCCAGGCCGACCTACCCCTCTCTTTGTCGTCCTACTGCGCGACGCTCTCTCACACCCCCGCGATCCGCGCGCACCCCGGCTCATCTACTTCTCTAGCCTTCTCTCTGTTATGAGACTGGCTGGACGAGGGGGGTAGAGCGGGCTGGCAATACCGACGCGCCGTGAAGCACCTAACTGCGGAAGGCTGCGTGTGCACGCGTACGTGCGCGTGTGCAACCCTTCACATAGCCAGGAAAAGGGTCGCTGGGTGGTCTAGATTTTTTTTAAGTGCCTTCCTGCTGCAACTACACCCTACACCCCCGGTTGCCAAGGCGAAGAAGCAGAGGAGCACTCTTCGCCGTGTTCTTTCCTGTGTTCGCGTCCGCCATCCCTGACGCGGCTCGATTAGGCTAGGCGAGCTGCGTCGTAAGGTACTGCTGCTCCTTGCAACCCGCGCTCTCTCGTCCTCTTCCGTCGCGCGTTTCCTTCGTCCGACTCGTCAACCGTGTGCGAGCTTAATCGAGCCACCCTGTGCCCTGGTTTCCAGCCACTCGATGCACCGCGCTGTGCGGGTTTCTGGCGCTACTTTATCATGCTGATGCATAATACTTGACTTTACTCCCCCGATGCTGGATCGGCGTCTTATCTCTTTTTAGGGAATTCACTTGTCTGCCCGACTATATTTGGAAACCGTGTCCCACGGTCTTCGGGCGCACTCGTTCCCCGGAGAAAAAGCTTCTAATTGGAAGCAGAAGGTCGTAGCAATAATTCAGCCCCGTTATTACATTTCACTGGACACGATAAGCGGGGAACACGTACCCGAGAGGGAAGTCTCGTTCGTTCTCTTGAAAATGATCGCGATCCCGCGTGATCGAAGCGCGGAATTTCTGTTTTCCATGCGATAGTTTGCACGGCCAGGGCTCGCGGCACGATAAAAAGGGCTCGGACTTATCGGCAGCAGGCATCGGTAACGGGCAACAAATAAGGAAAGAAACACTAGGCCGGCGCGGCATCAGGAAATCGCGACGGGCACGTTTACCCGACATGTACTTCATCCTTACACGACGTACTTCTAACGACTCCCACAGGCTGCTTTCAATCCGCCTCACGTTATCGAACGGTCCTGGTTGGTTCCGAGCTACTCGGTAATTCGCCGGCTAGTGCCGTGCCATCGCCGCGCCGCGCGGCTTCATGACGATCGCCGACCTAACTGGAAGGTAGCCGAAGAGGAGAGAGATCGCTCGCGAGAGATCCTCCGCGTGGAAAGGAGATCGTCCCGGGAGGTGAAGGAGGAGGTGGAGGAGGAGGCCAACTAGACCGAGCCACCAAGGACGACCGAGAGCTCCTTTCCGGCTCGTTCTCTTCAAGTTTATCTCCGCCGTTGACAGGTGACTGGAGAACACCCTCTACTCCTTTCCCTGATCCATCGAGCTCGCGGAGAGCCCACACCGAGAAAAGAGTACTCGGAGAGTCCCGCGCGCTGCGGAATCGCGTGGCGTATTCCAATTTATTGCAGACGCTCGTCACCAACGGGGTTCAACGATCGACGACGCCGCGCGCGGCTCGAACCATCGACGGACCACCTGAGGCGCAGATCTCACAGACGTACCCCGCCAGCCATCGAACCCGCGCCGGTGCTTTATATCGCCTCGTTTTCCACGTCAGGACGAGCGAAATGGTCCATAGTGACGGCCGCCGGAGCGTGCTCCACGCTGAGGAACGGGGACCAACAGGGAAACGTCACCGAGCAGACGGATCGGCGACTATGCACGCTCTCGTGTACCGATGCACTTGCGCCGATGCCATTCCGGAAGACTGTGCCCGATCGAGGGGTCGACGGTGATTTTAATAAATCGAGGGAGGCCTGTACACTTGCCCGGGACTCTCGCATCTCTTATTTCGAACCGGCTCGTTTAAGAACCGTCCGCGACCGGGCAACTCGAGGCACTGTCATACCCGCAGACGCAAAAATCGAAACGGCTTCCTGCGCTTCCGTGCCGTAAACGTGGCATTCCCAATATAATAAGTACATAATTCAGTATAATTTCTAAAGAGTGTTCCTGAGATAAATCAGCGAGAAATTTGAGTGTCCCCAGAGTGAAGAACATACCCGTCCACACCGTCGCTGACCGAATCCATTGGGAGTCTAGCTAGGGCTCGAATAGTTTTCTTCGAGGGTCGTGTAGAATCTCAGGTTCAGACGAATGCGTAAACTAGCTTGTCCGTTCCTCGGCGGGGCTAAATCAGCGTCGCCTCACGGCGATCGTTACTATGCGACATTTTCGCGGCGCGGTGCAAACACGGGCCCGCGATTATCCTAGGTACGCGGCACCGCGCGGTATGTCGCATTAATTCTGCGGCGTGTTTGCGAACGCACGCATAAACATATACGATATCGTATATGCATACGAAATTCTGTAATGGATTACGGGTATGACGTACACGAAGTGCACCGATATACGAAGGCGGCGGGAGAAGGAAAGGGAGAGAGTGAGAGGGAGACAAAAGCGAGAGACCAAAGGGAAAAGGGACTCGACTAGACACGGAGTGGAGAGAAAAAGCGGAGAGAATCATTTTCGATTCTCATGCAGTGTCGACGGAGGAGCGGCGAGTTCCCTTGTTGGCTGGTAGGACGACAACGACGAGGAACACAGCGACCATGAGGACGTGGACGACGAGGACGAGGACGACGCGACGACCGGGGAGCAAGAGGAACGAGCCGGAGGAGACGACGAGATGACGAGAAAGAGGTGGATGACGAGCGGGGGATGGGGCGTAGGCAGAATGGTGTATCAAACTGGATGGCTTCCATCCTTATTCCGTATTCGGATGCGCATTCGATTAACATACAGTTGCACCGGGACCTCGTTGCGCTATCCATCCTACTCCTTTTTCGCAGTCCCTCAGCCCCTCTCGCTCAGACCGACATCGCCGTGTGTCCCCGCGATCGGGCTTTCGCCAGAAGGGAATGGCTCGATCGCGGTCAGTTCGCGGTGAAAAGAGATGGAAAATGGGAAAAGGAAGAGCAGGAAGGAAGGAAGAACACGGCCGAGAGAGAGAGAGGGAGAAACAAGCAGAGAAAAGAATCCGCCAACTGCGCCGAACGGAGAGGGAGAGTGCGTGTACCGACCAGGCACTGTATATAAAGTCGACAGGGGTATAATAATGTTTGCGCGACTATGCAATGCGCTCGCGTTTCAAATCGACTCGAGTGGGCATTGATCTTTGATCTTGAGGCGAAGGCATGCTTACTTACTGCATTCTCTTTTGCTGCCGTGCCACCCCCTTGTTCCTGCCCTCCTCCTCGCCCTGCTCCTCCCTTTTCGCAGTCGTGTCCTCGACCACTCGGCTCTCTCTCTCTCTCTCTCTCTCTCTCTCTCTCGCTTTCGAGATACCGTAAACTGCCGGGGAGATGCCACATTTTTATGGTATTCCGTCCTGTAACATAAAAATTAAAACGTTTCCTTCAAACATCTTGTTGTGACGTCTCGATGTTTTATCGCGGGCGTAAAAACGCGCGAGACTTTTACACCCCGATGGGACACTGATACGTCATATTAAGTCCATTAACACCAACAATTTTACTAATTTAGCATCACATTGCCGCTTCAATGTCGCTTCTTCCAATTTTTTACTTTTTCGTTCACTAATTCAACCCTTATGTCAGTACTTGGATACCAGAGCACCTACTTCTTCGAATGTTCTTATTTACAAACAACAAGATTACTAGAGTTATCGAACATCGTAAAAATCTGTGAGTATTAACAGAAAGTTAATCAGAGACACCACATGATGAATCGTCGTGAATTAATCTCTGTAGATTTCACCCAACTCGTGATACCACATTGTTGCTTCCGTCTCGTCTGTCCAATCCATCTTATATTTCCCCCATAAGAGGAATCAATGTATAAAGACTGCAGATCATTTTCATCCTCGATTAACGAATGAATGAGTAGTCTTGTCTCACCGGTCACAATGATCGTCCCCGTTCTGTCCCGCAGCGATTTGCAAGAGCGAGCCCGGCGAGAGGTGATCGTAACAGCGAATTTACGATTGAAATAATTTGTATTATGTTAGGATATCCGGGACTCGTCCACCCGCAACCGTGAAGATCGTTCTTTACGGCGACGTTAAGTGCCGGCCCGGACCGCACGAGTTTTAATTAAACGCACGAAATATCTGGCGGACCACACGCGCTACCGGAACGAGCGACACTTCAAGATAGTGCACGAGTATTCTATTTTATGCGCGATAACTCGACCGCCCTGCGTGCTGCGCTTAATATTTCAAACGGCCCGGTCGAGATTTATCGGATTTCATTATAAGCGGACGTATATACTTACTAATCTTTGCTCTTGTTTGCTTTCTGTTTCAGGTAAGTAAAGCTGGAGAGAGAAAGAGATCCCTCTTGGATCCTCGGTCGACTCGCGGATCCCGATCGAGAAAAGGGTAAGAAGGATCACAATCAATTAGACGGAGTCGTCGTCAAAATGAATGGACACCTCTCGCGGATGATTGTGGACGGTATAATTATCAATTCCAGCGACGCATAAATTCCGTATTTACTGGTGGAACCGGAGGACGCGCGAAATTCAAAACAGAGTCGTAAAGCGAAGCGATCCGAGCTGACCGCAGTGGCGGGTTTACGGGTCTCGGCGCGGGTAATCCGTATCTTTATTGACTTTTATGCCGGGGATCGTCATTTTTCGAGGGATTCGCATCCGACCGTTCCGCAGCGAACGCTCGCGGTTTATTGCCAGACCGAAACTTGTCTGTCGAAAAGATGGCGACGTCCGCTAATGCTACCAGATCGTTAAGCGTTCGATGGGTGCGGATCCGAAGACGCCGTCCCCTCGGAGCCCACGGGATTGTATCGATTGCAACGAACGTTTCTTGCCCCGGGCTTATCGTCACGACGTTTATTTATGCGCCTTTCAACCGGTAAAACTTTTACGCCTAGCAATAATCCGGACGTTTTCCATTTTAACGCTCGCTACTCCGGACGTGCACGGTTTATCGGCATTCTAAGCATAAGAGAACCGGTACGGAAATAATTAATTAACTGAACAATACGGCAACCGACAGATTTAACAACTTTTCGCAAGTGTTAATATCTCGAGAAACTGTAAGATTGAATTCCGTGCAGCCAGCGAATAATCGTTTACTTCGCGTGCCGGGTAGCAGTGAAGTCGATGAAGTTATGATCTCTGCGTCGGATTAACACAGTCGGTTAGGAACGGTTGATGCTGAGATAGGATTAGGTGAATAAATTAGTACCGAATTATGCGAAGACGGGAGGATTGTCCGAAACGGAGTCGACAGTTTCGCGCAGCTGCCTCTCGAGGACGAGCGATCCATTCTGTTGATCAGTCGAGCAATCAGGAAAATTTAAATCTCCTTACATTGAAACATTGATTTCTGGATAGCAGCCAGGTGAGCGTGGTATCTATCGTTGTTCTTCTCAAATCTATATGAATCGAACGGACATTTCAATTTTGGATGTGAACCACGTATTGAATAAATATCTTCACTTCTCCTGCGCATAATTCCAGATGAAGTTCTTTGTCTTCTTTTCAAGTTTTAGGTAATTTATGCAAACATGTATGTGATGGTTGAGGAGATAACTCTAAACTGTTGAGGTGGTACACCTACGTAAAAATAAACAACACTCTAATATGGATTCATTAAGATTCTATGATCTCGAGCTGCTCATAATTGACGCTGCGAAACAGATGCAAATTTGTCTCTGTCTCCGCGCCTAATTACTTCGAATCGTTATCGATGCAATGAAAACTAAGTTAGTGTCCTCCGTCGACGAAGTGAATATGGTTAACCGTGAGAATTGGACGTTGCAATGGAGGAATCCGTGACAATGTCGGATGGCAGAAAATACCGGGGCGGTCGTTAACGAATGTGTCCGGGGGCCGCAATAATTTCCGAATAACTAAACAGAGATCGACGCCGGTCGATCGTGATCGTTGCCGTAGATCGGCGTACCGGGCAAAAACCATCGAATATGCGTGCGCGCATGCACGATCCTCCTTTACGTACGCGCGTGTGCATGCTCGCTCTTGTCGGGGCGTATGCCCGCCGCGGATGGCCACTAAATTAAGGCAAAAGAAAAAGAGATCGGGAGCCGAACGGGATGGCGGCGAGCGGAGAGACAGAGAGAGAGAACGGTGGGGGTAGAGTACAGCGGCAGGGAGGAGTGGGCAAGAGAACGATCTCGGAGACGAGGAGAGAGAAACCAGATTGGACCGGGGGAAGATCAGAAAAAGAGAGAAAGACACATAGACGGAGAGAGAAAGAGAGAGAGTGAGAAGGGAGGGAAGGGCGGGGGGGGGGGCAGAGAAAAATCCAACGGAGGAGCAATGCGCATGCATAGCTCGGGCGACACACATCGATCAATCATTCGCTAATTATGCCCGCGATTTCTTTCTTTCGTGAGGCTCTCCGGCATCGCGAGCGGCCATCGACCCCATCGCCGAGGATGAAACGGCCACGACCACGACGGAAACGTTCTCTCCTCGTTCTCGTCGATCGTCCTCCCGTGAGTCCTCCTCGGGTAAGTAGAGCCGTTCTCGAGGAGATGGGACGTCGGGGCTGCAGAACACGAGGAGTAGGAGGACGACGACGGGGCCGGGGGGAAAGGACTTAAAGACCAAGGAACAAGAAAGTGGAAGACCGATCGGAAGAAAGGCTTGACAAAGACCGAGCAGGACTATGCAGCAGAGCACCTGGGGAGGGGCGGTCAGGAAGCGGGCAGCCAACCGGATCGGAAGCGTATTAAATGAAATTAAGCAATTAACCATTTAACCGAATTAGCACACCGTAGAGAGCGTGGATACGCCCGGAAGAACCGGCGTCGTTCCTCCGACGAGAGCCACGGCGATCCTTCCCAGCGTTGCCTCGTTAATTAATTAAGGTCGCCTTCGGAACCGACCGTGATAGCTCGCCATCTCTCTCTCTTTCCTTCTTTCTTTCTTTCTTTCTTTCTTTACCCAAGCAGCCGGCCGGTGTCCCTCGTTGTGTATCTTTTCCTTTGGCCGGGGCCCAGCGGGAAAAAAGCTGGCAGCCGATCGGTATCCCGATCATCTCCGTCCGTGCCTATTTTGCGGATCGGCTCGCTGTTATGCGTACTCGTCCCGGGCTTACGTTTCTTTGCCACGTTTCGGTGACCGCGGGCCGACTTGATTATCCGGGCGATACGTTCTTGATTTAATTGAGCGATCCGTACGACCAGCCGCTGCTGGCCCCGTACTACGGTGACCTCGTTATTAGAATTCGTGGAACAATGCGGGCACTCGCGATCGTGTTACCAGAACCGAAACGAAGTTTTCGGATTTGTTTTCGGCGTTACAAAACGTTGTTCCACACCCTCATAATTATTAGGACCATCTACTACACAGAGATCGTAAATTGCCGAGGATCTACACACTAAACAGTACATAGACAAGGGGTCGGGACTGTCAGCTCTACCTAAAATCTCCTCTAGAGAATCACTTCCTAATCTACCCTAATATCATTCTACTATATTGTTTAGAATAATACATTAATACAGTTTGTAGACGTTCGGCAACTTACGATCCTCCTCTTACGATGTTAACCCGTGTTGGTCCATTAACAGCGTATCAGGAAAGATATGGGGACTCAGGTACATACAGATTCAAGTTTCGTAATGCGCCCATGTGTTTTATGTAGAGTGATCTGCATCTTCCTTTCTACATGTACACTCCTACATCTAAAATCTATCTTCCTTTCGTGTCAGACAACGCAAATGAGTTTTCACGAAAAGATTATAGACGTTTATTCTCCGTATCTTCATACGTGCAGTATAGAAGGCCCGTGTACGTGTACCGTTGGTCTCGTTAGAATCGTCGCCGCGAGTTCCTACGGAGGCGAGGTGGTGGTAAATTAATGGTGACTAGGCCTTTAACGACTCGTCCGGATACAATGATTCGTTTGATTCGAGCGTTTCTTGTTCTTCGGGGATTAAATCTTGATAAGATGCCGGGCGTACATCTAAACCGTTGAATTATGGTAACACGTGTTTCCGTTGTACCGATCTCTCGCACGAGAGAGAAAGAAAGAGAGAGATACTCGTTCCGCCCGTGTGTTTCTTTCGGTAATTTCATTGTTGGGCAACCACGACGAAGACGACAGCGACGAACGAGTCCCGAAGAACAGATACACAAGCCGACACGCGAAACGATATAAAAGGATCGCGATCTCTCCGGCGGCGTGAGCATGAGCCGCAGGAGCGGAGAGCGCCGGGCGTCGAATGAAAAATGATAATCCTCGAAAATAAAGACTGCAGGCAGTGTACCTCGGAAATCGTCACTCGACGCGTAATCATTACTCACCGGCGGGATCTTAATTTATTCCGAAGGGAACGAGCGCCGAATCACGTCGCCGACGTCCATCAATATCGCCGGGGCCTTTAATATATAGAGACTTTACACGGATCCATGGGCACCGATCGATAAATCCATTCGGAGCCGCGTGTGTGTCGGCGGCTTCTCTCCCGCGTCTCTCCCGAAACCCGCTACCGATCCTAGTAATTTCACTTGTACCGGAGTCGCGAGGCTTAATCGAGCCGATCGATCTATGCCCGTATTAATATCGACACGCGGCGCGGAGTTATCTGACCCGCGCCCCGGTAATGAATTACTCGTTCGCGGCCACTGGCAAAGACACTCGCGAATAACTCACTGCCCACCTATCAGCAACGTGCGCGAAAGGTAATAGCCTATATAGCCTAGTACCGAGGCAGAGACGCCGTGACGCGTTCATGACTCTTGAATGAAACTCTCCGACGTAGGCAGAGAATCGACAGCAATCGGTATCAATTGTGTTTATTCCGTTACAAGCCGATAGTTTTCTTTTATTGTCCCTCCGACAAATGTACAGACTTTTCCCGCTCGGTGTACCAGTTGTAACGCCTTTTTAGCTACCTCGGCGCTGTCTCGACCGTGTCCTGAAACAGTTCACTTAATCAAAGTCTTTACTTAATCCCCTATTCATCATATTAAGTATCATTGAGGTCGGCGGTCCGCATTTCGCATGGTTTCCGATCTAAAGTACCGTGCACACGGCGGGACTCGTCTCGTCAGGTTTCACGTCAGGTTGTGAAACAGCCTCCCGCTATTGCACACGTTCATAAATAGTTGGACATCTATTAGTCAGTTAGAAGAAAGGCTTTACAAGTTGGTTCGTTCGTTACGCTAGTTTTTCAGGTCTCCGAGTTTCTCACTGAAGCAGACCTAGTGTGCAGTGTGCTTTAGGCGCACTAGACCAGGGCCCAGCAAGAGTTTATCATCCGCTTGACCGCAACCAGTCCGTATATCTTGACCCGTTCCTTCGTTATCAGCTTGACCGACGAGCCAATAGTCGGTCGTTGATCAAATCGGTGAAAGGTGGACACCGCGTGGGCTAGGCAGTTGAGGCTATCAGTCGGAACCCGCGGCAGGCGCAACCACGAAAACCTTGTCCCCGGACGTCGCGTCGTCCGGCTATTTGCCTAATCCGGTTTGACAGGGAAGTGACACGGTGTTGTGACGGAGCTAGACGTCGTTCTCTCGTCCGGGTCGTTCGATCGTGAATTCTATCCGACGCCTCCGGTCCCGGGGATCCCTCTCTTTCTCGCGACACACGAACACCTCGCGGTCTCTTTCCCTCTGCCCGCACCGTTGCTCTGTAAATCGATCTATTTTCTTATAATAGGACAGCCGCGCCGAGGCTCTCTCCTGGCTGAAGGGATAGGATGCTCTCAGGTCAGGTATCCGGGCTCTCGAGCCTCTCCGGACTACCTGTTCCTGCTACCGGAGAACCCGCCGGGGAGTCCTCTTCCTCTCCTTTCTGGATCCTCCAGCTCCGATCCTTCCCGAGCCTTCCACCGAGTCGTTAGATCGGAATCGGGTACGAGTTCCACGCATTGTGCACGCTTAGTCGACTGTGCATAATTTTCTATTTCACGGCACCGGGTACAGCCGGTCGATCCTCCTGCTCTCTCTCTCTCTTTTCCACCGCTTCCTCTTCCAGACCTCTCTATTTTTCGACAACCCTGACGATCCTGCTCGGACAGTGGCCCGGTTCCACCTCGCAATTAAATGGAGGCGTTCGACGAAACCCCGGCGTTAAATCGCCGGGGATTTATATCGGGAACCAGAGGAAACGACCGACCAGTCGTTCCTCGAAAAGCCCTCTTCCGCTGTCGATCAAGTGTTCCGGAAAATTAGGTCTCCGTGCCAGCAGCGTCCCGGTCCTTTGATTCGATGACTTCAGCAAGTTTCGCAGCGGGAACACGGGAAACTCCTAATTTTGTGGCGATTGGGCTCGAAATTTCGTTTAGAACGATTTCAGGAGACCTCTATTCTCCCTTCCACGTTCATTTAACTTTCCTACTGGAGGAATTATCCTCAAGTTTTGTGACAAGACGCTCCCGAGCAAGAAACGGTGCTTTAGTTTGTCTTCTCTATTGTAAGCTGCGTGTTTTCGTATACTTTAACAACATTTTGGTAAACGTGCAAATGCAAAATAATCGCGGTCAAGTGGTCTTTCAGAAGCGCAGCGGCCATCTTCTGCAACACGAGGGCGAAGTAAACTGCGCCAGACTTGTAATTAGAGCGACACGCAGACCGGCAGATTTTCGCGCAAGATTTCGACGATTCTCGTTTCGTTACTTTGACAGGACATCACCGGACACGCAAACGTCGAGCTCGAGGCTCGGGTCTTTTTGCACGTTCCATTCGAATCGCGATTCGACAATCCTTATCGCGGAAACGGAAAGCCAACGGACGAAATTCGATCGTCCGAGTACGTGTCCGAACACCGATAACGATCTAACGATTTAATGCGACGTTCGCGTCAGCTCGGCTCGAGAGAGGATAGAAGGGCTTGCAGGCCGAGAAGGAAAATTACAGGCTACGACCTGGAGCGTGTGCACGCTCCTCGCGCTGAAACCGGCGCATTTTTCAGTCGCCTCTAATGATCAGCGACGCCACCTCCGGCTACCTGTTTACGATTAACAATAATCATTCAATTATGCCGCGTGACGTGGACGTCGTGCGACAGGGATCGTCCCTGGCCGAGCTTAATCTTGCTCTTTCTGCGAGGTTCGATCGCGCGACTGTGTCAAAGGGACGAGTGGCCAAGTCGCGACTCGCTTAAATCACGGCTTGTCACGGACATTCCTCCGGGATTTGGACGATGAAAGGAGACGGGAGATGCGATCGCTGGCTGGATGGATTAAACGGTGCCAGCGACACGACGCGTTGTCAATGAACTATGGAAAAAATAGGCAACGAGCGGAGAAAAGGATTAAAACGCCCGACGCTTCTGGAATCAAGTGCGATTTAGCTGTTGGCCCGTGGATCGAGTGGCGCTTGTTACCTGACAAAAAGCAAAAAACAAAGAGCAATTCCCTTTGCATATTTGCATATTTCAAATACGAAACATAAAATGGTAAATGCATTGGCTCCTGAAGCGAATTGTACACGTTAGACTAATTGGAAGTGTTTAAATATATGGTAATTCATAATCAAGTGTGTGTTGTGTCAAGATTATCAAGATTATCTTGCCGATTGAAAAGTTTCATATGATGAAATGCAAGAAACAAGACTACTGATTTTTGTTAATATAATACATGTGTTGTAGAATCGTATAAAACCATAGATGGATCAAAATGGATAAAGATCCACCAATTTCGAGTAACATAGGAGAGAGGAAGAATGAGAAATTAGTGCAGCACTTAATCTGCGAGCAGCAAGTATAGTCTAGTAAATGTGCGGCCGTCAAGGGTTGGTCAAACAGCGGCAAATCAAATACATCTCGCCGCTAAAGTTTCCAATTAGCATATACCGAAAGGGATCGCAGACAGGAGCGTTTTACCCGGATCCTTCTAAAGGCAATCGCGCATAGAGGAAGAACAGCGAGGCGCAAGGTAACAAGGCCGTCAATGGGCGCCTCCATCTTCAATTCTATTTCAGTTTCCAGTCGAAGGGGGATTATGCTGTTTCCCGATTGCCGCGAGTCGTCTGGCGTGCGAACACGCGAGCGATCGCATGCTCCGCTCATCCGCTTGCACTCTCGCAGGCGTACGCGGGCGGCGCTTTGCTCGGTTTCTGCGTGCGTGCAACGTTGATCGCTTGTGCAGCGGCTGCACAAAAGCCAAACGAGCTCGAATGTTTGCGTAGCTGTCTCCGCTCTCCTCTTTGTGCTCGTCTACCTGCTCGTTTGTCTCCTCGCGTTCGTTTCGAATACGCGTATTAAGCAAACAGCATTAATGCTCGATCCGTGTGTTCCGGGGGTCTAACCGCCTCTCCACCCTCTCGCTCCCCTGCACCGTACACCCCCCCCTCTCTCTCTCACCTCTCTGCAACCACCAAATCACGTTCCACGTTGCTCTGGAACGATCGTCTTATCGAGAAGGCCGAGGTAGTCACCTTCAGCGACGCTCTGGCCGCGAACTGCGAAACCCAGTCACGTATTCTGACTTGCAGATGCCACGGAGGATTGTCTGCAAGCAATCGTCCACCATTGTGCGCGGATTTCACCGGTCCCGAACCCTTCCCCGACGCTTATTTGCGAGATAATGGAAGGATTAAGTTGCACTTCTTCGCGGTACCCGTCGCGTTCCGCTGATTTCACGTCGCCGGCATTGTTTCGCCCGCTCGAGATGCTGTTTCGGTTCTGCTGCGCTCCTAACCCATTGAACTTGCGCTCTCGAGCAAGTCCAATCGCTCTGCAGCAAGTGCACTTTTTAGGCGCAACGAGAGCACAACGTTTTTCCTTTGTTTAGCCCCGCTTTTCCTTTTAACCTCTTTTGTACCGCGGAGGTAGTTGCCAACTAGGTATTATTCACAATGTTTCGCGGTAGTTACACTATTATTCTATATATTTAAAAGTGTAGACACAGTAGATCGACAGTGACGAAGAGTTCAAATGTATATTCAAGCAACGAAGTAAATGTAGACATACAATACATGTCGATTTTCTTGTTCTTTTAGAAAATTATTGGCAAAGGATTGAAAATGAATTTCCAACGTTCATGTAGAAATGCTTCAAAATTTGCTTGGAATATTAAAAAAGCGGCGACCTAATTATTTCTAGCTGCACCGAGATAGAAATGCCGAAAATTGTGGTTACCTGAGGCAATTCTTTACATCCCATCGATGCACTCGCGGGAGCGTTTCGAGGCTGTGTTTCAGGATTTGCTGTGTCGACTGGAGTGCGCGATAATCGGATGAAATAAGTTTCGCTGAATAAGCCGGCTAGAGTAAGACCCGTTCAAACTTCATTAAAATTTGCTCAGTCGCTGTAGGTGCGCAAGCTTGAATAAAATAGCTTTTCGTGTTCTAATTCCCGAGACGACCGACTGAATGAGGCACCGTAGCATTTTGCGAATCCGATTTCATTGGATTTAAAGAATCTACCGTGTAAAAAGCCGGGCTTAAAGGAAGGTCGGTTCTTGGGATAATATAATTGCTCGATCCATTTTTGCAGTCTCCTCGGTTCCCTGATATTTTGAAAGCTTCCCTGGAAATATTTCATCGTGTTCAGAAAACGTCAGTTTCCTCACGGAATATTTCCGTGCTTCGGAATTTTCTCGTTCGCTGGCATTTAGTTCGGCAAACGTTTCTCGTTTGTTCAGGTGTTGTTCGACGGTAGCATTCCAAAACAAAGTCGGCTCACGGCCGATGGGCACGTCCTCTTTCCTACATTCTGCACGATCCAGACAAGTCCCACTTTCGGTTGTTCTCCGGCCGCAGCCCACACACCACTGTTTCAAGTCTCACGAAATATCTCGCATCTTAGGCATTGTCTATTGTCGAAGACAGATGAAAGGTGCGTTTTACGCCGTGTCCCCCTTTTCCGCACGGCGTGCAGCCCTTGAAATTAAAAATTTATTGACGCGCCGCTACCTCGGCGACTCTCTTATGCGAAATAGACAATGGGCATTCATAACCGGCGTTTTAATCCTGAACGCGGCCGCTTTGTTTCTCCTTCTGCTCGGAAATCGAGCAGGACGGAGGCCAGCCGCACGCTCGACGAACAACCAACCAACCTACCAACGAACCAACCAACACTCAAAACTTCACGGCCGTGGATTTCGTGATCCCGTTGCGACCGGCGCGGTAGCCCGTCCGCTCGTTACATATTAGCAGTTTCTTGAAAATTGACACACGTCAACACCGACCACGGAACAAGCCCGCCCTTCCTCGCGACGTCAAAGATAATTCTCGGCCGCCTCTTGTCGATAATTTCGCGGTTACTTAAGTTTTTGTAGCATTCCTGCTCCCTCAATTTCGCTCTATAGCCAACGGGAGCAGCAAAAAGCGAGGATGATTACCATCACGAACGTCAAAATCGATCTTGCTTCCCCTTTTACCGTCAGCTTCTTATTTGTATTTCCGTAACAGTTCTGATCTTTCTCTCTCGCTGTCTTTTCTACCCCTCCCCCTTCTCGTCACGCTCAAGAGGACCGGGGCCCCGAGCAAGCGTCTTCACGCAAAGGCGAGCCTAAAACAGACCCCGAATTAATTAATTCCGTCCCCGGGCCCGTGTTCACGTGCATAACGATAGGCGATCAGTCGCGAATTTTAACGCAGGACCAACGAGGCCCCGGAGCGTTTCGCTCTTTTGTCATGGCATGTCCTGTCATGTATGAAAGACAGGTCCTCCGGTCTCGGCTCGGTCCAGTGAGCGAGCCAGCCCTGGCATCCGTGCAAAGGAAAGCAAAGCGAGAGAGGCAGGGCCCAGCTCCTCTCCTCTCTCAGTCGAAGTCGGCTGTCTCAGATTACATCGTGTCACCTCGCCTCGGCCGGCTTGGCACCAACACTCGCCGGGGAACACACGTGTTAACATCTTGTCGTTCGAACCCCCCAAATTTCGGGCCCCGGCTCCCTTCCTCGTCGGCCAATCTCTCTGACCAGATCTCGGGGGCTACTCCTCGCTTTCTCGGCCCCGGGAATCTCGGGATGTTGACCCGGCATTTCAAAAATCCGCCTTAATGATCCTGATTTCCCGGGTCCGACCCGCGCGCGATCCCAATAACCCGGGGATTTGGCCGAACGATTCCTACGGTCTGCTACCGCACAACGCCACTGCCGCATGCCGCGCCGCGCCGATCCAATGATTTATCGTCCGGGACGATTGGCCCTTGACGGCCTTGCGTCGAATTTCCAGCTAGTCTCGCGTCGAACCCGGTTCGACTAAATTTTTGCTCATTTTTAATCGGTAACGACGATTGGGGGCAGGACAAGGTAGCGGTATGAGACACCAAGGTTTTAACCAATACAAAATATTCATACGTTTTGAATAAATATTCGTCTTTTTAGAATAAGTGACGTGGACCGCCGGAACGAATTGGGTGCGAAACTTTTATTCAGCAGAGCCGTAATTGATTATAGTCGATCGAGCCCCACGATCGAGCCAGTTAAACTCTATCGACAATAGATTTTGGGAAGCACAATAGCGAGGGGTAGGGTCCATGCGAACGTCAGCATGGTATCGTTCGAGTACGCTTTCACGCGTTTATCGAGCATTATATTTTTATTGCGCGGCCCGCACGCGTTACGGATACACTTCGGATTAGCCCGGTATGTGTACGCAGCTGATACCCAAACGGTACGTTTTCCCGGCCCTGGTCCTGTTTAAACTGACTACATAGAACCAATAGGGCGATGTCTTCATCTTCTGGGGCGATTACCGCAAAAGCATATGCACTCGATTGATAGACTTGGTAGATTAACCCTTAAAATACTGTCAGATTTTGTACATTAAATATATTTTTGTATCGCTTCTCTCGTGAAAATGTCACGATCGCAAAAGTCAGCTTCGTTAGGCATGCTGATCGGTGTATCTAAAAGATTCTCGAAGACTAGGACACCGTAAGTTCTCCCGGAGCCCTGACCTGGGCCAAGATACAGGTAACCTATACCTCGTAGAGTCCACTTACCCCTAAAAATTGCAGAAGTGGACCTCACAATGGGCCATCCACTCGAGATTCCCAATCGATACGCGCTCCCCATGCATCGGAGATTTCATTCATCCGCGGGATCGTCGCGTCGGTGCAATATTCAGCAACATCCTGGCATGATCGTTCGGAAATTGAGTCAGCTGGCTTAACCATCTATTTCGCTCGAATTTGATGGGGGGCAGTCTTGGGAAAATTCTTTTCCTCGAAATTTCCCCGCGAGCGGTGTTTTCGACCCGGCCGCGCGGCCTGTGTATCCCCCTCGATTTTTAATCGTGAAACACGACCGCCACGGTATCTCGGACAACAATGGAGCCAGCGGAACACCGTCTGAATAATTCAGCGTGGCCTACGGCCCTGACTCCCGGCTCTCAGACGGCCCTGGTCAGCCCGTCAGTCGACGGCCAGTTGCATAACGTTTTGCACTCGAGAGGCCGGGAGAGCCGATGAAACGATTCCCGAAAGCCGAACCCGCCGCGCCGGCCGGTATTAATTTTCACGGGACGCTCTAATTGGACGTTTGACACCCCTAATACCTCGACGCGCTTATGAAATTCGGCTCTCGTTACCCCCTAACATCCCCTCCCAACAACGCTTCCGTCCACGCGCGCAAAGAGAGCATCGACTCCGCGCGTTAATCGCTCGATACGATATTACCGCGCCGATCTCATTCCCGATTCAATTTCACCCGACCCGTTTACGTTTCCCGTGCCGGAGAACCGTCGAGAGCTCACTCGACGACCCACCAGTCGAAAAATTTCACCAATCGATTCATCATCGGTCGAATATTCGATCAAATGGGGCACAGTCGAGCTCGTGAAATTATGATTCGAAATGAAACGCATTCCGTTTTGCAAATCGGCTGTTCATAGAAAAATATGATCGGTCTGAGAGAGAGAGAGAGAAGTGTGCCTTTTCTACTGAAATACATATACGAATATATATTACACTATAGTAAAATAAATCAGATATTGAAGAACACATCCTCGAATACAATCAGTAATAAATTCAAGCCGAAGTCTTTGCATGTAGCTTTTGCAATACGAACAGCAAATGCAATCGGTGGAAAGAGTTGTTCTTCGAATAAGAACGTGTAATAGATTGCGCACCTCCGGGAATAATTAATAAGCAATATCCATCAGCATTTTCTTCCACGACCGACATAGAGTTCCTCGAATCTCTCGGCAGCAGTCACGTCGTTCTAATCGGTGCCGGTGAATCGCAGAACTAAGCAGGAAATTATCATTCGAGTTGCCCCATCACAGTCATATGAAAGATATCACTGTAACGTGATCCGCGTTTCGTTAATACCCATCGTGGGTCGGTTCGTGTGGGTCGCTTACCCAAAGGCGAGGATCCTCGATGATCACAGGACTTAGAGTCGAACCTCAAGCAAGGTTCAGAGGCTTGACAATATTTGCATCGGGCACAGAAGCCAACGGGTATATCCGAAGGTGGTACCTACGCACGAGATTGCGCAGCGACCGATGAAGAAACGAATGGTCGAAAGGATCGAGATCCAGCCGACCGATAAGCTAATGCCACGTCCGCAATGGCGTTATAATACGGTGCACTCTTCGATGCGCGCGCTGCACCGCGCGCTATAACCGCGATAAACGCGACCGTCCGCGCGAGGATTCGGCCTCGGACACGCGTGATCACTGATCAGTCCATTCTGGCTGTATTAAAAAGACTTTGCTACCTCCGGATCCGATACGCTGCTGTCTGCGATGATCATTCGATTTCGATTCCGAACGTCATCGTAGCACCGACCTGCGTGTACGTCTCGATCGATATTATTCGCTTGTCGCGATTCAATATGTACGCGCTCCGATCGTCGTTCGATATCGCGCCCTTCGATTGCTCACGAGATTGGCAGGGTTTCAGAGTGGCAGGAGTAAGTCATTCGTCGACGATGATTTGTAATCGATACTCCATCATTGTTACCCAAATCATCTAACTTTTCTACAATTGCATCTCTGTACTTTTGTAGAAATTCTTTATCTTCGATTTTGACGAGCACTCTAGTCCTTTTTGATTGTGTGCGCAATTTTCAAATGTCTCACAAAAGACTTACATTCGACAAGCTATCCTTAAAAATTCATTCACCTAGCAGAAGCGGAATGAAAATTTGATACGTTCATTCCAGACAATGTTATCAAACTCGATTAAACTCAATTCAATTCAACGTTCCTCAAATTCTCACACGTTATAGACGAAGATATCGAAGTCTACCTAGTGGCCAACGCTTGACAAATGGCAGCTATCGAGGGCAGCGAAGTCCAAGGAGCAGCGTATTCCATTTTGAATATTTCTACAGTCCGGCCAGACTGGATTTACACGGCAAAAGTGCCCCGTTTCTCCGGCGAAATCTGTCTCGAAAGAGAAACTGCGATCGGCAGTCCAGACCGAACGCATTATGTATCTCGGCACGGCTGCGATAACGATTCCGCGAGAGCTACCGACAATGCCGAGACGGGGGCTCCCGACCGTCTCGGTAGCTCTTTCGAGTTGGCGACGATAGCGGGTATCGACGGTCGTTAGTCAATGATACACATTTCGGTCTTGGTTGGTGCACGCTCGCCACGTAGGCGGCGCAGTATCGCTTTGTTCCCGGTTCGCCAGAGTGTAGACCGGATTTACCGGCGGTGGCACGTGAATTTTCGCGGGACTGGAAATCGTATTTCGTGCGCCGCTATCGTGACTTGCATTGATAACGAGGTCAAAACAGAATTTCGATATAGCGAATAAACAAGAACACGTTATCCGCTCAAAGACCAGAAAGTTACACAACTGGCCCACAAACTGTAGCGCATCTCCCAAGCAAAATGCTCTCGACAGGAATAGGATCAATTATTAGAGATTTGCATGGTGTTCATCGAGCTTAAATCTGTTTAGCAGGATGAACACATATCAGTGTCTCCAATATTGAGCATCCCAAAAGCGATGAACCCATTTATTTTATATAAACGTGCAGTCTTTTCATTAATAAAGTCTCGAATATCCTCCACTTTCTCCGTGCCAGCAGTCAAGCCCTAGTAAAACAAACGAAATGGCGAGCATTCCGAAATTCATTTGCACCACCCCCACAGTTTCCTGGATCTTGTATACAAGTCGACCGAGCGACATCCAATAAAGTACGTTGCGCAAAGGTAATGCAACACCGAAATCCATCGAGGTTGGAGGAAAGTATCGTTCGAGTGTCTGGCGATCTAGGACAGTGTCCTGGAACAGCTCTGTCTGGATCTACACAATGTCCAAGTACATCGGCACCCTCTGATAGCAATCGATGGCGATCAAAGCCAGCCAGCAGCGCGTTGGAAGTGGTTCTCTAATCCAGAGACTGCGGAGACTAAGGAACAGTCGCACACGGTCGCCGAAATATTTGACCGACGTAGTGCATACGTTATCCTGCGATTTCTCCTGGCGTGTGTGTGTGTGTGTGTGTGCGCGCGCGCGCGACCGAGAACGAGCCTCCGAACGCGGGAACAATAGGGGGCTCGGCTTCTAGGAGAGACCTTTCGCGCCCGCGTTTACAACTATTCATTCCCCACGCAGCAACAGCGAGCAACAGCAGCTCTCTTGGTTCTCTCTCCCTTGGCCCCCTCGATCGGTTCTCTCGGTCTCTCCTTATCCGGCTCATTGTCTCCCGAGTTCCCTCGTCACTCTCGCTCTCTTTCGGGGCCGGCTGTACGCTCCACGTACCGCCGTCTAACGTGTACGCGAGCAATAATAAATGTTGCTTTATATACACTCGCCGGGCAGCACACAGTATACGTCCGTGCCGAATGGCTCGCGATCGGTATTCAGCTTTGGCTTTCTAATACGAGGGACAATGACTGGGCAAAGGCGCCGATCCCCGTGGATACTAATTCGCGGCCAACGTTTTTCAACCGGTCGATCGCGTTCCATTAGCCGATCAATTTTATTCTAGAATCCGATCTTTTATCCCTCGAGACCCTCGAAATAGAAAGAACGTCGTATTACTGGAGGATGCCGACGGTAATGCGTTTCATTAGCTGCACCAATTAATTCATTACCCTCTATTAATCAACTGAAATTTTATGTTACAATCAAATCTCGTTTATCTGCTGCGATCCTTAAAATTAGTATCGCGTCACTGGATGGAGCTGCCGATGATGATCAGAAGACATTGATGATTTCGTTCAGAACCACCCTCTGTCAAGACGAAATCTATTAATTGGTTATAAGGCGAATGGAACGTGTAGGAAACAAGAAACTAATGAATTAAGTTCCACGGATTAATCCAGAATGCATCCAGTGCAACGATCACCATCGAAATCGCACCGTTTCGCACGAGGGCGCAATCACCGGCGCCGATTAATTGAATGAGGCGATCGCCGATTTTTCATGGATCCCGCGTCCCGAGAGCCGCGTGGCTGCACGTACGCGAACCGATAACGACCGAACCTCGTCCGCTGATTGAACGTCGACTGATAATCGGCCATGGATCGGTAGGAGGTACTGCGGATAATCATCGGTTCGCCGGAGACCGATTCGCACCGGGCACAAAGTTACGGCGGGCTTCCTGGTTATTTATCGAGCTGCGTATCTACGCAGACGGTACTGAGAATAGAAAATAATTATAGACTCCGGGGACGGCCAGCTCCAGCGGTCGGATGTTTAACGGACGTTTAAGGGGCGACCTCACCTGCCGCAGTTCCACCGAGAGAACTTCACAGCGTGACCGCGCACAATGTCCGGAAGCGAGCGTGCTCGTCGATAACGCGATTTCCTTTCATCGGCCGCGAACGTGGCATCGGGTTGCTGCCACGCGGTGCACACGTTGCGAAATATCGAACCGGACCTCCGTCTTCCGCGACCTTTCCCAACAATGTCCACTCTGGGTCGCGAAAATTGCATCTGTAAGACCGTTTCTTGTTTGCAACTTTTTGAGTAATTTCTATTAAGGTTGCGTATCTGTTAGGGCACCGATAAAGGAGAAATGAATAATTTAAAGTCAATTTCGTACAAATTCTGAGAACTTCAGTCATTTCTTGTTCTCTGCTCGCTTCCTAAGGGCGAATACCTACCTTGCAAGTGGCTGGTACAGCGGCAGTTAAGTACAGCTTTTTACGAGGTGTAGCCCCATAAAAATGACAAGCTTGAAGTTACTTAGCATCTTTACAATTTCAATGATTGCGAAATAAGAAAGCCGAAACAGGTCCTTTGACCGACGATGGTAGGCCTCGGCGTTCAAGTACAAATATTATTCACGGTCGTAACGTTCGAATAATTGAAATTATTTTGGCCTCTGCCAATTATTCCACTTACAATTAAAAAGGTTTCGCTGGCAGCACCTAAATACGGTGTGTCAGAGGATCGGTATCGCTTCGTGCCATCTCGAAAGACTTCAAAGAAGCTGCGATCGGGAAGTCCCCGCTGGTTTGTAAGCATTTTTGGTGCACGGTAGCGTTTTAAAGTGGCACTACAAAATACCGCGAGGGTTCACCGGGGGGATCGATTGGAATTTGAGCGGCTCGACGCAGAAAGAACAAGGTTGCACCGGGTGGATATACATATAGAAGGATAAGCCTAATCTATTTTGAACATGCGAAAACCTGTTTTACCCCCCCTCGAGCCGGGGCAACCTTCTAATTAGCGTTCTGGCTACTTTGCATTTGTTGAAGTGATCCCCGATTGGATATCGGGATCCAGCCACTCAGGAATGCCTAGCCCTTAGAGGATATGACGATGAATTTAAATATCTGCGCGTGTAATTATGCGCCGGGGAGGATTAACTCCCGCGATTGTCTTAATTGTGGTGCTCCGCGAACGTGATCATTTTGGTCTTTAATTAAATTGCTGGGACGAGCCACTACTGCCACTGGCCCCGCGCTACTCTGAAACCATGGCACAATGACCCTGTTCGTTGATACCGATTCGTTGAAGCAATTAATACCGTACTGTCGCAATACAGCATCTCCAGGTTTGTACCGTTGGCTACGCCAATGCGAACGCGTTTACGATCCGAACGTGGGCTCGGTTTACTTAGCCGGGTTATGCACGAGGACACAGAGAATATACAGCGACCGAGATCCGAGTGCCTAACGCGTACAAGTTAGCTTTTAGACGACTATTATGCGCCCTGTTGTTCCGTTCCGCTGGAGCTATGATTTGGAACACGTGCGCTTCGAAGAAACCCGCCGTTACAATATTCCTCCCTGTTTTCCACGACTACTGCGGAACGCCTCGCCGCGCCGCGCCAGTGTTTTACATATTCTACATTTCGACCCTGCACGGCACCGTGCAATCGAAATCTTCCTCGCAGATGTGCTTCTCAAATCACTCTTCCACTTTGCTTCTTCGAAAACTTCGATAAAGCACGGACGACTTCCTCTGAATATGAATTTTGAAGTCTGCGAGTGGACGTTTCTATAAAAAAAGGTCAAAGAAACCGATATAAGATGACACGGGTTTTCCTTCGTGGGCCAAAGATCGAAGATTGCGTATTCTTTTATTTATGGTAGATTTTGATATGTCTAAAAGCACGAATCACTGCCTACATGAACCATTTATTTCACTCTCCATGATTGTACTAGATCAAACAATAGATTTCTAAAGGGCATGGTGCAATTGCTGGAAGATGACAAGTTAATAACGGATTAATACACGTCTTGCTATAAATTATTAGCTGGTAGCACAGAATGAAAGATATGAAAGTAAATGAGCGTATAACGAACAAAGGTTCTAACTGGGAAACTATTAGAATTCTCAAGCTACTAATTGAATAAAAATATCGTGGAAAGAGTCTATTAGCCGGTGCGCTATAGCGTTCGGCGTTGCTCCCAACAATTTGCAAGCGGAGGCAGACAAGACTCCGGGTCTCCCGGGTGAAAGGGGATGAATTATTATCCGGGCGGTCGCATTCGTTCCCGCGACGTTATCTGCGATCGATTAATTAGAAAATTCGTGCAACAACGGTCGGATCCGAAGAAAGAAAGGGTTCAGGCGAGGGCGTGTGTGCGTTAGGCAATAGAGGCCTGGGCTGATCGATATATTCCGGAGCGCGTCGCAACAGTCGGGGGAAGCGCCTCGCCACCGGGTAATGTATTCAAATGAGATTTCGTCTAAACAAAAGGTAGCGCCCGCCGTCTAAATACCACGCTCGTAATTAGTTTCAGCCGGAGAAGTTATACCTGGTCTCCACCCGCTTGCTAGCTAGCTCCTGCATCTTGCCACTTACCGCGCCTTCTGACACAGCGCAGGTTAGACACCAGGCCGTTGCCGGTATAGTACCACGCGGAACATACTCGCGCACACACACACACACACACACACACACACACACACACACACACACACTCGAGGACTCGTGGCCCACATATGCTCGCACACCGCAGCATGAGTGCAACATTAGCATAACCTTGTTCGCACGCAAGCCGCCCTTTTGCGCGTACACGCTCCTCCTTGGATCTCCTTCCTTTGACACCGGCCACTCCTGACCAATGGCGTGGCTCCTGGAAACCCCATAGTAATTCGATCTACGTCAGAGGGGGGCAGACGAAAAGGGGGGCATCGCGCCGATATTCTCGCAGAAACGAGCGTCGTCGTAGCGTCGGGACGTCTCACCTCGGACGAGTGAACACCCTTTTTGGTTTACTTCGCGTTGCTCGTTTTCGTTCCCGTTTAGCCGGTAGTTTCTCGAACGGTAGCGAGCCGCCCGGTGGATTAGGTTCGGCCGAACCGAAGGACAAATTTCACGGATAAGGTTGCTCTTACTACGATGAGACCCCTGTCCCTGGAACACCCGATATTCTCGCTCGAACACCCTGTATTACGCAGCCGATCACCCACGCGCAATACCGGCCGACATTGTTCGGTCAATGAGCTGGCTGCTGCTCGCAAAAATGCTGGGCGTGTTTAGCAGATCGTCATCGAGCGTGCGTCGAGCTGACTCTACCATCGACATCGACCAAATCCCCTCTTACCACTTCAATTATTACCAGATATTATCAAGAATGTACAGAAATATCTTGTTATTTAAATAAATAAATTATTCCCGCGCACTTTTATACTTTTAATAAAAATACCATATACAATTTAGTAACACGTCTAGTTGAAATAGCAGCTCAGACATCAGTAACAGCGGAAACAAAAGAAACAAGGTATCAAACAAAGGAAGGCTTTCATTTGCAACACTTCTACCCAGTCCTTCTACTCCTCGCACATGTCGGTCGTTTGCAATCGCACACTCGGCAACATTCTCCGGGCGTTTAATAGATTAAATTGTAGAATGGCGCAACAAAGACGCTCGCGCGACAAAAGCCGCACTTTTCGAGCTAACAAGCAATCGCGACGGCGGGCTTTTCAAAATGAATCGGCGGAGCGCGTGTTTGGCTTAGTGCGACCAGCCCTTTTTAATTTCGAGCAGGCACACGAACGTACAGAGGAAAGGAAATCGCTGTAAACGCGCTGAAACGTTAAATTCGTGGATCAAGAGGGGGATGAGGGCGCGGCTTATGGCCGCCCCGCCCGTTATGTAAAATAATATCCGGTCGCTTTCTCGCCGGTTCCTCGGCTTTTTCTCTCCGTTGCACGAAAAACGAACGGTTTTGAAAAACGACACCGACGCGGAGAACACTCTCTCCCTCTGGATCGCGACCGCATCTCTCGGTTGTCTTTCGAGTACCTGCAGCGATCGAGAGATCGACTCTCCAGGCTAATGACGTTGCCGGACCAAATGGAGGAACCGAAAACCATGACGGGACGAAACGAAAGGAACGCGCTTCCACGAGACGCTTCTAGCTCCGTCGACAGATGTCTTAATAGAAGGTATTCGTTACTGAAACACACCCGTACGTCAGATCCCTGTCTCCCATTATGTCAGCGTCGCCTCGTCCGCCCTTTATGCTTGTCATTGTGTGCCGACCATGCGCGCCGGAAGACGAACATGAACGCGTGACAGACAGGAAATCTATTGAGCTTCCCACGACCGCTTTAATATTCCATCTCGAAAGACGAAAAAAGATTGCCGACTAGCTCCAAGCTTGAAATTTAGTACACTGTAAGAGAATTACGGTGTAATTACTTTTCTGGAACGCCGAAACACTTGCACAGCGCATTATAATAGTAATGCGAACATCGAATATTCATGCAAATTCAGTTAGAATTTCTAATTGGATTTAATAAATCGGTCGGATCCGGTGAAACGCTTCTAATGGAACACGAAAGGAGAATCAGTGGAAAGCATTTCGGAGCGTCACGAGGCATCCTCGAACAATGGCATCGAGAGGACAGTGAAAGAACACCGGGGAGATAAGATCTGATGTATCGATGCCTTTCCTTCGACTTTCCACTAATTTCTGGTCATTCATCGATCGGAGTTTCTGTTCTAAAAGCCGAAAGAGATCACCGACGAGATAACAGCAGCTCAGGTACGTCGGAATAAAGGTGAGGCTCGCGTGTCCTTTCCTCTAATGTTAGTCTCCGTCGCGGTGTTGACTCATTTTTGCGTTTAAAGGTCCACCGAACCCTGTCTTCGGGGTGTTTTCCCGGGTCTTTGAAACCCTCGCCGACACTGAAAGAACTCGTCCGAGCAGGCATTATTTAGTGTCCGTGTCGCGGAGCGTTTCTAATTAACCGAAACTGTGGTAGATGCTTAATCGTTACCAGACCGGCGGCTTTATCTGATGCACAAACTTCCAGGAACAAACGGAGCTGCGACCGTTACACATCGATCAGACCTTCCTCGAAATTCTGACTAAGTGCCGTGGAATCCTACGCAGAAGAATACGCGACACGTCTTTTGCCTCGAGTTTTCGTTAACCTGTAACTTGTCACGCGGTTCAGGATGCTGCACGACTTCCTGTTGGAAACAGTTTTATAGTTTCCTCGGACCGTTCGAGGTGGTTTAGTGCGGTTCGTGACTCAGTTAGCTGGGGAGTTGGAAGTGATTCATGAATTGTTTTATGGAAATTATAGTAAGACCAATAAAACAGAATAAACATTCCATCGAATTCGAAATCATTCAGCACTTTCAGTGACTCGGTTCGTTTGGAAACCAACAAGATTTTAATTGAACTGGTTCACGAATTATTTCATAGAAATTACAATTAGAGAATATTTTTATGCGTTGTCTGCAAGATTGTCATTCATATTTGAAAAATATACAGTACATATACGTGCTAGAAATGCATTACGATCCAGAGTTTTATAATACGCATAATCACGTATCATTTGTTTAAGATGACTCGGGGGTGCATAGCTTGTTAGCTGAGGGTTGTTTTCGCCAGTCGAAGAGCACATGGTCGTTCAGAGTCCCAGTGTTTCGGTGTTTGAGCAAAAATGTTCGCTTAGGTTTACTCCCGAGGCTTCCAACAGCGAAAAAGGCCGAGGAAAAGGAATAAGCAGAAAGGGGTGGACGTAGGGGGGCGCGCGCGCGTGCTTTCGGCTACTCGAAAAACAGGCCGACATTTCGCTTATTAAGACATTTAATGCTTGCCATATAATCGATTATTTATTGAGGTATTTAAATCTGGAAGTTGTCGCGCCGGTGGTGGGAAACCTGTAGTCCGCGCGACGCGCCGTATGAAGACGTCCGTCGGCTTTACTGGCTATTTCCGAGCGTGACAGCCACGCACACCAGAAACCCGGTTCCGCGTAGGCCCGACCGCAGAAAATTCTTTATAGGATTGCGCGAATTGTAGTTCTTTTCTTTTTCCTCGGCGAGACACCCGCTGATCAAGGGTACACTATTACCCCGCGCAGGAGGTCTGCTTCGCGGGGACCGGGACAACTCTTTCGCAATTCCGCGTTAACGCCGATTTATCGGGCTTATTAAGACAATCCGCCAGCCGACACTCGACAACAACGTGTTTCACCGGGGATACAGGTTTCGGGAGGACACCCAGTCCCCTGGGCCCTCCGTGTAATATCGTAGCGGTTCCTCCGCGATGTCCCCGTTTTCAACCAAGTTTATATCACCCGTCATAGCACTCTTAAACAGAGGATTGCGTTTCTTTTTGGGACAGAGTGCAGGAGATTTCTTGTCTGTTGCCGCGCAGCGTTGATGCGTGAAACGAACTTGTTGGGCATCGAGCATCGCGTGGGAAGTGGACGCTATTCTGGACCCTAATGCTTGATTCGGGCAATGTTTCGTTCATTATCACCTTTTGGTCAGAGGTTACTGTGAAATAAGCACGTGTGCAATTCTTTTTTCTCCGTATGATTGTTAAGAGGCTCTCAAATGTTATGACATACGATTGATCCCCAGATTGAAATAGGATTCTAGTGCAGAAGGTTATTCCAGCCGCGCTCTCAATGAGAAACACAGTTTCCTATTAACCCTTGAGATATTGGCTACACAAGTCGCATTACGGTAAAAAATCGTCGGCCGTAAACCGAATAACTGTCATATCTCCGAGTTCTAATCTTCGAAACGATTCGCGCATACCATTCGGCGCGCGTCGTGAACGAGACTGGTCTTGTCGGAACGAGACAAGTGCCATTTCGCGGTGGAAGTATGTGTCATTTGCCGGGCATCCCGGCAAGGATGCTCGTCCGCGAAATAGGTTAGCGTCAGCGGGGCCGTATTTATAAAAGTTCAATCGACTCGGCGAAGAGTTACCGTTCCGTGTAAGAGATACACGTGGGTGTGTACAAGAGACTGCGCCGGATATTCGAGACCGTTCGCCGGCCTCGCGGTTTCATCTTTATTATGGCACCCATATACCCGCTAATGACCGCCGAGGGAACCACGGATACGGCCAGCCGTGGGAGTTACGATGTCTCTCGCGGACCGTTAGTGATTGTACGTGCAACGATACGGTTGTTAATCTACGGGCAGCATCTACGGGAGTGCACCGAAGGCGATATCGTGTGACCGCCGAGTCGCGTCGCCGCGTCAGAACGCGCGCCGCGTGTACTATACCTTGTTCTTCCGTAACGCGACGCATTAATTGGCGTGACCGCCAAGACTATCCGGCCGAGACCCCAGACGATTAATGGAATTACGCCTCGGCCGTGTGTACCCGCTGTTTCACCAAACTACGCAAGAACCAACCCTAACGGAGGCCTCCGCGACATCCTCTCGGGACCCAATTATTATTCGTCGCATGCAAAAACCATCGGAGAACACGCGCGACCTGATACGGTATATCGTTAGCTAATCCGAGTCGGTTCGTTGTTAATTAAACCTCTATTTGGTAACTATTGTTCCCGTACGGTTCGCATTTTTCTCTGCTTTGTGAAAATGCCACGGGACCACGGATGCATATCGGGAGGTACAAGGAAATCGGGTGCAGAGATTAAGTCTCTGCTCTCGGAGACTTTCCCTAGACCACCTACCAGCAACGCCAAATTTATGGAATAATATTCTATATTAAGTATTCTGTTTTAATGCGATCTAGCACGAAATTTTACTCAGAAAGATTCTGTGAGACAGAGATTGTAGATCCTGTAGGGGAATTGTAGGATGAAAGTGATCGTCGGTGAGGATCGAAGGAGTGTCAGTCGTCGGTCGTAGGATCGGCAATAATTTCGCTGGGCTGGTGGACGAGAGAGAGAGGGCTCGTTAACGATCACGGAGACCCATGGAAATGGCCAATCACCGGTGATACGGTGCCCTTGAGAATTGTCAGTAATTATATCTAAACGATCCGCCGCGCCGATGTATACAGGGCGACCCAGCAACTCGTTTCGCCGGGCTGGTACGCGAGAGGTGTACCCGAGAGCAACACCGATACCGGGTATACCGGTTTCCCGAGCAAACGCGCGTTACGTTATCGCGATTGCTTACGCCGCTCCGGAGGTGTGTACGCGCAAGCCTCCGTACGGCGAAGCGTTTAGAACGCTTAGGGAAAATTATCGTTACACCCAGCGAACACGCGAATTATTTTGCCCCGGCGTGGAAGTCACGCCGCCCGATTATCGGTCGGCCATCTAGCACCGGCCCTTAACACGTATCGAGCCGTATCGGCGTTTGTAATCGGTGTCGTGGCTGGAATCGGACTAGTGCTCCTAAACGTTAACGCGATAATGGCACATTGACCGGTTGGCACTGGCCGGGCCATCTGTGGAAAATCATTCGGTTCGAGGAAAATTAATATACCAGCATCTTCGTTTAATTCGAAAGTTAATATACCAGCAATTTGTAATTGTTGCTTGATACTCTCATCGGTATGCGTAGAATGCCTGAGACTTACTGCGTGAATCGTACAAGTATTTATGAACAGGTTGATCGAATAAAAAACAGTCGAACAAGTTTCGAAATATCCTCTCCTCGTTTCTTCCTCAACCGATAGCTTGAAACCCTTTAAATAGTCCAGCGGAGATGTCTCTGACTTATAAGTGTCTGGGATATGACCTTAGACTCTAGAAATAACGTTTTATTACTATCTAGTAGAACGATCAGAGAAAAATGTGATTGTAACAATAGATCGTATCTAATAATACATGCTACCTATGTCTGTCCACTGAATTAATCATATTTTTAGAAAAGTCTTCTTCATTCAAGTACTACGAGTGTAAACGATGATGCTCTCAGGATACACTTACTTGCTCAAGGATCTCTCTCTCCTCACTTCGCCTCGCTTCTCAATTCATTTACTATTAGCTAATCTAACTGATCAACGCTGTAAAACAGCGATTGCTTTCCGCACAAGGTAAATACTAAGGTGGCACCAAATCGGTAAATAGAACGTAACCGTGATACAATTATCCGACAGTCGTCACGGATCAGCTTGCTTCCGCAGGGAAAGTGAAAAAGAATGTAAAATAACGTATAAACGTACGTAGAATAATAGATGCGCGTGTATGGCTGTAAATACGATCGCGCGTTGCGTTCGTGTCGTTAGGGCCACGCCTCTCCTACACAATGGTCCATAAACACCATCAAACATTGGTAGTAATGGCGTAATAGGAATTAAATCATAGCAATCGTACTAATAATTACCAGCCGAGGCGTTGAACGGTCTGCTCCCCTCGGGCAGGAACGTATACTTACTTATATCGCCGGAGATTTACCGGTGCTCGCGGACTGAAACAGTGCTTAAAGGTCTCGTTAACTAAAACCGAGCAACCAATTACTAGGTGGCCCCGCAGCGTACCAGGGTATTACGCGTCCGCAATTAATTATACCAGACCATCTTGACCATGGCTACGGAGAGAAGCACCGGCCAAGCCCAGGCGAAAGACGAGATAATTCGCGGCGAATCGACGAACGTGTCCCTCGCCGGTGGACATCTACATCAAACTTACAGCAGCCAACCGTGGGATAAATTCCTCGATCGAAGGCTGCACAGAGAAGGGCTCAAACTTTTACATTGGACACGCTGAAAATTTCATAAATACGACTCTTGGATAAAACCTGAAATAAACTCAATTTTCGAGATCTGTTGGGGTCATTGATATATGATTCTATGAGCTAATTCATCGATTTTGAACGTATGAACTAATCCAGCGAATCAAGACGCTCATTTTTGGAACGAAGGGATGCGTACCGGCCGAAAACAGCAGCACCAGGAGCAGCGTAGCAAAAGAGTACGACGGTTGGGCTTTCAACGAGATAATCGCCGGCGTCCTGACAAAGCAGTCCGCGTTTCATTAATGGCCGGCCATACGTATAAAACCCGCGGACGAGTGTATCGAGTCGGTCCCGCAGCTCTCGCGGCCTCCCATCTCCTTAACTTCGTCGCTGCGGACATTTGTTTTCGCGGTTTTACAAGCGTATAACGTGTTCCGAGGCGACGATAATGCGAGGGTAGTTTATTTAGCCGGGGCTCCGCATGCGCACGCCTTTACATACCCGGGGCCCCTTCGCGTGTGCGACGCCTTCCATCCGGGGTACACACCTACTCCCTCTTTTCCCTCGTGGGGCTTTACTCGCCGACACGCTTCTCGCTCGCGATGCCACGCATACTTGCGCTTTCGCGCGACTGGGTGCAGGTATGTAACGCATTAACGTTATAGATACGGAAGAAGGGGGACACGGGCCCCTCGCCAGCCACCTAACGACCGCGATCGCTAACTTTTAAGCCTCGCGCATTTGTATCAAGGCGCCATCGCCTTGTCTCGAGATGACTCGCGGGCCTACGCGGCGTGGGTGCGGTGCCGAATGCAGCTGAAACCTGCCGGAACTTCTTCTTCGTGACCTTATACAGTGCTCACCAAAATTTTCTCCCTCTCCTCGCTTCACTCGTTCCTTGAACATGCCCCTTCTTTATTTAAATTTTCATTTTGGAACAAAGGATGCAACTTAACGAGACTCTGTCGTGGGCAATGATCACTTTTCATGCGAAATATTTATCCTGTTTTCATACAGACTTGTTCATACATTTATAATTAATATTCTTCTATGAACATGTTTGTTGTGAGCAGTGAAGTCATTGCTTTCTAGTGTTCATTATTTTGCTCAATCATATTCTGTAACGAATGCGTTCAATAAATTGATTTCAAAATGTTACTGCATCTAATTCCCTCGTATCGCGTATTCCATAACTTCTCAAAGGGTCTTGCACCCTATGAACGCATTAAAATTCGCAGTCTACCAGTGAACGTGAGGTAGACATCTTGCAGAATTTCGAAAAGGAAGAGACACTTGGCGCGCATCGTTTTAATAATCGACGACCCGCGAAAGGCTCGCAGGAGGAAGTAGAGCACGTTGAAAACTGCTGCTCGAAAAATTGATGCGCCGTCACGCTCCCGTTGACATTTTTCCGCGGGAAACGGGCGCGGCATTTGGTGCTCCGGGACTGTTCAACTCCCACTGGGAGAGGGACAACAACGCCTGGTAAAAAATCTGCGACATAGCAGCGGGCTGATGCGCCGAGATAGGGGCGCCATGATGAAAAAAGCGCGCCGCCGTTCTTTATTTTTCGTGACGGTTCACGAAGATAATGGAAGCTCGTTGACACTTTTTGTCCGTCCGTTGACAGAGTTCCTTGCACCTTTCCGGACAGTGTTCGAGCACCGATTAAACGTAAATCGTTGATCGGGAAACGGACACTTCTAATAAATAGAGCACGATCAAGCTTCGACCCGTGTTCTTGTGTAATACGCCACGGAATTTATGGTTACGCGTTCCGCGGATAAATCATGGACGAGTTAGTACGCGCGCGACGCAATTACCGGCCCCGGGAATGTGTTTTATATCATTTTCTCGATTTCGCGCGACAAGGTATTGGCCAACGCTTAAGCACCGGCAAGTGGCGCATTTGTAATAGCGTCGTTTCGGAGAGAGTCTCTCGGCCTCCTCGCCAAGAAGACTGTTGGTGATGTTATCTACAAAGCGATCGTCGTGGACCGTAAAGCAGCTGTTTCAAGCTGCATACACTGTATATATAAAAGATGATACACTGCCCTTCTCCGCGCTCGAATACCTACCGACAGTCGTTCACCGCATTTGCATAGAAACCATCCGCGAACGGAATATTACGATCGTTTTTCGCTCTCCGCGAACCTCCTGCAACATACGTTACATGCGCCCGGCCGTGTATAGGGTGGCTCTTTCCTGCCGCTTCTGCTTGTCGCGAATAATTTTCGCGGAAAAAATATCGATGAGATTCACCGCGCGCGACGACGGCGACGACGAACACCGATGGCTATTGAAATGCTCGAAAACTTTTGCCAAGTTCCGCGAAGCATTACATTTTTACAGGATGTTGTTCGAGCGGTGACACGTGTTGCACATGCGAGATTGTATTACTTCTTTGTATTTGCAAGAACGTTTGTTTCCTTGTTAACGTCCAAATGTATTGGATTTGAATCGATTCCAACAATTCTTCTTCTTACTTTTAAGCTAGACACTTAACTAGAGAATCCTAATTTATGTATTTTCATTTTTATTCGTTACCCTGTGATAGTCGTTACGTATTAATGAACATGTCAATCTAGTAAGATTTCACATCGATATAAAAAGCAGGGTGCTGTAATAAAAATTAACGAGACAACAATTTCGCCGCATACCGACGAAACATTTGATAAAGGTAGGTACAGCTCAACCCGCGCCCCACCCAATGCGAAGAAAATAGATCCAAAGTCAGATGTGGCAACAGGAAAAACGCTGGACCTCCGATGTACAACGAGAGAACCGTAGAACTAGAATCCGGCCTCACAACAAGAGAAATGCGAGTCGCTGTAAAACGGATGACGAACAAGTGCATGAATGTGCGGCACAAGGATCACCGTATATAAGTAGGTGTACTCGGAATCGAATGGTCCCGTGGAAGGCATGAAACCGGCTGCGGAGGCCGTCCGCGCGTCGTTCGACAGTGATCAGATTTATGGGGATCCTATGGGTTGCGCTTGTACTACTCGAAACAGGAAGATATCGAACATGCGATGACGATTAATTACGGGTTACGTGTATATGTTAAGAGATCCCCGCGGCCTTCTGGTGTCCTCTGCCGAGAGAACGAGAGGGAGAGCGAGAGAGAGAGAGAGACTAAGGGATGGGATGCCAGTTCGCTGGTGGCGGCGGATCTGCAGCGTTCCGTTCAAAGTTACACGCGGCGATTACGCGCCTCGACGCTGTAGCCGCGTCTTTGGCCGAGAGACAAATGGGATCGGCAAGCGGCGGCGACGACCGGTGTTACGAATGCGTAACCAACCTACCGACCGACCGAGCAGCCCTCCTCCTGGCCGAGCCAGGAAACCGACCGATTACATCCCATTAAATTATTTCAGTGTCGTTGAGAAATCGACTTTCTATTCCCTTTGAGCGCGACTCTCGACGCATCCGCGGCCATGCCCGGCTCGGCTACCACGTTATGCATGGACGACGTTATGCACGGCCGTTCCTTGGTTAACGAGCTGTCCCTCGCGGAACGATGCGCGAACGCGTGGGTGTCGCCGGCGTAAATGCCAAGCCGGGTACACATGATCGATGAGGCCCGTGGCACACGGGGGTCCGGGTCCCCGCGAAACTTCGAACACGCTTGAAACTCGGCCAGACCTTCCGTTGATAATGCGATAATGATAGCCGTCGCCCGTCGTCGCACCGGCAACCTTGATACCCAGAGCGCCGCTAATAGACGCGACTGAAACCGACAGGATCAAGTCGGCCCGTTTCACTCGTTTCACTGGTTTGCCGCCTCGGAATATGAGCTTTCAGAACCGTTTAAACGATACACCCCGAGAGCTGTCATTACGTCCGAGGCGCCGGAACCGTGGAACCGTTGAATCGATCGCCATTATCGGATCTCCTGCTGAATGTCCCATCTCTTTCCTGGCCCCGCGTAATTCGCAATCGAATAGAAGGACGCATAACGCCGCGCCGGCGTAATCTGCTGCGACAAATGGAAGAGCACGTTCTTGCTCCACCCTGTCCGGTGCAATTTCGACGGTAATTGCGGCGGAACCAAGCGCGCGAATTCCTTCGCTGCTTATCGTCCGCGCATCGTTCCGTTCCTCTAGGTTCACCGATCTCTGCTCCTCTTGTAGCTGCACTCTTTAGGTCTTGTGTTTTTACGTAGTGACCGATGTAGACCCATTATAGCTTTGTGTATCTACATATCTGTGTCTAGACTGCAGATTTTATTCGTATCACGCCTTTTACGCAGTTCAAACGTTTTTATCTTCTTTAGAATGTGATCCTTGATGGAGCAAAAGAAAGTATTTCAAGCTCTATAAACAAGTGTACGAAAATAAATGTCTGAGTACAGATCTTATCTGTAACCTACATGATATTTCTTGAAGATATTGCCGTGTTTGTGACTACTCGAGAGCCTAAGAAACGGAGAATTATATGTATACCATGAGTCCTAGTCAGACCTTACAGACGTGATTGTAGCGCAAGTACGCGTCGAAACGAATCGGGCGACCCGAATCGCGTCGTTATTTCCGAGCGTGCACCTGTGACGGCCTCGTGCACGCTTTTAGAAGGTGTTATTGGCCTGAAAGAAGCGGATGAGGTCTCCCGAGACCGGCTCCCTAAATCAAGGGACCGGAGACAAGAGGATTTTCCAGCCTGAAAAGAGCTAGGAACGGGATTAGCGTTGTCGGATGTGTGTGCATTGTGAGGAGAGATGAAAGGGAAGGCGGGGACACCTGTTGTTCGTCGTAGAATGTCTTTTTTCGGGCCACGAAATAATGGTCGACTCGTGAAATACTGTTTCCCCTGCCTTTGAGATTTGACTAATTGCGCCGCGAGGATTTACCGTTGACCCAAATACCCGGCGAGAGATGTCTCGCGGCAGATACTCCGCGTGTAGTTTTATAACGAGATGCAAAAGTGCCGTACGATAATTAGCCGCGCGGCACACGAAATTAAGCGTGCTTTCTACACCGCGATTCGTTGCATCATGCCCGATAAAAGGCGCGCGCCGGGATTTCGGAATCACGTTCTACATCGTTTATGCTAACTTATGCTAGCTCGGCGTCGACCACCGCGACTAGAACTACGTTCAATTAAAGAAGAATTTATTCCGTTCATCCGCGGTCTTCGTATAATATGCAAATGTTCGGGTTCCTTTCTCTCCATCATCGGCCGCGTTAAACAGCGCGACGAACAAATTGTTGTAGTGTTGGGCTTCGCCTTTCGATCGAAGTCCGTTTCGGCGGCTAAAGGAGAGGAGAACAGATAGTGACGCAAATGTCACGTGTCCGAGCGGGTTTTTTTTCCACCAAACTAGCCGGACCTCGCGTGCGGACAAAGCGTCATAAACGCGGAGAGGACATCCATTTTAATAACCGAATTAGTTAAACGGCCGGACCCGGGCTACGTCCACGGAATATCCTTTAAGTAGGAACACGCTCGCGTGCCACCGGTGTTTTGCTTTTTGCCAGGGGCGGTTTAAGCCGCGCAAAAAGGGCAATGCCACTGGAGACCAAACGGGAGAGAAGTATGCAGCCGGAGCCAACTTCTTCTCGGGTCGCTCTCCTACGGCTTAGCCGCGGCCTCGTCGTTACCCCTTGAAAGATATATTTGTCATAAGCCGCGGATTGACAAATGTTCCTTCGGGCCCCCGAATCGGCCACGAACGGCCGACAATTTACGAGCGAACATTGAATTATTCAACGGGCTCACAGTATCCTGCACATTTTTATATTATTGTTTATGACCGCGAATCGCGCGGGCCTCGTTTAGTCAGCGCGATCGATACAACAAACTCGCGCAAAAACGCCGCGAGCGTTAAATTAGTGCCGCCTGAATTTAAAACGTCGTAACGAACCTTCTTTCAACCGATATAATTATCCGGGCATGCCTCACGTACGAGATACGTTGAAATTATTGCTCCGTAAGTAATTACGCGATCGCTTCTGGACTGCCAAACATTTTAACAAAGTCTGAAATAATAAATGAATTAGCAAACCTAACGTACATCACGATATTTACACTAATATTGTGTTTAATTAAGAAGACTAAGCACATAAAAATATATTATGGGCTCTAGGAGACTCAAAAGTGTAGATTAGCTTGTACCTCATCTTTAACCGATTAATGCAGAACTAGTATTAATACTATTGTAATAGTATATGAAAGTAACAGTGTACGCAAAAAAATTTTCCAACGCAACTGCTGTAAATTTTGAGATATTCGAGAAAGAGCGCAAACTGACGCGGAGACTTCAACGTCTCCAACCCCTGCACAAGCCGTGTCGCTCGGCTGGCATAGCGTGCGTTGACGCGGATGTCCATTCCACGGGTTTTCTGTGGCGAACGAAAGAGAAGTGCCGCGTGTTTTGCGTGTGGAAGAACTTGGAGGGGAGGCTAGAATACGTGATCGAGATCTGGGAAAGGAGATACAGACGAAATATGGAAACAGAGAAGGAAAAGGTGGGGACTGCTATATCGATAACGATGTTAACGCTGCCGGCGTGGCGCTGCGGTGCGGTGGTGAACGTGGTCCCCCGTGCGGCATATGTTTGACAAGGGAGGCAAAGCAAACATAATACTCGGCTCTCTCAGCCTGCAACGCAATTTATTACACGATTCGACCTCCAGTTAAACTCTCGCGGTAAAGTTAACGGGTAATGCCGCTCGTATCGCGGCGTTTCATCGACGTGAACTCTCCCTGTTAAATAAACGAGCGAGTTTTTCGCCGATTTCCTTCGTAAATGTCACCGGCCGTCAAAAGGAGACCTAATCAGACGCTGTCGAACGAAATAATCGACTGCTTCGCATGCTGTATCACGTAATCGACCCGGCTCGCGCATAATGCACGCGATTGAGAAACTTAATCCGACTCCGCCGTTTTTCACGATCTCGGTTGCGTAACAGAAAATTTGCATACATTTCTAATGAAAACCCTTACCTTTTATTGAAACCTTTTCACCGCGATTGTACAGAGTTCGCTTATTAAATTCGAATTCGCAGCGGCAGTGGACTACAGGGGAAATAATCAACAAGACCTTACGGTCGTAACATGCACTCGGCATGGAAACAGATAATAATTACATCGTTCCCGCTTAAGTTGCAAACTCCTTAAAATTCCCTCGCGAAGAGCCGACCATGGGGTCCCGTTAAAGGTTCAAAACGTTGCTGTTCTCGCGTCGCACGTTGCTCGTGCTTGGCCCGTAATTAATGCCGGTAAACTCGGAATCGAATAACTTTCCTGCTTCCTTAATGACGTTCCAGGTGCGGGCCGGGGGTTTGAAATTCTCCATGGCAGCGCGTTCACGCTCGCGTTTGACGGAGCCAACTCGAAATCACGATCGGACGCTGTAAACATCCGATGGAACGGACAACAATCGTCGCGAAGCACTGCTTAATTAACCGGTTGAAAGGGCCGGTTCTCGCAAGGCGACGAATACGTTAACGATTTTATTGCGATTGCAGTTTTGCACGAGCCCGTTGACAAAGTAACGCAACGAGCCCGGCAGAAGGTGCCAATCGGTCGAGCGTGCCCGTGGAATCCCGGGAACGCCGTCGAGGCGGGTTCTCGCCTTCTGCCGGATGAGTTCATCGGCGACACTCTACGGCCGGGTCGTGTGAAACGGGAAACGGAAACGCCTCTGGTCAACTGGAATGTCTGGTTCCCCCTATCGCATTATCCGCCTGTTTTCCATCCGCCTTGGCGAACACGCGCAGATATTAGCGCCGCGGGGTTCCGCCCGCGGACGGACCCTCTCTTCCACTTCCGCGAGATGGCTGAAACCTTCCAATCGTGATCACGAGCCTCGATCATCCACCCTTCCTACTACTGAGAAATTAGAACCTCCCTAACAGTTAATTATACTTTTTTTGAGAAAGGATTTCGGCTGTTAGTACCCACTAGTTTACACATGTTGGATACGTTACGGTAATCTTATCACATTCATGTTGTACTACAAATTGTGCTCAAAGTGTTTTTGATGCATTCACCACGCTTTTTGATGCAGTTGAATATTCAAGCGTGTTCGACGAATATAAACCGCGCGGGGCCGAAATATCGGCGAGATATTAATTAATGTCCTCGGCGCGGGGTACATGCGAGTATTTGTCTCTTCGCACCTGTAACGTGGTCACGCGAAATTGACTCATTAAAGAATTTATCGCGCTGTTTTAATTCAAAGCAGCCACAGCAGAAGCAACAGCAGCGCTGACCGGGCCGCTCACCTGTTCTTCCTTTTCTCCCGCGTGTTCGGAAGGCATGCTTGACTAATTGGCAGGACACAGGCCCGCGAGGCGATCCGGCTATGTGCGAACTCGTTTGTGAACCAATGACGACATCGTCTTCCTTCATGTACTATATGTATATCCCCGCGACCAAACAAGAAATGTTCTGCGAACGATTCATTCTACTTTCTTCGATCGGGATTGTTCGTGGAGATTGAAACATGTGGAGAAGCGCGTCACGCGTGAACCGATTAACAATATTCTCGTCGCGGACACGCGACAGAAATGACAAGTACGGGCTCGTGTGAATTTTGCGGTTGCCGCCGTTCGTGGAAACGCTACATATTCATTAACGACGTCCCGCGGATGACACACCGAAATTTCTGAACAGTCCGCCGACACCGTGTCACGTATCGATGTTCCGCGTCTGGCTCTGTCAAGTGATTTCATCGCGCAAAAATACGATTCGATGCGTCACTCGAACTTCCCGTTTAGATGTACCGGCGATCCGATACGCGGATCCTTTAGTCAAGCATCTCTTTGTTCCATTTCGTAGGGAAGTCCGACAAAAATAAACGGTGATCGACAGGTGGAACGTTGCGTGATCAAATGTTCGAATTACATGAAGACCGACAGTGATTCCGCTGTCGTGTTCCATAATTTCGCTATAGAGTTGTCACAGGTATATCAGTGTGGACATTACACCTGAAGTGATTTAAATAGTACCTTTTTGTTTTTCTCAGCTGTAACGTATGCAATCTTTATCGACAGACAGAATGAAGACAGACTTTCTTAAGACATCCTCAAGATTATATTAATCCCCCAGGGTTAAAATTGAAGATTGAGAACATTTTGAAAAATCTCCAACAGGAGTAAAGAGATCACAAGAGATCACTGCAAAGTTCGAAGTGTCCCCTTGGATATTCCAAAGCTCCAACGTTCGACATAGTCTCGGCGATGAAACAGAATTCTGTGGACTTTCACCGGTGTATCGAGTGTCGCGGCCATCCCATAGTCGCGACAGAAGCGGAAAAATATTGGCGAATGGAAACTACGCGCGATGACTCACGTCGTTTCACGGAGGCGTTGCAAGAAAACACGAGGGAAGAGGTTCGACAGCCTACCGGTGGTGGTTCGTCGAGCCACCGCGAGAACCTACCTCGCGAAGTCGCCGGAACCAGCCGGCTCGTCGGATCCACTGACAGCAAATTCGAATTGAGAAGCGTGAAAAACGCATTCCTCGATCATTATACGCAGCTGCATACACTTCGACGGTTCTCGCCTCCTCACACGCGACTCCTCCCCGAAGTCGGGCCACAAATCACGCGAATGACGTTACTATCAGTCCCGGAGACAGCCGGCAGTAAAGCCCAGTACTTTGGTTTAGTCCTGGCGTGACCTTCCGTGCGAGGAGTTCAAGCGGCCGTAACGCAGACAGAGGTTTCTCTTTCTGCGTGTTTTGTTTCTACCTTGTCCTTTTCCCCTCTGTCCAGCCGTTGGAAAACCTGGGAGCATCTGTGCTGAGCTAGTCGATGGTGTATAGAGACATCGACTACACCGCGCGCCACTCCGTGTGCAGGGGTGCAGCGTGTCCCGGTTGCTCACGCGGGTCAACAGGTGCATAAAATTTGCGGTACGCGGAAATTGGCGGGGTGGCAGCCGTAAAATCCAATGCACCGGTGTTCCGCCCGTTGCCTCGATAAAAGGAAGATTTAGGTTCACGCTGAGCGCAGCGGCTACACGCCCGGTATCTTTGTAAATTGATCGCGCGGAAGGATATTAACGGCGATGGATCATTGGTTCGTTGAATCCTGAAACCCGCTGCCGCGCCGGTAAATTATTAGCGTAATATATTACGCGGACGCGCCGCTCGGGAACGAAACAGGAGTAAATCTTTTTTTGGCGGAGCCTACAGCACCGAACTCGAGTGTATAACTACGCCCGTTCAACCTACCCGACGATTCTCTTGTCTATAACTCGCGGAATGCGGTGCTGAGAAATCGCAGAGAGTCTAATTGCAGCCTGCAACGCGGCGATTCAACGATGCACCGCGTTACGCGTCGAACACGCGGCGATGTTCTGGCTTCTGCGGTGGATCTGCTAATATTCGGTATTTGCATCTTGGGAAAGTGGAATACTATGCTTGCCACGGCTAAATCGAGCCACTTGAACGATCGACTTGAGCGTTGTGGATTTTCTGCAGAAACGATGATGTTGAGAGTACATACATACATACAGTCAATTATCCTGGCATCCTTGTGCAAGCCTGTTTTATTGGAAATGGAGTTTAACGCGAAGATTCTTTGGTTCTTTATGTGATGTATAATGTAATCTCCAAATGCTGTACACTTATAAAAATTCATAGTCTATTCTTTGAAACATGATTATAAATTAAGCGTGCATGTATTGATCCTGAAGTAGAAATCTAGAACGACGGCATTACTAAAAGTTCCGGGCCCGTGACAATTTTCCAGGAACACTGGCAACAAGTAACAAATATTTGCCCGAAATAAATTTCAAAGACATTTCACCGGAGAACACGTTCAACCATGAACGTCCACCGCTTCTCCCCGCGTTTGGCTAGAAGAAACATAAAGCCGTTCGGACAGCTCGCTTACGACTTTACAATTACCTGACGAATGTTGCGCCGGTGGAGATGAAGAAAAAGAAGACGACGCGGTCGGTCTCTCTAAGCTGCTCAAAGACATTCCAGAAATTTCACACTTCCGGTTACACAGGCACGGCCGAGCATACCATCCGGGAGTGCCACGAGGCTTTAGGATGTCCCTCGGTTCCACACGCACCGATACCTATTTACATACGCGCGCATCAAGCGAAGCGGCCGAGTAAGCGAGTAAACGTGTAAGCGAGTAAGAGGCTCGCGCGTCTGTGTTCCAAGGGACGATCACGCGAGATGTCGGTAGACAAGCGGGATTAATCACGCTCGCTGATACGGCCGTTCTTAATTGGCAGTCAGTGACGTATCTATTAATGGCGAACAGCGTCGCCGCGCGGCGACGAGTTCCAACGGCGTCGATTCCGGAGATTAGGCAAAGCGGTGGAATAACGAAGAAAGGAGGACGAGGGAGAAAACTGTGATCGCTCGCTCGCTCGCTCGCGCGCGCGCGCGCGTTAGAGTCGTACACACGTTGAATCCGCGGCTGTAGAAAATACGGGAAGACGAACGAAGAAGCTGGAGATACCAGCGTGTCCCCGGCGTTTGTTCCTGTCGGTGTGAGAGAGAGATGAAGAGATTGAACGAGAAAAATGATATTCTCTGTTAACATGGCTGTTACCTCTCAGAAATTAATAGCGGCTTCTCTAATTGATACGTAGAATGACTCTCGGACGTCTCTCTCGGTCCTCCGGCTTCTTGCTCGCTCCCCGCCTACCTGTTTTCACGTCTTCCCCCCCTTTATCAGTTCTCCACGATCGGTCGAATCGTCCTCTCTATCGTCCCCTCTCCTCTCCTACGGATCCTCTCGATGCTACTCGCGAGCGCTATCGTCTTCGTCGTCCTCTTCTCCGTTGTCGTTGTCGTCGTCGGCTGGTTTTGTATCTCCCTTTGCATACCGTGCTCACCTATACGATTCGCATAACCGCGTGTGCGACGTGTAAACGCGCGCGCGTTTGCCACAGCAAGGCCCGTTCGCACGGCGGTATATTAAAACGATAATCAGCCGCCACGAAGCGGCTCGCGATCGTCGAATTTTCCCGTCCAAGCCGAAGCCAAAGCCACCGACGGGAATTCCTACGGGATCCTGCGTCCGCGTCCCGTCGATGCAACGGCCTGTTGCACCGCGATGCACCGCACCGGCCTGCGCTCATTAGGGCCTTCAACTCCACGCGGGATAATGGTGCGCCGCGTACAAGCGTAATTAAAGATTATTCCCTTTCGCAGACAATTTGTTTCCTTGTTGTCCGGAATCGACAGGCACCCGAGGACTCTAGGGCTCAATCGGTGATTTTTCATAGTCTTCGTGATTTTCATCTGTTAATGTTGGTTGGAGAATGTGACGTTCGGCGGAAATGTTTGTCGGGCATGCGAATGTCCAGCTAGTGCTAATTTGACGCGTGATTTAACCCCAAGTTTGTCTTCTGGCTGTTGGTTTTGATCAGAGTCAGCTGTGGTTAACTGTTATTCGTCGCCCCTCATCTCAGCTTATGTTTTCTCTCTCTCTCTCTCTCTCTCTCTCTCTCTCTCTCTCTCTCTCTCTCTCTCTCTCTCTCTCTCTCTCTCAAAGACTTGTAACTATTCTCAAAGAAGGAATTCGCAAAGTTAATTATTTGCGCGTCTATCATATTGATTTTTTACCATCCAAGAGAGATAATTGATTAAGAGTTAATTAATTTATCTCGATTTAATCTTAAGCGACCACCGATTTCATAAATAATTACCCATTCACGTGCAGTTAGTACCAGGATATTCTTCTGGCTCGAAGATTCTATAGTATTAAGGAAAGAGTAGCTGCTGATCATCCCGCTAGATTGCGTAGGGTATAATGCGACATCATCGAGGTTCAGCGAGGCAGTACCTTCAGCCAGGGGTGACGAACTTCTCCGGCAAGATCGGCACCGACCCCGCCACTAATTAGCTGGTTCTTTCGCTAATAGGCTGCACGGCCTCCAGCACTATCCGACATTAGCACAGAATAACACAATAGCGAAATTACAAAACATTGTAAACGCTTATAAGCATCCCGCGAGACAATTGACGATTAATAAAAAGTGGAAAACATGTTCTAATGGATCGGAGGAGTTGGGTAAACATAATGGAGATTGTTCTCCTACGAAACGTTGCCTGTTACGAAGTGGAACAAGGGTGGAAGCCACGTTTGTCATTTCGTCAGCCTTATCTCGAACAATGGACGATCACTGAATAGAGAATTGTGATCCGTCTCGATGTGCAAGTCGCGAAATTACATCACAAAGAAGACTGTGGATTCTCGTAACGCGTACTTGCGACATCCGAGAGGTTCGAGGGTCGATTTCGACGGGCCAACGCGAAGAACGGGCCGCGATTCCTTATCCTGCGGCGACATCCGCGCCAGAAATAACGTCACCCACGCTTCTCGGTATCCTTCTTTCGCGGCGGGATCCACGAATTCCGCTCGCCGTGGATTTTGGTTTGGATTACCGGGGAAACGAACGTTTGCTTACCTTTCACCGTCGCTGCGGGCGCGCATGCCTCTTTCATATTCCGCCCTCTTTCGTGGAATATGTCGTGCTTTTACGGACCCGTTTGTATATATACACGTACAACCGGCACATGCAGCATCAGGCACACGGCGTTGCCGCTTCACTGAAACGATTCGTAGATCGACCGGTACCATGCCGATCTAACGACGCACCAATCAGTACAACGATGGAACCGACCTTCGGTGCAGTTCGCTTGATGCAAGGTTGCGTTTACAAATAGTCGGCGAATTTCATCAGCCCAGGTGATCCTCTGCCGGACTGCGATCCCTGAAATCAAAAAATCATCCAATTCAGCTGTTACTATGCTCGGAAAGGTTCATATTTGTGGAAAGAGCTACTGGGACTCCTCGATGTTCGTAATTAATGCAATTGTAGCTACTCTAATTTTTTGACTTGTTAAGAGCAGTTTGTTTGGCACCGCAGACTAAAATTATGAAAGAATGATTTCAATTTTATATAAAGAGTCCGCATCAACGAACAAACACTGCAAGCACGTAAAACCCTAAACAAATCTCTTGTATCTCGGTTTCACCAAAGACTTGGGAACTCAGGGTAACAGGTCAGAGTGTACACACAATAAACCTCGATCTTAACGTCCACAAGTGAAACATACTTTACTATAGCGCACAATCCACGGAATTAAAGACCACAAATCAGGGTACCATTTTTCCGTAGAAACATACGATCAAAGCAGAGATCCGTTATCGGGTTCAGAGTTAGCATTATCGAAGCAGAGTAAATACACCAGGCGAGAGACAGAACGCGCAGCAATCAACGGGATTACATCAAGTTTTTCCCGCACGATTGCGGGTTTCATCGGTATTATACTCATTCCTTGGCGCGCGTCAGAAAACGCGCTCGGACAAAGCCGCCTTTTAAAACCGGCCGCCGATTTGCACAGAGAAGTGCCGGGCTCGTAACAACGCGGTTTCCACGTGTACAGAAAGACGTGTGCGCCGAGAGAGGAAGAGCAATAAAGCGCACGGGATCCTTCTGTCCACAAAGAGTGACTGATTCGATCCCTCGAATCCGGCAACGTCGACGTCCTCTCGTTCGTCGGTTTTATTTTTATTGCCGGCACTGGGCTGACCCCTCGAACGCCGCGCCAGGGCCCGCGTTCGGAGTAAACGCGTGTGAAACGTCGCTTTATTAGTTTATTTTTCAGGGCCCCTTTTCGGCCGACGCTCGCGAGAACCGTATGTGCGGTCGCCGCTATCGTAAAATCCTCTGTCGGGAGTAGGATCGGTGTTTAGGAACTAACCGCAGCTCGCGGGAGTGTCTGTTTTAGGGAATCATCTCTACACTCTGGGATTTCCGGACACGTGCTCCTACAAACTCGAAAAACTTGATACAAGAGCCTCGCTGTCAAGCTTCTTATTTTCGTGATACAAATCGGTGCTTTTGACGTCGGAATTGGTTACCGGCTGGACGGGTGGGACGTCTCTGGTGGCTCATGAATATGAAATTTTAACCGTGCTGCTTGTTTTACCAAGTATACCAAATTAGTCGAATATTTCGTTTTACAGAAAAATGCAGATTCTTAAGCACGGCATAAATTTACTGACACGTTGGTTGGATTGAGTGATCTTCCATTTCATTCCTCTCTCCAGACGACATGGTGACTGATTAGCTGTGAATACGTGTTAATACTCACATTACAGAACTAGTCTTTCATTCCCCTGAAGGCGATATGTAAATTCGAAAGATACATACGTAAAAGTTTCGTAAATCGTCTAACTAGTTAAGGATCGAAGAACAATTCCGACTGAAGAGGCAGTGTTCAGACAGGTTCAGTGATCATAGGGGCAAGCTAAACAATGAAGTATTAGAAATCCTCGCATTATCAGCAATCGTTTCTGATAGGGAGCGACAGAAACAGCAAGGAAAGCGAAGCAATCATGCCAGCCCTTCACTCGCCAGCAATGTCAATAAAACAGAGGTTCCACGGTTTATGGGTTCAGCTTCTTGCGGAATTGCGTAAGCGAACACGGCCGCGAGAGTCTCGCGTTCAAGAAAACATCAAACTAATCGCGGTCGAGAGTAGCAAGTCACGCGTTAATTTCTTCAGAACGGCGATCCTCTCGGTGCCGATCGGTATCGGCACACGCGCGGCTACAAAAAGCCCGGTGACGTGATTGACATTGATTGCCAGGGGACGCCTCTCCCCATTCAACTCGCCGTCATTCATTAACGAGGCCGATTACGCGCGGCGTTACCAAAAGCGACGAGCGCGGTTAACGCGGTTACGACACCGTATCCGAGCCGTAGTAAAACCGAGAGCTGAGGTGTGTTTTCTCGAGGTTCGCCGGCCGGCGAAACGTTTATCAAACTCCGCAACGTCTTAATGGTTCGTAAACTCGTTTTTCTAACGGCTCGCATCGAAAAGGTTAAGCAATGGCGTGGCTAGAGAGCGCGAACGGGAGTGACGTGTGACGCGGTCATAGGGCTCCCCGCGGTCATCGAGAAATGTTAATTAACCGTCTTAACTATAAAAGGACCCGGCGCGGCGCGGCTGTTGTTCCGCGTGGCGGCTCCGAGCTTGTGTCAACCGCGAAAGGGTCGCCGGGATGCCTTTACCCACGGACCCCTATACGATCTCCCATGATTTCTTTCGTCGGATTTTCGAGCTTCAACGCCGCGCCGCGCCGCGCCGGTAACAAGAGTCGTAGCTCCGGGAAGCGCGGAATTAAGAACCGATAGTTTATTGGTGAGCTTGAAGGCGGAACCGGGAACCAACCTTAGATGTTCGAACGTGTATCTGGTTACGTTCGCCCGTGTCGCTACATTAATTACTAGAGGCTGCGAGTAATTAGGGAACACGTGCTGCAAGAACTTCGAGCAGCTCGTCTGCCGATCGTAAATAGATAGGAGGAGAATTCGGGTCGTTCTTTCGAATCCGTTTCAGCCGCCCTGACGTAATTATAGACGGAATGTTTCACTTAAGCACCTCTTCGGTGTTTCAAACAATTTTGGTTTCGCTTATCAATCGTTTCGCTTATTTTTCGTTCGAAGAGGGTACACTTCCCATCGAAAGGTTCTCTTCTCGTTGCGAGCAACAGCCTCGAGCCCCAGAATCCGCAAAAAGGTTTGCGAGGGTGTAAGGGGGGCGGAGCGAAGGGGGTCAAGGAGGTTTTGCAGGGGCGAGAACGCCGGCCGTCGTTAATCAACTAATTCGAGCGAATGTTAAATTGCACCGTCCGCGCTCACGTCGATCTATCTGTCCGTCATACTGTCCGTGCACGTAATCGCGTGTCCGGTGATTATAGGACTCACTACCGATATCCGCCACTTACGCAGGTGGAACCGGGCATTATAATAAGTGCGTGTTCCTCGTTCGGGGCCCCGATATCGCACCTATTACGGCGATCACCGAAAAACACGGTGAGTATACGTTCATGAACCGGGGCCCCGGAGTGCGCCGATTGCTAATTCACGGATCCCGATCCAGCTCGGATCGTAAATCTGCCAGGGTCGGGCATCGATTTCACCGGTTTTCAGGCTGGCTAGACAAGCGGGCCGACACGCGGTTCGCGGCGCGGCGGGTCGGTCGCATTAAGCAGCGAGTTACAACTGTTAGAACACGGGAACAACTATGCCGGGCCCCGCCCGACCCCTTTTTATGGGGCCTCTCGTGCTCCTCCGGTTGCCCAAAACGGTTTTTTGCCGCCTCGTTCGGAATTCAGGCCCCCCCACGCAAAGGAACGTTGCGCGACTGTCGAAAACGGGACGAGCAAACGCGCTAGGGGGTTGAGCGACGGAGACGGGAACAGGGAACGGCGAGAGGAACGAAGAGAGCCCCGTTTGTTCATGGGGGGAAACAGAGACAGAGAGTCATTACTCGTTGCTTTTTACCCGGAATTCGGTCGAGTTGTGCCCGACTCGCCACGGGACGCTCGTGTTTCTCGTGAGTCCTCCTCGTGCACCACGGAGAGGCGCGAGCAAAACGACCGACAAGAAAGAATACGCCCGGGTGTTAGTGAAAAATGTAACGCTCTACGCGCTGAAAACACGCGGAATATGATGCCACGACCGGGCCAGCTGCGAATTTCTTTCGGCAAACGGTGCTCGTCGGATGCCGCGTTGTTTCGCTCCTCGACCCCTCATTAACCGCGGCAATTGACGATAACTTGCGCGAGAAGCCGGCATATTTCTTGTTAACAATATGAATAATTTTTGTTCGAATGATCGTGTTTTGCTTTGTAAATGCCTTTGATCGATAGGAATCGTGTCGTAACCACGGTATTAATGCCGCGCCGCGCCGCTGGATAAATAGAAGGGCCCTTTTGTACGTTGATATTCCGTCTTTCTATAGGTTGAAACGTTTACGGCAGGCCTGGGCGCGGTTGGCTCGGGGAACACATGTTGCTGCTTCTCCTCTTGGCCTGGTCGGCAAGTAAGTCCCCACCACGGCCGCTCCGACTCTTCCCTTAGCCTTAGCCTTAGCCTTAGCACGAGCACCCCCGCGATGCTGCACCGGCAGGTTACTCACCACTACTAAGAAAACATATACACGCATATAAGACCCTTGCCCGAAGCTGTGGAACTAGCGGCATTTACCAATTCCTTTAATTTTTATGATAGGGATGATTCACAGGTACAGGCGAACTCAGGTAAAAAATTCGCAGAGCCGAAAGAATTTGAAGGAAAGTTTGTAGCTACGACTAGTAAGTCGCGGCCATGGACGTACATATAATAATTCATGCAAATTAATATTTATATACTTACTTGATTTTTTATTTATTCCTAGCGCATCACATCATTGACCAGTGCATCAATATCCACTGAAATCCTTGAGGTTGCCACTCTCATCAAAGATGACAATGACCAACTTGACAAGCTGGAGCGATATTTGGATTTAACAAATTTCATCGTTGAAAATGCCGCTTCGCATTTGTATGTCGTTCCAAACATCGAGCATATTCTCAGGCCGAAATCTATTAATTTCGGATATTTCTCCATAGGAAGTAGTTTAAAAAATTCTTGGCCATGCTCTCTTCTGCTCATTGCAAATGGATCTGCTTGCAAATTACACAATTCCAGACGGTATTCTTGTTTCTGGTTCCTGATTTCACATCCTTGCGGATTATTAAATAATTGAAGATCCTGATCCAATGTATTGAAGTCTTGAAACCTTGATTTGAATTCTTTTGCTATTTCCTCTAAAATTGGCACTATTTTGTCAAAATTTGCAGTTCTGTATTCATCAGCAATCTGCTTGCATGCTGGAAAATTGTGCAGCTCGGACGATTTAATTTCTGCTATGAATAAGTCGATTTGGTTCCTAAATCCATAAATGTTACATATCAAATCAGAAATTGTTTGATTCTGCGTTTGCAATCTACTGTTTAAGCAATTTAGGTGCTTGGTTATATCTGTGATAAATGCTAAATTGCATAAAAATTCAATATCATCCATTTTTTTGATGATGTCTTCATCTAACTTCGAATTTGTTTGGAGAAATTCCAAAATCTCCTTCCTCAAAGCGAAGAATCTTTCTAAAGTTTTTCCTGCGCTGAGCCAGCGGACTTCGCAATACAATGAGAGGTCATTGTAAATAGCATCAACGCTTTCGAGAAATAATCTAAACTTCCTGTGGGATAAAGATTTATTTCCACCCCTAATTGTGTTTACAATTTTTGTCACAATCTTCATAGTGGGGCCCACACTGATAATTTTTCCACATAATGCCTCTTGATGTATAATGCAGTGGAACGTCGGGCAATTGATTCCATGCTTCCGTAATAGGCCTCTCAACCCTTTTTCCTGTCCTACCATTGCCCTTGCGCCGTCCGTAACAATTGCGGTGCATTTTGAAAATCCTCCATACTCTTCTACCGTCTTGTAGAATGCTGCAAATATGTCTTTTCCTTGTGTCGTTTCAAGCAGCGGCACTACTTCTAGCAGCTCTTCCGTAATTTGGAATTTATCGTCTATCGACCGCACAAAAATACACAATTGACTTATGTCGACGACATCAGTGCTCTCGTCTAAGCACAAGGAAAAATATTTGCAATCACTTAACATCGCTTTTAATTTTTTAGAAATATGTACGTTTATGCTCTCAATACGCGAGGTAATTGTACGGCGCGATAATGGCACCGCTTCATATTTCTTGGCAGCTATTTCATCGCCAAATGCCTTTGCCATTTCAATGGCACATCTTTTAACAAATTCACCATCCGTGTAACTTTTTTTGCTGCGCGCAATTTCTAAGGCGATTGCAAACGATGCTGCGACAGATTGCTGTTGGTGCGTTCGTATTTCTTTTTCCACATATCCACGTCGCTCTTTCATTTTTTTCAATAGTTCTGCTCGGTACGATGCAGGGAATGTCTTGTAAAATTCCGCATGGTGCGTATCATAATGTCTGGAAAGATTGCTTCTCTTCATAGACAAATTCTTGTTGCATATTAAGCATCGGGGCTGACCGTTCCAATCAACAACAAAGAATTCTTTCTCCCAGCTTTCTTGAAATGAGCGCACCTCTCCATCTGCATTACGATTTCTGCTTTCACTGGCCATGGTGTGTATCAACACAACAAAAATATGGACAATAACACCACACAATAAATAAAATGAATAACAACACAACAACAATAACAAAAAATGAGATAACACAATAACCAAAATTAACGAAAACAACAAAAAACAGCGATGAAGAGACGGTGTGTAGCGTACGATAGCAAGCGACTTACTAGTCGCAGCTACAAACTTTTCTTCAAATTCTTTCGGCTCTGCGAATTTTTTACCTGAGTTCACCTGTACCTGTGAATCACCTCTATCATAAAAATTAAAGGAATTGGTAAATGCCGCTAGTTCCACAGCTTCGGGCAAGAGTCTTATGTGCGTGTACATGTTTACATAGTAGTGGTGAGTAACCTGCCGGTGCAGCATCGCGGGGGTGCTCGTGCTAAGGCTAAGGCTAAAGCTAAGGGAAGAGTCGGAGCGGCCGTGGTGGGGACTTACTTGCCGACCAAGCCAAGAGGAGAAGCAGCAACATGTGTTCCCCGAGCCAACCGCGCCCAGGCCTGGTTTACGGTGTCATAGGGACCGCAAATCATCGTGAACTAGTCAGACGTCCTCGTGAAACACCCGTTAGCTTTCACAGTGTATATGTCAGACGTTATCCCTCAAATAACAGGCTTGCTTCCGGTGATCCCATGATGTAGCTCCGCACGAGCAGCCGCAATCAGCCGCAATTGCGATACTTTGAATGCAAAATTGTCGCTCGTTCGAGGCACGTGTGCCGTTATGATTGAATTCTTCGGACAGACTGGTCTACAGAATGGTAATACACCGGTCCCTATGTCTGCTCGTGATCCGGTATCTGTATCCATCCTCCGCGGATCTGGCTTGTCGAAATTTGAAGGGACAATTAGAGGATCATCATCCTGATTTAGAACAATGCTGTATTCAAATCAATAATCCGTTACAATAGACTCTGAGGTTCATGAACTTCAGGACTTCTAGCTTGACCCAGATCTATGTAGATCTAGAATATCGAACTGAACACCTTCAACCCCATTGTTTCTGAATTTGAAGCATTTCAATGAAGGTATTTGCAGTCGTAGCAACTCTCTAGCATAGCATCCTCGATCCCAAATGATCACGCATGCTGATCAAAGTCACGGGATTACTATTTGCTTGCAGTAAGCGACCATTCGGGGCCTAGGAAGCTCATTTTCCATTTCCCGGAACAACTGACGCCGTTGCTTGGTTCGAAACTCTCTAATTTAGTATCCGTGATCCTAAATTATCACCCATTGCAATAAAAATTGGCGGATTATTATATGGTTGCGGTAATCGATGTTGAAAGACCAAGGAAGCTCGTTTTTCACTTTCCCGAGCAAATGATGCTGTTGCTCGGTTAGGAACATGTCCGTGGCGGTAACATAGCAACTCGGTAACAGAAGAAGTATGTAGTGGCCTCCTGCGTAGAGCTCACGGCTTGCTCCCGTAATCGAGCGATCACCGGGCCCACCAATGGAGAGACATTATTTCTCGGGGTCTCGAAATAGGTCGTGTAAGTGCCTTCATGGCCCACGTGGCCCCGTGGAGGACATTTCCAGGTAGATATCTCTTTAAAACGAAAGAGTAGTGATACGAGGTCTGGGTTCGTTGGGGTGCGGGGAACGAGGAAGAGGGGCTGTGTACAGGACGCGGAGCGTCGAACGTGGAAAGGGAAGTATGAAGATAAAGGCGAGGTAAAGGACAAAAGTAAAGCGAGATTCGAAGAAGAACAAAGAGATAGTCGTCCGTGAACGGGAACGAAAGAGTCTGCTATCGCGCTCTCTCTCCCTCTCTCTCTCTCTCTTTCTCGCAGAGCCCGTGTCACGGCTCACGGGATGACGTTCGTTCTCGATTATTTATTGCCGTGAAAAATACTTCGAAAGTGTCCCCCGTCTCACGGTACGGGTGCGCCCGCGATAAGAGAGAGTCGAGGCTCTCTCTCTCTCTCTCTCTCCTCCTTTCTCTCTCGTTCGACTTAAACTCACGTTTCGCCTGCTTTCCTCCTTCGCCCGGCGTTCTTCTTATCTCAGCTTTGTTCCGACCGACGAGGAACCCCATTCGCCCACGTTAACCCTTGGGAATGGAACAGGAGACTAGACGAAGACGAAAGTGAACGAGGGAGAGAGAGAGAGACAAAGAGGAGAGAAGGATATCGAAAGGGGGCAAAGGTGGTCGAACCATTTCTTTCCTCTCCGATTCTACACCCTATTTTCCTCGAAGCGAGATACGGGGACCACGTTGACGCCTAGAATCCCTGTCTGCTTTCTTGTTTCTCTTTCCCCGACGAAGGAATCGTTTGTATTCGGCCGTCGGGACAAGTTTCGATAATATTAGCCAGGAAATATCGTGCGGTGGATGATCTTTGATCCCCCCCCCCCAGTTGTAACTCAACTGTGCGGGAATGCAAAAAAAAAAAAACGAATTGCTCGCATCGTCCAGGAGAGATGTCGCTTCTCTCCTTTCTTTCCTTCGTTTTGCTTCGCGATGACGCGAACAGTCGCGTCGGGGAAAACTCTTCAGGGTCGACGGAATTGTTTTCCATCGGCGTGGGTGGCCGCGTTTCACGGATAATCACGTAGCTCCGGCGTGATACACGGGATCTGGCGTCACACCTCTGAATCATTGTCATCGATATGCAGCCACGCGTCGGTCGCGGCACACGCGCGAAAGGTTTATTAAACATTACGAATGCCGGCCACGCTGACTCTCCTCCCTCTCTTATACATTCGATCGGTATTTCGTGGCGAGGCGTGAATGCTTTCTGGTACGCGCGTGCCTGCGGCTAACCTCACGGCCGAAAAACCTGTTCGACGGATTTACTTCCTCGTTGGTCCACGATCGCCGCTCCTTGCAGCGAAGTCGGCGAAGTAGCCTCTCTTGAAACTTCGTCCTCGTCCACGAGAAACTTCGAGGCGAAACTTCTCGTTCTCGGAACCACCACGGTCGCGGAAATGGCGAGCTCGATCCAGGATTACGTCCCCTACCGTTTGTAACGTTGGGGGAAATCAGGTCAGAGGATGAATCTACTAAATACTTCCACCGATAACATCACAGCCAGATGTTCGGTTCGAGAAGCATGCTTCTAATGGATCGTCACGACCATTTTATGAATTCTTGTGTTCCTGGATTAAATTAGTGCGAAGTTTCATTTTGTAATTTTGGGTCTGACAGCGTATTTCAAGACTGCACAACGTCTTTCTGAATGAAGACGAAGATCTTTCTTCAGATTCGGTTTTGAACCAACAGACTTTCAATACATTATAACTGATGGACCCAGAAAGTCTATATTTAACGATTCCAAGAAGAGCCACACTTTAGACAACAATTTTCCAACGAATCCCTGGGATTGGAAGTAAAGGGGTCATTCTCCCAGAACGATTTCCCCGGATCGACGATCCAAAGATGATTCTGAAGCCTCTGGTAAAACAATGACCGCTTAGAAAGTTTCATCTCGGAGCGGAGAAGAACGGGCCAGTCGAGATTGCTGGCTCAAGGAGTGTCCGAGCGACGTGTACCTGATAAGACGTTCTTATCTCGGAGATCCTGGAATCCTGCAGATAATGCGGAGTGAAATACAAACAGTTGGTCGCGCAATAAGAAGAATCACGGGGTCCGGCTGGTAATCGACGTGTTGCTCTCCGTTCTCTCCACTGCGCGTTCGAAACATCTCTTTGAAATAATCGGACGAATCCGTGGCGAGCGATCACGCGGAGGATTACTGTCGGACAGGGTAAATCGGACTGCGTCGAGGCGAGGAGAGGCGATTCGGATGTAACGTGCGAACAAGTCGCGCTCGGAGAGTTTTTCGTGCCGCTCCCTTTTCGCGCGTGTCTCCATTCGAGAAACGACAACCAGGATTAGCGTCAAACTAGAGACTTTACGCCGCTTGATAAACCTCCCCTGTCTCTGTTCTACCGAACTTCTTTTCTCCGTCTAAGTTCGGGGCCAGCGCGGCGATACATTTTACGACAAGTTTTTTTTTAGTGTTGTCACACACAACCCGCGGGCCTCGTTCTCTGATAATCCGAGCGGGGCTCTCGTATCCTTCTGACATTGCGCTTTTTATTCAACTATATCGGCCCCGGCCCGTGTAACTTTTCAGATCGCGATTTTGCTCGTTTGCTGCGGCCCCCTCCTCGCCTCGCCCCGGTTGCAACTATCCGGCCAGGGTATTATCGAAATAAATACGCGACTCGAAGAGAACTGGAAATATTTCCTTTCACTTTATTCGCTCGGAAATATTTTCTTTATCCAGCGCGTAATAAAGTTGCAAATGTACAAAGTTATTGCGCGCGGCTCGAGACTTTAGAGCCCGGGCCTGTGCTGTAACTTCTGCTTAAGGCGAGAACACCCCCTCCAATAATATTCTATCTCCGAAAATCAATATTTATCGAAGGATTTATCTCCAGGATATTTAGCATATCCAAATTTCTAGTGGTTTCTTAAACGTAAGCGAGTATGGTGGAGTTAATACTTTTTCGGATTATGATGTGGTAATTTTTAGCGACCTATAAAAGTCGCTGCACTCGAACGGGATTTGACGTCTAAATTCAAGTTTTCTGGCAGACAATGAAAGTTGTTGAACATCAAAGAAGTAGGTGCAGGACAGATTATGTGAAAGAAAACAGACACATCAGGATTTGAAAGAACTCAGTTCTAGTTACCATGAACTCGTGTAAGCGTCCACGGTGGAGCGATTAATTTGTAGAATACTTGATTCTGCAGATTGCCAGTTAGTTTCTCAGTGCACCGCGTATATCTGAAACGTGACAGATGGTAGACAAAGTGTTAATGGGCGAGCCTACCGAGCACGGTTTCTCGAAACGCGTGATAAATCGTCTCTTCTGGCGCCCGACTGTTGCGGACAGCGCGTTGCGAAATTCCGCGCGGCGAAAGAACGCATTGTTTCCGTCCGCGTCTATCACGAGAGAGCGGGAGACAGCAGGGCACGACGACGGCGTATCTTAATTGACTCATTCCCTCGAAAGAACTAATTGCACGGAGTCAAAGTGTGGTAGAACAAAAGCCTGTCCGAAGATCGTTATCGATCGGCTGCAATTCTGATCAAGCCGAGTGTGCTCCGCTTAACAGCGTACTCATCGCCGGCGCGAGAAACGCCTCGCTACGTTGCTGGCCTCGTTCGGCCAGTTGTACGCCCCCGCGTTCGCGACGCATTGCGGGGGTGAACGTTATCTGGGAGCGAGCAACCCATTCCGGATATCCTGTCGAAATAATCGTAGGATCAGAGACACGGACCCGCGCCGCGCCGCGCGGCGAGAGACTTCCAGCCGGAAACGACTGTTGGCGGGCAGAGAGACGAGTCGCTCGCACGAGATAATATCTCGTTGACAAAGTGTCGCGATCGCCGGGACTCTAAAACAGATCTTCCTTTAATTAAGGGACAATAACGATCACCTCTGGAAAGTGTCGCGTTGCGACGATATAGAGGGGCGAACGCGGGCCCGGCATTGAGACGTTAAACGAGACACTATCGCGCCCAGTCAGATTAGAGATTACAAATCGCAGGGGCGCACCGAGACCGTGACAAGCTATGGTCACGCGAGGCCTCCGACATTTTCGAATTCGCGGCTCGTAAAGATAACGGGCCAGCTACAAATCCGTCGGAATCGTTACCGACAGGAACACGGCTATCGCGACGGTGATAACGAAATTAAGATCTTATCGGGCCTGCTAATTCTATAGATCGACGTAATTAAGTCGACCGATCGGTGGCCGCCGATAGCCACGCGGATAAAGCCTGGCCGGATGTAATTGATCTCTTTGATACTTTCAATCTTCCAGCCCCACCCCGATACAAGCTTCCGAGGAAGCACGGTCCGAGAAAGTTGCCCGAGAAGGAAAATCTATTTCTGGTCGCGCTACACAATTAGCTCTTTGTGGAAACCCTCCGAACCGGTCGCCCACGATTACCGCCGGGATGAGCCTTTGACATCTGCTCTCGGCGTATCACAATGCTGGGAACTGATCGGATAACCAGGGGGGAAGTATGCGTTCCATCGACGATTTTCCGCCAACGATAGGGAGAAGATTCATTTACAAAATACATCTTCCTGATAGAAAGGTTTCTTTTTCGGGTGCCAATCTTGTAAATACATACATTTTTTAAGAATCTATGTCGTAAGGGTGGTCTAGTCGTTAAACTTTATCGATTATATATTTAAAGAGCGCGCGATATCTCTCGTTTCCGGAGTAATTGACCGGGAGATATTAAGTTCAACAGGATTTCGAGATCCTTGGAGGTTCGTCGGACAGTTTTATCCGGGGATCAGGAATTTCTGAGGTTGGTGTGTCGCCCGCGTATCGTAGCGCGCCATCGGAATACATCAGGTCCGAATAGTGGCGCTCGATCACGGCTCGCGGCTCTTAAAGCGTCGTTAAAGACACGATCACATCGGTTTTTCCTGGTGCGCGGTCGCAGCGATTTTTCTGGCCGGCCGGTGGACGAGAAGTGCTTGTAGAATCTCGGTGGAAACATTTCCTTCTTGAGCCGTCAATAGGCACCGACCGGGAGACGCGACGCGTCGCCGGTGGCTGCGTTGTACCTGGCGGTGTGTACCTGGCGAAGCCAGAAGGGGGATGGTTGGCTAGTTTGCTACGTCTGATCTCGAGGTAGCAAAAACACGTCTTTTTAACGCGGCCGAAGGCGACGCTCGAGCGTGGTAACAAAACGAGCACGAGCCAAGGCGGATTCAGAATATCGAACGAGCGAAAACGCTTTGTAGAAGCCGTGCGAGCGGCCCCCGGGTTCCGAGAAAACGAGATCTTCTCTCGATCTCCCCGGCGCAAGGCCTTCCCTCGCGTTCCACTCCTCTTTCTCTCTCTTTCTCTCTCTCTATCGCTGTCTCCCTTTCTCGTTCCCTTCCCTTTCGCGCGGTTTCGTTTCTCCTTCTCTTTCTCTTTCTCTTTCGCGACAACCAGACGACGTGTCCCTGCGTCGTCCATCTCCGTGTCGTTCTAGGATTCGCACGATCCTTCCCGATCGCCGACAGATTCGTCCTGATCCGCGTCCCCACCTCCGTCGCCCTCTATCTCCTCCGCATCTGTCCACCGCCCCTCCCCCTTAAGTGTCAATGTTCCGACCGACGTAACAGGAGCGCTGGACACGAAGAACGCCAAGGGACGGAATGAAAAAAGGAGGAAGAGGGCACCGGTTCGATCGCGATGCGACGATCTACACCGCTGAAGGTCATTCTTCAAGGACTGCGCCCGGGACTACCATTCTGTCTGATGGGGCAGAGAAACGAGACCCGAGAAGCTCGACAGAGAGGTAAAGAGAGACGGAGAAGGACCGTTGATTAAATTGACAACCTACGAAACGATCCGGCAAACTCGACGCGGCCTATTGGCCACGGCGAAATTGATTTTCATTCGCGCCAATTTACTTCCCGCCGCCTTTTTACGAGTTGACCCTGCTCCTCCAATTCTCGAAAACGGCGAATGAGATTTCAATTGCCAACGTCGTGTTACGGTCGATAAATAATGGTCGACTTCTTTCCCATTAGAAGGATTTCTGTTTGTTAATTTTTGACACTATCAGATAAAATTTCAGTTATGGAATCCGGTGTCGCGTTCGGTAAATAAACGTCACTTTTTTTGCTATCTGAAATAATTCGGTCTTTTATGGAAATATGGTCGTCAAGTTAAGTGGTATTATTATCATCTCCGTTATGATTAAAAAGCGGAAATATTTCATGCGATAGAGGGGTTATAACCCGCGGAATTTCATGCTTCTGTCGGATTAAAGTGAACCACGGAGAGACATTTAACCTAATTGAGGAAAGTATCACGGCTGAAGGAGTAGAACGCGAAGAATGGCATCTGTCGGGCAATTTCTGGTCAATATACATATAATACTTTTCAAACAAAAGTGTCTTGATTTAACGAGAATCCGCGTGGTCTCCTATCTTTCCAGGAACCAGTTATCAGCAACGATTCTTTTCAGCCGAGCCGCCTACGCGTGATCCTCTCCTCAATTAAATTATTTCCGCTCGTTCGTGCAAACATTCCAGCACTCGTTGCAGCTCTCGCGAGCCGTCTTTACGACGAGCGATTCCGTTGCGTGATCAAAGACTAAACGCACGGTGAAATTAAAAGCGAGCTTAAACACAATTAATTGTACAACGACCGATAGCCCGCGACGTCGCTAACGTTGATCGCAAAATGAATCGCGCAAATTTACTTTCAACCCCGCAGATGTATGTAGTAATTGGCTCCGAGACATAGGGGATCGTATCCGTTCGGGTCGACTATAAAATCAACGCGGAAACAACGACTGTGACGAAACTCTGCAACAACAGCGTGTTAAAAGAATCTTGATTGCATGAGAAAGCCAACCGTGTCTTCATTTCGTTCAGACCTCCTTTGAGGTGTTCGGTACCAACAAAAAAAATTACAAACAACTTTTTTCAATCATTAAATTGATCATAAAATGTGTATTTTCAAGGCGTGCTTATCAAGCATGCAACTGTAGCAGGCGAAGACCGCAGATTCCCATGGCGTCGCCGAGTTGGACGCCGCGCCGCGCCGCCAAGTCTGCTATTGCGCAGGAAGCCGCGGTAATAGTTGTGAAACGGACGAACGGATAATGATTTTCCACAGTGGAAATCGCTATCCAACTGGTGTTCGCTATCCATTCCGGTGTGCGGTTCACACCGTTCGCTACGTGTGAATCTGTGCGTTCGAACGCGGGCACACCTGCGTGTCGCGTCGGTGTCCGCGTGCGCGCGGCTCTCTACGTAGCCTTACGGTGCCTTTCACGCATTAATGATAATGACACGAAACCTCGATGAAGGACAGACTGGTTTCACGCTCGGAATTCTGAAACGTGCCGGAGATTTATTGCCAGCACTTCGCGCTCGCTGCGCTCACGTGTTAATTCGCTGCATTCCCGAAGACGCTTACACCACGCGTTTCGGACCCGGGAGAGGAACCCGGTGAGGAACAGCTGAGATTCCATCCTCTCCCCGTTGCCGCTATAAATTCTCTCTCGCGGCTCACGGAATCGGGAATTTATTAATTCCAAGGCCCCGCTCCGCGACTTTTGCTGTCGATGCCTCCTTTAACGGCGAGCAGCTTTTCGAAAGGGAAAGACGGACTGTATAATACCGCATAAAATTTCTATATTTCACCCGAACACACTATGTAGTCCCTTTGCCACTTGCGCAAGATACGCTATCAATTAATTTCTTGACAGATTTAATTGAAATTCTTTTCATTATGGAGTTGGCTCTCCGCCGAGCTCCTATTTCCATCACTTATGCAAGATGTTGCATCAGTTTGTAATTTCCGGCAGATCTAATTGAATAATTCGTTTCATTTGGTACTTCATCGAGCACATATAAATTCTTTTTATTATTCAGTTGGCTGTTTAATCTACAGAGGGTTGCGACTTTACTTGATTCGGAAAGAAACGTTCGGAAATGAACATCTTTCCAGTTATTTCTCCGGCACGCATGCTGCTAGAATCTTGTGCACACGATGTCCCCGAGCAGGAACGTTCTGCCGGAGTTAGATGAAGGAGAAATCGTTATCCGTCGTTAAGACGATAACACGATGCGTTCATCTCGTACCGGGAACTAGGCGTCGTCGTTCTCGACCGATCCATAGTGTTTTACTTAGATTTAGATCGTTCAAACACAAAGCGCGCGGACGGTCGCGCGTCGCTTTGTTATCGTTTCTAAGTAAACGCTGAAAAAAGGAGCGCAGGGTGTAGCAGTGGGTCGGGTTTACAAAAGTGAGTCACTCGAAATGAGAGAGCCGTGTTCGCGGGCCCCATCATGAAAGCGTTGCCGTCTGCGAGGCCTCTCGTTGAAATTTTCGTGAAACACTTCGCGCGCCCGTACGAAACGAACGACCTACATCGGCCGTTGCAATACGAGAGGGCCGGTTTTTTCTTTTGAAAAAAATTATTACAGGCTTGCATAAACCCTGGTCGATCGATCTCGTAACGCCGCACCGCGCTGAGCCGCCTCACAACACGGCGTGGCTCGACGCTAGGCGCGAGCGATTCACCGAGCGACGAGAACGGACTCGACGTTTTTGGGTTAAGAGCTCTCGCGAGACACTCCTTCAACCAGCTCCTTTAGCTTTGATGCTGGCTAATGCTACCCTTGCTCTTTTTCAAGCAGTTGAAAACGGATCGGCGGGTCTACGAGTTCCATTTAGCGAAACGAGGTCCCCGCGCTGCGATGCCATGCCGCCGCGCCGCGGTTCAAGTTCGTTTTTCCTAGGCCGTGCACGCACGTGCACCGAAAACCCCTCGGTGTCGTATTTATCGCGAGCAACTGGTCTCCTAAGCCCAGCTGGAACCTCCGACGAGCCTGGAACACACACGTGAACGCTGTGCTAGGCCCCTAGAGCGTGCTCCACTCACGTTCGCCAACGGGCTCAGGTTCATGTTCCATTTTTTCTTCTCGTTTTCGGTGGCGATAACCTAAAATCTCGCGATCACGCTCTCCTTAGCACCGCAAAAAATGGGAGAAAGATTCCGAAAGGGTTCCCCCGTTTGGATTTCTGTTATTATACTACGAACACGATCGTCACATTAAGAGAGATCAAGCGGGCCGATGGAGTTTGATTTGTTTGGCGACAGCCGCGCGTCCGGTTCCATTAGGAATTATTATTTATCGCGTGCACGAAATTAACCCGTGGAAAACGGGCCTGAATGAATGGGGTCAGGTCCTGCGTGACCGAATCGTGGGACACGTGACTGTATCCGTCGACGTCGACGACGACGACACGTAATTAACGACGCGCGCCGCAGATTGAGATAATGTACGGGACGCGTCGGGTTAGACGCCGGTTTGTAATAACACAGAAACCACTTAGTTTTTTTCTGCCACGGGGCTGCGGGCGAAAGCAGTCGGCCGGTAATTTTTCACTTGCGCCTTCGGCATTGACCCCTTTTTTGGAACGACGCTTCCCTCTTACACCCACGATTTTTAGCTTATTTTTAGCGGACGACACCCCGACGAACACCCGCCTCCGACGAGTGACCCGTTTTAAACGGGCTTATCTCCGAAATCACTTTGCATCTATGTGAAAAAGAGCCAGCACGTAGAATGCTCTTAAATCGGCCCTTTTATCGACCTTCAAAGCGTTATTTTTTACTTCTCGAGATCTGTATCGTGAGTCAGTTGTATTTATAATTTTACGAAAGCGGATGGAGTCATTCATAAATTCATTCACGGTGGTGGACCCATTTCATTTGAATTTGGAAAGATAAGTCCACAACATGAAAATTATTTTAGCTTTGCGTTTTGTACAAAAGGACAAACATCTTTTTAAATACGAAATATTATTACATTTTACTGTAAATTTGTTCGTTGGGACAACCGGATGCATTGAAGGATAATTAAACTATAGTAGTGAGCAACATGGAACATGGTAATTGCCTAGCTTATCAGTCCACGAAGCTATTCCCCTTGATTGGTAATGAATGTCCAGCGACAACAGCAGCGGTCAGCATCAGGTGTGAAGAAACGAAGGAGGCGGGGGGGGGGGGAGGCTAATCTGTAAGAGGTGAGTCCCGGCAAAGTTAAGTGCTCGTTGGGGACGAGGGGCGGGTTCGTTCGATCTCATCGAGAGAAATAAATCAGGGGACATCTCGTCCGGAGCATCCGCTCGCTCGTGCGCTGCCGAAACATCGTACACTCGAAATATCGGGGTGACATTTAAACGGGCGGCGCTAATGCGAGGCGCGCGGGCGAGCCGAATGACACTCTCAATAATAGATTAGATGCTGGCTAAGTGCAGGAACGGGGCCGGCCACGCCACGCCTCGTGATTTATCGATCCCGGCACGTGCGTGTATCGAGATTTCCACTTTTCGCGCGCGGCCTCTAATATCCAACCGTACGTTTTCCACGCTCGAAACAAAATTAACGGAGGGGCCTCTACGCGTCGCGGTAGACCGGCTCCGACAAAGAAAAAGGACAGCCCGTCGAATTAGCGTCGTATCGGCTACACTGAATCATTCCTCGAATTCAGCCCCGTAACGAGCCGACCGGCAAATGTTATGAATTATCAGGCGCTATCAGCGACGGTAATAAGTCTGATAAAATCTTTCGCGGAAGTACCCGCGAGCGCTTCGAGAACCGCGGACCCGTTTGACACGTTGCGAAATTTAGGGGCAACACCCGGGAAAAACGCTCGGAAATTGTGCATTAGCGAAAGACGAGGATATCTCGAATATGCAACGTGTCTATGGTTTCGTGGAGATAATATCTGTATTAGAAATAATATATATCTTTATTAACGCTTTCATGCGGCTGTCTCCTTCCGCGTTCTGCGAGCTGCGACATGTTACCCCATTCCCGACTATACCAGGAGGCTGCAATTTTGTAATAATTATTCATATGGTTGTTTCTACTTCCTTATTGCTGAAATTCGCTTTTAAATTACCAATGATACAGGCGTCGAATTATGATCATTTAAAGTTCGATTGCACATTATACGAATAGTCTTCAAGAAACGCTGATGAACTAACCCTCTCGATAAAAGAATAAGAATTTAGCTGTTCTTTATAAAGGAAAAAGTTAATTTAGAAGAATCATGTTCTGATAGCAGCTGTAAAGTGCGTAAGGATCATTTGTCCTTTCCATCGAGTGTTATCGACATGTTCAAATGCTAGAATTTCCTTTGAGTCTACTATCTTTGTTACACCAAAGAGAATCCAATAGCATAATTACCTGTGTTCACAGTGAGTACGATTTCCTTGACTTCGTTTGAAGTGCATCGTAACCTCGGTTACATCGCCGTGATTTCTCAGCTGGTAATGTAACGGGCTTAGTGGAATTTCAAGTGCGCAGTGAATTTTCGTTACAAATCTACAATAGAAGTTGCAGTAGACCCAATAATGTCCTCTATGTCCTTCGAGACCTTTTTACCGACCATTTAATCTAAATAAACGAAAAATTCTATCTTCTTATCAGTTGTTCTGTAAATTCATAATACTTGCAAATAAACTAAAAACTAAAATGTTCTGTCTGGTAATAGGTACACGGTTATAATATAAAAATATTTTCTGCCGTGTGTGGAACATTCGACAAGTAGTAGTATGTAACTTGCTCAAATAATTCCATAGCTCAATAAAAATCGCCACAAACTAAATAGAAGAAAAACAGCACAGATGAGCATGAACTCATTTAGAGTCGCGAGGGACCACATATAATCTGCAGTGAAATAAGAACGTGGGGGACCATACTGGGTTCTCCTCGCTAGTTCATAGGATCCGGTTGGTGTCCCTCGGGGCTGTCATTCTACGCCGGCCGATAAGTGGTCCGAACGATTTCGAGTCCCCGGCGTGGTTGATCGGGGAAATATAAAATCAGGTCCGGGGCCCGATAGCAGGCCAACATTTCCGTCGCGTGTTTTCTCGAAGAGTAGACAATTTATTACGTGTCGCTGGAAAGTGAACGCTCCTATGAGCCTGTAATGGCTGTAATTTGTATGCATGCCTTCGCGCCGGCAAAAAGTCAATATCGGTTAGCTGCGCCGTTGAAAACTTGTCTTCGATAACGATTCCTAATAACGCGCCGCGCGAGCCCCGCGTTCCCGAAGCGAGAGCAGTAAAGGAGGAAACTCCGCTTCGTACTCGCTCGCGTCCTCTCGCGCGAGTGAAAGTGCGCGCGAGAAACAACGGGGCGACAAGCGGACCGAAGAGGATCGACAACACCACGGAGAAGCGCATCCGCGCGCGGCGAGACTCGCCCCGTATAAACACTGTCATCCTGTTTTCAGCTTAAACACGAAAACCTATTACATAGATACGACACGGCCTCGGGAAACGAGTGCTGTCAGCCAGCGACACGGCCGATCGGTGTCCTTGCGACTACGACGACCGGCTATCCATCAATTACGCGAACGTCTGCCTCGATTTTCCGCGCGTTTCACGGTTTAACGAGAGACCCTGTGTTTCTGGTCACCGCCGTTTATTTCTGTAACGATGATAGATGCTTGTAACTGGATTTGTTCGACGCCACGGTCACGGCACTCTCGAATATGGCTGATAGACTCGCGCCGGCGCGCCGCGGCGGATTAAATTCGATCGGCGTTTCGAGATCGGAGTAAGACGCGATCGGCCACCGATTACCGCTCGTCGCCTTCAGCTTCGCTTTCTGCGACAGATGTGCGAGATGATTCAATTTAACACATTATCTACCGACAATTATTCCATCATTTTTCAGTCTGTGTCCCATGGTCGGGGACTTTTTAATTGATCCCTCGACAGCAACAGCTACCTTCAACGTGAACCGATCAACCTGTACACTGTTGTACTCTTGGTGAAATTTATGTAGCATATAATATTGTTCTCAGAAAATCAATGTATAATTCGTACACATGACGTTGCAGCCAATTAAAAGTTTCAACATTGTAAGTATCTCCTATTCGCAGATTACAGACGGACCTGGATCGTTTCTGCGACTGGTGTCACAGGAACGGTATGGATCTCAATATTTAAAAATGCCATATTATGCGGTCCTCCCGTCGTTCTGTACCTCTTGTATATCCTTACCCTCGTAATGACTGTATTCTAACTTATATTCTAACAACAGATCGTACTCGTATGCAAACGCATCTGTAAAGTGCACGAGAATATCTTCGATCACGGTCGAGTCTTCAGCAGTTACAATGTCCTTTCAATCTCTGCTACATGCATCTCCCAAAGAGAATCGAATAGCACAATTACCCGTGTCCACGGCGAACACAATTTCTATAGCCAGGTCCGAAGTGCATCGTAATGCCAGTTACATCACCGTGATTCCCCATCCGATGCAGCAGGTCGACGATATTACACCCTTGACATCGGCGTCGCAGAGTCAATCACAGTCGCGGCCCATAGCGAAAGAAATCCTTCAGTGGGGAATGCCTCGCGGGCTCCACGGATTTATAGCGAGCGCGGTTAATTGCAGCCGGGGTTTTGAGATGCAGACGCGACACTCGCATTAGCGCGTCCGTCATCTCGGATCGAGTCGATGAGAGAAAGCCGTCGATATATCGGCGAGATCAGCGGTATGTTTTTTTTTCTTTTTGTGACGTCGCAGCAGCTCTGTGACGAACGTGAAAAGATAGGTGCAAAAGGTACTGCACCCAACACCATCGTCAATAATAAATCAATGAGTAATTAAAGGCTAACGGTACGAGGTAAATGAGCATGCACCGACTACCATGCACTGGACTCGGAACGGGATCCATCGTTCCCTTTCTCTCTCTCTCTCTTTCTCTCGCCCTTTTCTTCTCTCCGTCTCTCTGGCGCGCAGCGGTTAAAATGCTGATGCATGAATGATTTCATCACGGGTTATCCATCATCGCTTCGCCTAGCGGTGAGATGTTTGATGATGCCGCGCTCTCTTAAACGCGCCCCGCAACGCGCTGCCACGCTGCCGCGCCGCTCGCGAGCCGCACACGCAGACCGCGGCTCGATTTAGTTGCTAAACGCAACCCATCAACGTTGTTCATTCAACGAGGAAGTCTGTGAGCAACACCCCGTTGTAATAAGAACGAAAGATCAGCCGGAATTCCTCCGTCTCCGGCTGGTGAGAGATGCTGGGGACTGACTGTTTCAGTTGGAATGTGCACTCTGACTGTTTCGAACGGTTGCACAGTACTGTAGAGATCCTTTTCTCGTCACATTGTTGATGATTGGGATTTCTACAGCGCAACATAACATTCTACAGTATCACTAACCTTTCACACGACGATGCTGGTGATGGCATCAGGACGTGCGTAATTTCTTGTCCATTGAGTATATTCACTAAATCAGCCATGACTTCTGCAGCCTTCGTCGACAAATTAAAATCGATATTTATCGTATATAGCACACATGTTCGAACGAACGTTAAGTGTCTTTCTAGACGTTTATAAAAGAAATTCCCGCAACACGGTTGAAGCAAACGGAAGTCTCTCGGCTCACACGGGACGTCTGGCGCACGCAAACGCGGGCCCATGCATTATGTCACAATTACGACAGACTATAGACGCGCAATATGCCAGTAATTTGCATGTAATAAGCTCACCGTGCGGCAACGTCTGTCCCCCGGTACAGCTTATTCTCCGTGGCATCGAGGGGTTATCGAGAGAGGCGAGAGAGGGAGGTGTCGACGCGAGTAACAAACGGGCATATCGATCGGCGCGAATCTACCGTTTAAACAAATTTTTCCTCGGCAATAATTCAGTCGCCGCGATATCTCAACAACACGATAAGATCTACGAGCCGTTCGGTGAATACTTCTGCGCCCGTTGGATTTCCGTATACATAATCCGCGGCGCACCGCACCGCGCCGCGCGGCGTCTTCGTGTTCCAGGCAAAATAGAGCCCGCGACTAGCCATAAATTAATCGATAATCATCGACAATTCCCCCCAGTCATCGATAATATGAATTACCATCGGTATCAATTGAACGGTTCGCTTAATTGAAAACCGAGTAGGATTAAATGCCTGGACCGCGGGCTCGCCGTAAACAACCCCTACTCGATTACTACCTTCGAGTAGTCTGGTGGGAAACAATCATGCGTTTGTTGCATTCCGGTGATATGGACGAGCATGCTTGCGTCAATTCTGTGTTATTATGTACTACTATAAGACCGCCAAAGTGGCAGCCAAATGATTTACATTTTAAAATCGCAGATTGATTAACACGATCGCTACCACCATCTTTAACTAACGTTGTACATGAAATGAATGACACATATGTGTGACGGTGGTGGCGAACGTGTTAAGAAAATCGTAGTAATCGATGGCGACGAGTCAACCAAAACATCTATCAGAATATTTGATTGCAGAAGGATTGAAACCAAATTGTAATCTTTATATTTACTCTGACGAGCAGGGGCGGACCAGAACGAAAGACCTGCGGGAGTGTTTTTGATGTATCGACTTACCAATTCCGCTCCGCGTGCGACTATTACGTTTCGTCGATTCCGCCGAGCATTATTTTACATAATAACATTCTATTCATATCCGTCGCCTTTCACCGCAATTACGCTCCCCTTATCCCGCCCCAGTTTCGCGATTCAAACGCGCTCCATTAATCGCGCGCGGATTAATTCGTATAAACCGTTCCGACGAATTGTGTCACAAATTACTCGTAACTCGTGTTTGAAACGGTTTCGCGAAACGAAAACCAGCCACGATTCTCACCTGGAACTAGGAAAAAACCGTAGGAACAAGAAGAATCGTAGAAACAAGGCAGAAACGGTGACGCGAGTTTCGCCACTCAAGGTTTTCGCACGGGAAGACCGAGGAGGGTAGTGGATTCCTGAAACGAGCACACCTCCTGGCACCTTTCGCGTCTTTCGAATTATGCGGCCGCGTTGAAACAGCCCAGGCCCCGCCGGGGAGAAGCCGGCAACCTTTTTTTCACCGGATTCCCCCTTGTTCGGGTCTTACCCTCCATCTCGTCGACGAGTTTGTCCTCGTTATCTTCAGCGGGCGAAGAATGCACCATGTAATTTGCGTGGCTCTTTGAATCCGAAGCGTTAGGGATGCTCCTCGTCGGAAACCGTGATCTGAAAAATAACGGTGAAACACGAGCCCCGGTCTCGATCCGATGATGGAAATTACTCGCGCGACTCTTTGCTTCGCCGTGTAACCGATACCCGATTATTCCGTGTCCTGTCCCGAGATTAGTACTCCCCTATCCTAATCTATCCTATCCTATTCGGTCTCCGAATAGCAGAACTTGTCGATTTACTTTACTACTTTGCACTGAATCAAACAACTGCCGAGTACAATCTTCTTTCTAATTCCTGTATCAGGCAATTAAATTAAAATGCGTCTAGGTCTGCTACCGACAGTGGACTTATCCATCTAGCAGAACCGTCGTATTACTACATATTGCACTTGGTATCGACCGAGTGGAACTCGGCAGAAACCTAATCCCCTGAAACGCGCGCCAGGCCCTTACTCTCTCTCTCTTTCTCTCTCGGAAAACAAAAGGATCCTGGAGCGGTCCGTCCCGGCAAACAGAGGATTCAAGAACAATCGGCAACTTGGGCTTAAACATCGTTGATAAAGTTCGTTTCCTCTCTATCGTAGCCGGTGATCGGGTCCGATCGTTTGATCGATCGATCTGCCGAGGGCCGAATGCAAACGATCGATCGATCGGTTCGATCGCCGCGCGCAAACGACCGATTTCACCTCGCATGACTAGGTGGTTCTCGCCCGGAGATCCTTTCAGAGAAAGACGCTCTCTCGCGATGATCTGGAACAGGCGCGTCGATCAGCGCGAAAGAAAACAACGATATAGGTACGTTCTCGCACGCGCGGGAGAAAAATGTTCGGTTTTAAAGGATGTGTTTTGTTCCCTTATCGAGCAACGAATGTCGGCCGAGTTTCCGTCAATCATTGTTCCGCATTCCCGGGCATTTGCACTCGTGGGAGTGGCTTAACATTCGAGCTCGCCCGGTTCTTATTCCGCTCGAGTTCGAGAATAATGGAGGTCTCGCCGCGAACGACCTCGGGGCTGCGATCTCTCGAACGGTTCTCCTGCGATTACGCGCTGCACCTCCGACCATCTTCGAGAAAGTATCGGAACGCACGCAACGACCGAACGCTTTTCGCACGGAAATTGAAAAACTAATTGCTACCTCGCAAATAGACCTCTCCGAGGTTCTCTTATTACCGCAGCAAAACGCTTCGAACCAGCTGGATCCGCAACTACGCTCAACCATGTACTTCCCTTGTTTCGCCAACTTCATTTGTTCCTTCGTGTTAAACACAAATTTCATTCCGTTAACTCCTTCTATAATATGGAAACTGATGTAAGATCATGCACGATTGAAATATGATTCAGCAGCAGTGAAAATGTCTCGAATTGACAAGAGGAACGGCGTCAGGGTTAATCCTTCGTGAACGAATGCCAAACGGTTCCTCGACAACGTTTCGATACAGCGAGTTCCTTCGAGTTTGAGAGCTAGACGAATGTTGATTTTTAATTTACGAGCCCGGGGCGCGTAGATGGATAAGGGCGCCGTAATTCTTTTTTAACTGCTGTGCTGCTATCTTGCTCACAAATCACAGTGCGCCGTAGAAATACATCGCGCGAGGTAAAAAGTAATTTATCGCTGTAATGGATGCTTACAAAAATCCTGGTTACCGTGAAGTTCGTGTTAATCCTCTTTTGCTACAATTCAAGGACGATGGAATGTTTCACCGTCGCCGTTGGTGTTTTGTTTTCTCTTCACCATTCTCTCCTCTCTCTCTCTGTTCCGTGAATTACAGAACATTTGAAGATACGTGCAAACGCGATTCCACGTGAGGAAGACAATATCGATCCTCCGAAAACAGCGATGCTCCAAAAGTTTCTTATGCTCCGTTCAAGCTCGGACTTGCGTAAGGCTTTCGGAATTGTTGAATTCAATATTAGTCCGGCCCGTGTTTCCTTTTGCGGCTGATCAAACACTGTCTCGCATTCTTCTGTTGGCACGGAGACAACCAATATTGGGTAACCGACTGTCTTCGGTGACCCGTGTTTGGTCAGAGGTTCGTGACCACGTGCAAACATTTCTTTCGAGGACTCGCGGTATTGGGTCCATCCATCATTGCTGCGGCTGTCTTGGATTAAGCAATGATAATCGTGCCGATTAGTCTTCCAACAGGTGATCGCGTCACAGGCATAATTAGAATTCGTTCAAACCGATTTTTTTAAACATCTCTGTGGCACAGCGTTTTTTTCGAACTGGTTCTATCCGCCAAGAAAAAGTAGGTCTATGAATCAACGGTGCTTAAGAGTCGTTAGACCTCCATTGACCAGAGTAAGAAAGCGAGAGCGAGCCTCGTGACTCGCCTACGTTCGCATAAGTCGTGGACAATGCGTAGCTAAACCGTTTAATAGCGATAACAGTTTCTCCAGCGGGAGGAGCGCTTCGCGATCTGGTCGAACGCGCGCGTTTATCCGCTCGAAGCGCAAAAACGTAGAAAACGAAGCACGCCCGAGTCGAGCGAGCGAGAGAGCCGGCTGCTTTGGAAAACAAGGATGTTCGAAATCCTGTTGGAGTTCGGCGCGTGTGAAGATCGCGTTATCTGTAGCTCGGCTAAAAGAGCTAGGCCTCGACCGCAACAAAGTACCGAGGGAAATATGAATGAGCTCGATGGTATTTCGCAACATCCACTCGCGATAACGATTGCCCGGTTTTCCCGACCGGGGAAAAGGATAATCGAGTCCCACAGGTTTCCACAGGACTCGCCTGCAGGGATAAAAGTCTCCGGAATTAAGGGGTCTATGGAATCTGCTTACGCTAATGAGGATTCCGAGCCGCTTCGAGTTGTATCTTCGTTAGGATAGCGTTTCTACGATTATTGGGTTTGATATTGACTAGTTGCAAGTGCAATGTTAATCTTGTTTTGATTCGAAGCTTAGTGAGAAGTCACTTTTAATGAAGTTCCTAATGAATCGAGGAGGTACTTTTTGATAAATTGGAATTTCGAATGTGTCGCTAAATGTATTTGTGCTGCATCGAGTCTACGTGCTCAAACCTTCAAAGATGTATTTCATTTTATTCCAGAAGCCACTCTAACCAATTTTTGAAATCTATGTTCATTTACCAGAATTGATGCCATTTTGTAAGCTAAATGTCAACCCCTTGCCCTACGATTTATTTTGCGGTTTCAGTGACTAGAACTTTCTGTGTAGTTCGTACTTTCCTAACAAGGAAGGAAATGTATGTCTATCTATCTCAAATTTATATCTAATAAGTATACGTTAACGAAAGCAAAATAGAATTTTATCTCGGTTCATAGGAAATTAATAACATAGATATATTTATTAGACTCTGTTCGGAATCTTCATCACGAGTCTGACACGCTATTGTAGGGCAAGGGGTTAATAACAAGTCAGAGAAAGTAGAAAAGCCGAGATCACCGCATTCTTCTGAAATATTAATTTTGGGGGGGATTTTCTGTGTAAAAGATTGAATGAATTTGGTTGCCGTTACAACGCAGCATACATCGCTAAATAGATGGGTCATCCGAGAAACAAGCGTGTACGTGGCCGATTGCCAGTAGGAAGATTGCATACGAGCCTTGATTGTGCTGTTGAGGGTAGATTAGACATTCCGTTGCGCCCTCGTGCAGGATGCAGGAACACGATATGACACAATACAATGCAGCATTAACGACCTTCGTGAATTATCACGTGCATACTCTGTGAGCTGCAACTTCCGACGTTGTATCGCGGTTCTATTTAGCCTAATCATCCACAGGTCCACGGCACCCGTCGAATTTCCCGTTCAATCGAAAACAACATGGATTCTAATCCTTCCGCAATACCGCCGCTGTTACTAGGTCACGCAATTATTCAACATTACGACTTTAGCATCAATATTCGATAAAACGATAAACGTAATCGAATCTTACGCGTTTCACCTCGTTATTGTAGAATTCGAATACAATACATTATGAATTATGCGCGTAACGTATCCGTAATTAATAGTTACTACGCTGAAACTAGTTTACTGGAATTTCACCCTCGTGTGTTACGATTCTTCGTTTTTCCGATGTATTATACACCGTTCAGTGTGTTTTAGCCAGATGTACAACAATTAGGCGACATTGTTCTGATAATGTAGGTTGATTTTATCGCCGATTGACATTATTCAATTAAGAAAATTGAAACGGCGACAACGATAACGCGAATCACAGTAGCTCCCCGAATAGTCGGGGATTCGTAACGCCACGCAATCAGGACAGAAAGGGGAGCTTAAATTACCGATTATCAGCGATCGGAACCAATTAAAAATTGCGGGTGCAGCGAGAGTCTAGCGGGCGGGAAAGATTTCCCACCGATGCGAAGCCGTTTCTAGGCTAGAGGGACGACGACTTTAAATACCGTATCCCGAGGAAGGCGTGGCTCGTGCCTCGTGCCTCGACATTTTTCCTCGGTCTTTTTCTTTTCTCCCCCTCATACGTTTCACCCTAAACGATGCTCGCACATCGTAGCTGTCCACCCGCGTTCCAACACGCGTTGACGAGGTCAACTTTCGACCTCATACATCAATATTTCATAAATAATCGTCTGGACAATCAGTGCCAATTATATTATAATTACTTGCCACGCGCATCACTGTGCTTCTTGTGCGAGTTCATTTTTTTGGTGGAAGTAATTGTGGAAAGCAGAACAAAATTAGATAATGTCTGGTTCACATTTTCTAGAATCCTTGGAAATCGTTGTAGAGTCTTCGAAAATTAAGTATTAATGTCTACCTGATATTTTCCAAAGATTCTCGAGATAATTTCTAGGTTAATTAGAATATCTTTCAGACGGTACGGTAAATGTAGAGCATCGAATTTCATTTTACCAAATTAATTCGTACGGTGGCGTCGTCGGCGAAACGAAAATTATATCCGGTATAATATCAGAAACATTCCGAACTATTGGAACTATCGCAGTTTTCTTGTCCCGCAGGGACGTCGATTAAGCGTTTGAAACGTACAACCCAGCGGCAGTAATTTAATTAACAGCGTCGCGAATTTAATTCGGTCCCCCGATTAAATCTGTCGGAGCGTCAATAAATTACGCGGGTTCTATCTGAATCGAAAAACCGATGTGCCCGGTGTTACGTTTTCCTTGTTGTAATTAACCGTTCGACTGTCTTGCCATTGTTCTGACAATCGTGTTGATCCGCGCGAAGCAGCGATATATATGCACATAACCCGCGTTGAAAGGAAAATTAGGTGAACATTGAATAACGAATCAATGGCGAAATGCCACGGGAACACTATCGGGTATACGTTACGAAAGAAATTTCCACGATGATTAATCTTCCAATCTGTCGCTGCAGCTGATACAAGCAACTCGAGGAACGTGTGCTTATTATTGATGAATGCATGCCACGCCGATTCTTTAATGTCATTGTTGCACGGAAATTAAATTAGACTATTAAACCGGCAATGTTAGAAATGTAGCATTAATGTCATTGAAAGTGCAGTGAATCGGTGGACCCTTTCAAAGTTCACAGGTAGACAGCGGATTTTTTATGCGAAATGAAAATTTTCCGAGTCATTAGGATAAAATATATTTCTTTGTTCAAAAATATAGGATGAGATAATCTTAATTTATGGCGCGGTAAACCAGTGAAATAAATTATTGCAAAAATCACTGTCGTGTCCAACTCGACAGAGGGCTGGAAAAGGTTAATGAACATCGTTCCCTGGCAATTGTTATTGTCAAACAGGAGAAACTCGATGTTCGATTAGGTCGGTAGCCAGATTACGTCAGTCGAAAGCCAGGTTGTAGCGTATTCTATTATTCATCTTTCCCGTCGGCGGCGGCGGGGAAGAGGAGCCGGCCGGATAGTTACCAGTTTCGCCGCGTAGGTGTATTGTCAGATTTATTAGCATTAATATCTAAAACGCCGGCATCATGTCGCCACTTGTCACGTCCGATTTCCGGCTTGCCGCGGTTCCCCCTAAACATCTAAACCGACAGTTCTGGCTCGTTAAAGCGTGCGCGCTCGTTCGCGGCCAACTGGATTCCCGGGCCAGCGACAAAAGTGCACAATGAATCAGTGCACACGCCAGGCTACCTCGGACGACTAATTTGTTTTGATTAAACATTAAAGCCCGCGGCGGTATAATAGTGGCACGGGATCAGCGTACCAGAAAGGACCATGGCGTCCGATATTGCGACACGCCGGTGTGTGACACACGCGCGACACGGAACTGGGTTAATCGGTGTGCACAGACTAGTCAAAAATTCGAGCCGCGCGGCCGGGAAAAATCAACCTGTCGCATTAGCGCGTTCGAGATTCGATAGCGGACTTTTTCTTGTCCTTTAGTCGATCGATAATTCCAGGGCTTTTAGCGAGTTTCTGCCCCCGCTTTTGACCCTGCATCTGCATACATGCCGGGTCGCTTTCGATCCGAACCATTCTTGCGCTCTCAAAACTGATTAAAGGTAATGGCGTTATGTTACGCAGACAGCAGAAAAGGCAAGGACGCAGAGGAGGCGGTCGAGGGAGATTTCAGGTCGCCTGAATTTTTCGTAGAAAAGGAAAATGTAATTGTAAATGTGGGAAGTAGCTCGATTCCGCTTTCCTCGCGAGGATTCCATTCTCCGTGCTCGGTTTCTCGCTCGACCGTAGTCTGGAGTGCTCGCAAAGCTTCCTTTGTGGAGGTGAGCCTCTCTCTCTCTCCCACTCTCTCGCGGCTTCCTTTTTTCTTCGCGGGTCGTGTGTCTTTCGCGTACGAAACTCAAAGGCGATGGAGAAAAATGAAGAAAAAGGAGGAAGAAGGAACGTTAGGACAGGGTGACTGGATGCTGTCGCGATGAACGATCCCGGCCAGTGTGTGTGTTCCTTTGTCGCGGATAATCGCGGTAATTGAGGCTCATTTCGCGACACCCTTTAGCCAACCGGGCTAACGAAAACGTCTTCATAGGTATGTTACTATGCCGTTCATTGCGGCCATTGTGACATGCCACTGGTATGGGACCCTGTTATCGGCCAACCGGCTGGTAATAATCGTCGTGATAGTTAAAGCGGATTTAACGCCGGTATAATAGAGTTTCGGGATCGTAGCCGGGGCCCCTTTATGGCAAGAATATGGATATTACCGGGAATGGCGGCGTCTCTTTCCTCGGTGAAACGACTCGTGTGTTATTTGAAGAAACGACGACGGCCTTAGAGTGGAGAGACACTTTTCCGTAGAAAATGGGGAAGATTCTGCTGGAATAAGAAGCTTGCCGTATAAAGAAAAGTGGACTTCGTTAAACTGTTCTGCATTGAAATGTTCACGGGATAGCGGAGTTCTAGATTCGTCGAGTTGCTCAAAACGTTTTCAACAATTATTTATTCATACAATACAGTTTGGACGATTCTAATTTTTTTGCTTTTAATATTATACATTTATCTGCACCTAATGTAACTAGATTTTTATTTGTACAGTCTTCTAAAATTGCTGCATGCTTGTGTGGTGTGAAGGAGTAAATTTAATTGGCTTTGCACATCATGGGATTCGAGATAAATAATTTAAACAAGAATTATAAATAAATTAAACGAGTTGAGTTAAGAGGTTTCGAGTTTAAAAGTAATTTGAGTTTGGCCTTTTAAAAATTGCATAAACAGTGAACAGGGCTGCGCATGATTATAATATTAGCAAGGCCCGTCGAATATTCCATACGGTGGACAAAGGCCCGAGGGGGGAGAGACCTCGGTGGCCTTGAGTATGCAGCTAATTATCCCGTAACAAAGATTTCACAGTGGGTACAGCATTCTCGGTTCGCTGACAATGGAGATTGATGGAGGAAACGATAATACTATTCCATCCGGCTGTAATTAATGTTCAATCTTATTCGACGACTGAAAGGGATTGTTGCGGAGGGCACGATATATGTATTTGCACCTGTTTTGGTGTTTCGCGTGGGCGATCCCCAGCGCGTCTCAAGGAGTTAGAAGTCATTAACGGGCTACGTTATTGGGCGAATCGGTGGGCGATTACGATAAGGTCCGGCCAAATTGAATGTGTAATTAAATCGAGCGGAGCCTGACGCACGGGACGGACGGACGAATGAAATAATGGGTGTCATCTGATAATGACTGCCTCCCTCGTTCCGCCAGTCATGGCTCAGGCATCGTGCGGCGAGACGTGAGATTAAAGTCGTGTCCCTTTTGTGATCCGACAATACTTTGACTCCACCCCGCGGACCGCGGCCGATAATTAATTGATCACTGGCAGCAGATATCATGCGCGAGCCACGCCATTAGCTCTTAGTTCGACTGTTCTAACAATAAGACGAAAAAGCGCGGCCCGCTTCTCATTAAGCCAGATCCAAAATTGTTTTTTCACGGAATCCCCGTCGCGTCGGCACCAGGCAACTTTCGGCTTACAAAGGAACCGGATAAATAGCGCAATCCCTTTCGCCTAATCGAAAGAAACCTTCTTGAGACAGTGAACCCGCAAACGAAAGCGGGAAAACAAGAAGCGTGTGCTCAAATTCAAATGAATTCGAACGCCGGGAGACGAAAGAAGAATTCAATTAAACACGGTGAAAGCCGCTTTCTATAAGACGAAAGATGTTGCCTGGCTCTGTGTGCATCGAGGAAAATCGAGCATTCCGAAAGATCAGGCCGAGTCGCTGTCAATCGGAGGATCTCGCGAAAGTCAATGGAAGTGGCGAAGAAGCGAGATGGATCAAAAGTTACGGTTGACCGATCGATCGGAACCGTTTCACGGATCGGACACCGGTGCGGCGAGGCAGCGTGAAAAGAAATAATGGCAGATAGTCACGGTCAGATAAAGCGGGCTGACACGAGCTATCACCTCTGTTCGCGTCGGTGGGGAGGAAGGGCGAAGAAGGGCTTTCGCCTTCTCTCGCATCGGGGGTTTCCGTTTGTGTATTCGGTTACCCTGTTCCCACAGCCCCGATCTCTTTCTCTCGCTCTCTTTCCCTTCTGTCTTTCCACGGTGCCGCCGCCGCGCCGCGCGCCGCCTTGATGCGCAAAGAACCGTGCATTTTCTAGTAAAAGCCTAGTCCGCGGACGACAGCTCCTTCCTGTGTATCCTTTCAGGTCTACCGTAACGGATAGGAGAGGAACGAGAAACCGTAAATGGCCTGATGTTATCGAAGGCGCCCCGATTGTTCGTTTACACCCTGTTTACTTGCTGCCTGACCACGAAAGGGTTTCCTCGGTCCCAGGAAATTACTATTAACGCCAGGCGTGACTCGTCCACTCGTTTCGAGGATATCGATCCACTAAGGTCACTCGTTTTGATTGACACGCAGATGTTCTTACGACCTTCAATCTGTCAGAGTTCGGCACGGTGCACAATACGTTGCAAACGTCCACGATTGTGATCTTCTTTAGAGTATGATACAGTTCTTAGTACGGTAAACAATTTTTCACTCGACCCCAGCTTCTACAAAATAGTATGTACCAGTTTACTGGGATCGATGAACGATTGGCTCGATTGACGTCAGTGTTGGCCTTTTACACTCGTGGTTATTTTGACAAATTTCAATTTTATCGAACACAAATGTATTTTAGTCGCTCGAAATATTTTATAAAGGAGAAACAGTGAAATTCAGTGTATTTATTCATGTGCTGCTGAATTTTTAGAATCACAGTTGGATTTGTAGCGGCCACTTGCTACGCTCGCTAATAGATGGACAATTGGATGTCACCTTTTCCAATCTAATCCCTATTATGTACACCGTCCTCAACCGCCTTCCGATATCACAGCGTCTAAAACAGGGTTTGCTAGTGCTAGATAATCTTACTGACGAGCCTTCTAGCAGGCCCTTCCCCTCCCCCCTGATTCCATTTTAGCCGCTGCTGCCACAGATTCCTTGGAATTTTCCCGAGAAACGGATATGAACTCATTATATCATTTTTCTATTGCCCAAGATACGCGCGTCGATCAAAATATTTTGTTATCGGAGAGATCGCGCGTTTAAGGGTGCAGTTAAACCAGTTTATAATGAATTCTCGTCGGTCAGAACGCAGCCTGTGAAACCCGAGTTGATTTCAATGTAACGCAGTCGCGGCTACGCGACGTGTGGCCGAGCAATTTTGCTCGGACATTCAAGATTTCTCGTCGGATCGAAATCTTGACTGACCGATGATTAGAGCAATGATCGGTGATTTCAATTCGGCGTCTCTCTCTCTCCCCGAATGGCCGCGAGGAGACGGCCATTCTTGTTCGATGGAATTAACTTAAAATTGATCTGTGTAGCCCAGGTGGGTTCCAGTCGCGCCGTAACAACTTCCAGTCGAAAGTCCTAATACCGGGCGACACTTAAACGATTTCCATACCCTAATGACACCTTGATTTGCATATCTGCTAAACGAGCCGGCGCAATTTAATAACAGGCGTCGCTTCGCTCGCCCGGAACATTTAATACACGCCTTAATCACCGGCCTCCACCCCGAGTAATCGAGCCATGGCCGTTAAGATTTCATCTAACCGATTCGTCATTAATGCTCGATTAAATCCGCCGAATCCATAGAAGTGCCCCGGACGACGGAAATAGGGGATGAAGGCGGGTACGAAGTCGGGCCTCGTGTATATGACTCGACGCTTTCTTGTCCCAGTCTCTCTCTCTCTCTCTCTCTCTCTCTCTCTCTCTCTCTCTCTCTCTCTCTCTCTCTGTCTTTCGCTCGTCAACTAACCACCGTCACCACCCTGCCACCGGTCAATCAGAAATTTTATTCAGTAAACCGCCGCGCCTTAACCAGTGTATCGCATTAAACGGAGTCCTTCTTGTAACCCCACCTACCGGCCGTCCCGCGGATGAATTATTCATGCCCTCGACTCAATTCTGCAAGGGGGTCTGACTCTCTGGAAGTCAGTCAGAAATACAGGTCCAGATTATAATAGCGCGAAGCCGACCGACCGACGACATCGTGAAAACACTGAAAATCCTCTTCTGAACACTCCACGCCTCGATCTACACAGTCTTTGTCTCTTTGATCAATATTTTCACGGTTGAGATACTCCCAAATGCAGACAAGTGAGACAAAAGAAACGAAAATCTTCTTCCTCTATCCAATTTTGATTCTCTTGACCAGATTATCAATCTTTAAGGGGCGGAAGTGATCAGAAATGGAGATCTCTCTCCAGAGTATAATGGCACGAGGCCAAAACAGAAAATCTTCCTCTTCCCCTTTTCCTACTTTCGTTTCCATCTTCAAGGGATGAAAATGGTCAGAAACATAAATCTGTTTTACACTCTTTCACACTCTTTCAACCCTGAACAGCTACCACGAATAATTAAAATACGAATCTGAATATTAATTTAAATTTTGAAAGATTTTTGACTCTTGTGATATCAGATGGCCCGTCCAACGTTCCAATTAATAAATTCAATATCACATAAAACTTTTTTTTGCCTTCCATTTATCCTGTTTCGTTATAACATAGAACATAACTGTTTTTCATAAAACATTGTTGGTTTGTAATTACGTTTTTAATTGGCGTCCCCATTTGCCCTAACGTTCTCTTGTTAGCGAGGAAAATATATTTTAGTCGTTGGACGGATCTGGCAAAAGTTTCGAAGCTCGTGGAAAAATAAACCTTACAGCCGGGAATGATTTACGCGAGGATGTAGGTCAATGAACGTCCCGTATCCACAATCTGTTTTATATTACGTAAAAGGGAACAGATGTGGTTGATACGCGGCGCGGCGGTGCCATGCATGCCGCAACTATACCGGAACAACTGCTCGGATGAGGCTGTTCCGACGTCGCGTTTCGGAAATAAATATTTATTGTATGCCAATGTCTTTCATTTCGAGCTTAATTGAATTCACATAATTTTACTTACGTATGAATAATTATAACGGAATATCCTCGGACAATGCTGCGTTTTGAAGGAATCACAAATTGTGCTGGAAAATGGCCATACATACTGGTCTCGCTTTGAAATTATGATGTTAAGCATATTAACCCTTAGCAGTCGAGGGGTGTGACTCAGAGTTATCACTAAAAATTACTGTACCATTATTCGCAATATTGTTTACGTGATTAAATATTTTGGTACGAGGTACTATATCAATTTCATATCCATAAAATGAAAAAATCATTTAATGTCACAATCTTCAAGTTCAAATAGCTCCGACTGCAAAGGGTTCAAGTAGTGGACACACAATAAACAAAAATGTTCTCTTCTCTCCTGTGAAATTATTGAGGATGAAGAAGCTCTAGTCATTGGAGTCGTGCAGACAATGATACGGGAAGAGGTTGCGATTTGCACCGATAATTAAGTGTAATAGACGATCGAATGATATAATTTGCAACATACGAGAAAGTAAAAGCCGGCACGTTTTCCTATTATCGCAGCAACGGGCCGAAACCCTGTGAAGTAAAGAACATTGGCATGATAGGGGTACGGTAACGCGTCCTACGGAACGACAGAATAAATTTGCTCGCATGGCGGAGTCACGCTCGGGTATTCGGTTACCGGTTCCGAGTTATTGCGCGGTTTAACGAATGAAGGTAATCATCCGTTGGAGGACCATGAAGAAACGGCTGCTAAAAACGTGTCCATGGGTTCTCGGATCGTGTGCGCGGAGGGAGGGAGTGATGCCCATGATTTCGTGGCCGGAATCGCCGTATCGGGGCGTTATTTTACGCGTCATAAGAGCAAATAAGCGGTCCTTTGAGGAGCCGCCGTGTTTTCCAACGGTTCGGCCCCATTCAGCTCTAGTTACCGCGTCACAGAACGGCCCCGGCTAATGAAATTTATCGCGTCACTCGGCTTAATTTGCGCTTAACGTTCGCAAGCCATGCGAACGAATTCTCAACGAGGGCCGCGAGTTATACGGCGAGCCGAACCCCGGCTAAACCGGAATAAACCATGGATCGTGCTCGGTTTCCCAGACTCTGTGCACGCCTATGATCGATGCACGGCCATCAAGACCTGGTCCCAGAATCAACGGGGTCATACACCACCGGAACGCCTCGGAATGAAACAAAATACTTCGCCGGTCCAATGAATCCCAACCGCTCGGCTAGACACGCGAAAAAATTCCGTAAAGATGCTCGCGATTCTGCAGCGGATCCGTGGAATCCTTGACAACTATGCGAAAGAAGTTCCAGTTTAATAAAATGTCCGCCGAGCGAGATACTGCGGCGAGGATAGAAGAATTGTACGAATTCTTCGACCCGATTTCCTCAATTTTTATTCCACGGATGTGCGTTGCCGTAAGGAGGTTGCATTTTATTACCAGGTCGTTTATGTGGTCTCATCGGACCACACGCGAGCTTCAATTGCTCTGCGCTAGTCTGGCTTCCAGCGAGAGTCGTGAAGCGTAGAGCACTTCAAGCAGGAACAGAAAGATAGTCTTCTGAAAATAATTACAAGATTTGCCTTTGGGGAAGTTTAGGGTTAAAGAGTGCTGGATGTCCACGTCCCTGTTAGATCATTCACTTCGAAACCTGTCCAGAAGATCACCAATAAATGAAGAATTCATAACTCGGGAAAAACTGATACGAAGTTCCTAATCTTAAACCACGATATTCCACTATCTCCGAACATATGCAAACAGACTCACTTGCGGATTAAAAGTGCGCTCTCCCAGACTCGGTAAACAGGTTTTCCACCATCCAGCGACGACCCACATGGTTACAGTTCCAGCTTCCCTGTATCCTGCCGATTGAGTTACACGTCTCGATAGAATGTTAACATTACTTATAATTGCCTCCAATTGATTGTAAATACCCAGAGTCGATAAGAAAGAACGAGGATCGTCGCTCGCACCTATGGATGCGATTCCGCGAATGGAATTACTCGACGCGATAAAAAACCGGTAATAAGATTAAAGGTTATTAGGCGGCAATCGGTCTAATGGTCTCCGAAGAAAAATTCCAATTACCGCGAAACGGTTCGCGCCGGTAGGTAGACACATCTGCGGCCGACAATTAGGCGTCTCCGATTGGCTGGCAGCACGCGAGATCGTCGCGAGATCTGCGGGGCGTGTAATTGGCGATGGGATTGTGCATCGAATCGCTTTATAATCGCTAATAATCAGAAATCTCGGTCGGAGGAGACTCTGCGTCTGTCTGCGAGGAGGTTGTATGGACCGCATTGTCTCGAAATCGCCGGAGACCGCCGCGCTGGCTGAAAGCGTCCCTCAGGCCCAGTATAATTATATCAGGGCGTCGTCGCGAAGCCGCGTGTCTATTAAGGCCGGCGCGTTTATGCTAGTTCGCCTGGTTACGCCTCAGCTCGCTCCGGCTCGCTCTAACTTGCTCCAGCTTGCTTCATCGTCTAGCGACCGAAGCACCGATGGGACCGAGTGCCGCGCGGAGTTATGCTAATTTTACGATTAGACCGCGGCACAATTCCCGCGCGATCTAAACTGCGAAACACCGCGCCGTTTTGCCGAGGGAATCGCCGTAATCGCTCCGAGTGAAAGTGCATCCTGACGATCATCTCTTTGACAGATCCTGGCATCCTTGGGCACAACCGGGATGCACGGTGTGCTTGCGAAACGCTTTGATCCGAGGCCGTGCCACCTCCAGAGGCGACCGAGTAACAGGGTTACGGTGCTTTGGTGGCCTCTTTGATTCTTAGACACGGAACGGATTTAATCAATTACGAAGGTGAACTTTAAAAAGTTTGCTCCCGGGATCTGCAAAGGGCTCCGCTCCCGATCGAGAAAGCAAGAGGCGAGGTACGGCGAGAAGGACTCCAGAGAAAATGCTCCATTATTCGTTTAAACGGATCTCCTTTGGGTTCCAATCTTCGCCGGACTTTTTCTGACCGGTTTCCAGCTGTAATTTGCCGTTTCCTGATCACCCTTTCTGGGTCCTCTTGCGCAGCGCTTCCAAGGGAAGGCTTAATCACGGAAGCTGCCGGAGAAGATCGATTGTTTCCTTGATAGAAGGAGTCACTCACGACCAATTAGGCGCCGTTGGCTTGCCAGGTTTCTGCTAGAAGGACACTTCCAGAATCGTGTGGTAGATCAATCTAATGAAGACGAGTTTATTCGTTTCTAGTATTTGGTGTGTCGTTGTTCTCGCGTTGGCTCCGTGTTCGACAGGATGAAATAGTTTGGAGCGCGATAAATCGTCCGTTCCCGATTGCTTTCTTCGGCGGCTCCTTTTTCTCCACCAACTACGATTCCCAGTCGATCCTCTCGGTATCTCTCGAATATTCGTAGACAGATAATTGCGGCTATAAATTCAAGATTAATCGAGCCTACCGCGGCCTGTCGTTGCCTCCTCCTCGCGAAATCCATTTCGCATTATAAATCAATCGGGGCTCCGTTTCTCTCGTTCCTCGCACTTGCTCGCCCCCCGCCCACCTTCCGATAAAGTCCCGACACCCTTGGCCGCAGATGATGCTCGCGAATTGGATTACATCGCCTCGGAACTTCCCTTTGATACCACGTTTCTTCTCTCATCGGATTCCCGGCGAGCCCGTCCATTTGTACGCGTCGTCTCATTTTCCGAAAGCTCGAGCGAGCTTTTCGGCTCTTACAATCTCGAAACTCAACTCACACACATTAAAAGCCACTATAAAACCTCGAGATAGTCCTACAGATACACATGAACGGTTAAAACTTGTTTCTGTAAAATAGTTTTCGAAGCAAAATTTAACTGAAATAGTTAAAAATCACCTACAAAATAATTACTGCTTCATCAGGGTTTCATCGAGGAATCTCAGGTCGAACGTACCCACGAATACAATAGTGTGGCAAAGGAATAATTTTCCAGAGGTTAGATTTAATAAAAAAATGGATAAGTTGAAAGGTTGGAAGCGGGGTTCAGAATAAATACGATCGTGAGGTTACAGCTCGGCGAAGAATCTCAGAACCGCAGTTTAAAGCCGTCACCGAGGAGCGGAGTATCAAGATCGTTCTCAGTTTACACAGAATCACAGTTAATCGACTAATTCGCAGCAGCACGAAAGAGGCCAATAAGATATGCCCGGTGTAAATTTGAGAGCGGGTTGAAGCGGAGAGTGAGAGAGGGTGAGAGAGAGAGAGAGAATGAGAGGCCACGGGAGAAACGAACGGACGAGCATCCGATAGCGCGGTGGGATGGATAGGTGGCCGTGCGGCGCGGACACGCCCTTCGAGCCTCGATCTCGCGCGATTTAGGGCTCTTAATTATATGTGTGTGGAATGGAAGAACGCGCGTGATCGAGGCGGGGGAGTGAAGCTCGCACACGCTCGCTCGTATTCGCTTGCGCGTTCGTCGTCCACCCTCCTGTTTCCACCCGCAACCCCTTATCTTTCTCACCGTGCGCATTATGAATAAGTATACACGCCGCATTGACGCGTGCACACGGGGCGTGGTGTGCCTCGAGCGCAGTCCGGCCGAATCTGGACGATCTTTTTTCCTGCGATCTCTCCGAATGCATCTCTCACATTCGCATCGTGTCCAGTGCGTGCACGTGCACCGAGAATTCAGCTTCCAAAAAATTCTTTGACCCCGCGCGCTCGATACTCCTTTCTCGAGACCTCAAAATCGAATATACATAGAATACGTCCGATCTCACTTCGTGAATTTATTCGGTGGGTTATTATGTGGGTCGTTTATAACGTAGAAGTAAATCCACCTAATAGCAGGTCAGGTGGCTTCGGAATGGATGAATTTTTTGTATTTTTGTATTTTTATCGGACAGGTGGAAGTGTATTCTGTCTCGCGATGAATGATTTTAGAACGTGTTCCAGAGATCGCTATTCCAGCAGTTTTTATTAATACGTTCAACCCGAATCTGTTACAAATACTTTTAGAAATGGACACTGCAACAAAACGTTTTCGTACTTCGTGGAACACGCATGCTCGATTCTTTCTGAAATAGACATATCTAAATCTATATTTTCTCTTCTCGTACCTGTCAGCAGCATTCTATCTTGCTGTTAAGAATGGAATGAGCACATCGATTTTTCTTTTATACGATTCGTATTTCAGTACAGACTGAACTACGACAAATATGTGCGATTGATTTCCTTCAAACTGAAATAATATGTTCCCGATGTGTAGCCATAGAAGAATATATTAACACTTTACCTACCGGAAAAGCCTATTAATAGGATTTTCAATAACTTTGCTGTACCAACAGAAAGCATAGACATCTTATTGAGGGTATCGTGTTAGTTCATAATGAAAATTGCTGTTACTATTGATGGTTCCATTAAAAAGTGTTTAGCCATGAACCATAGATTTTTCAAAATTAAGCAACAATCAGCGGTCGGTACCGTGTTAAGCGTAGTGACAGTATACTGTGGCAGTGAACGTGTTAAAACCATCGCTTTGATTCCTGTCGGCATCGTCGTCAATCTCCGAAAGATTACAAAAGTCGAAAGGATCCCGTACATGTTATTAAGGGCTCTGCGTGTCTGGCTGCCAAAGATCAGGCGGCACAGTCGCGCGAGCGGTATCGATGATCGAGAAATCGATCAACACCCGCCCGCAACGCGAGGCGAAGTCATTCCGGGCCAGTATATCCGTGAAATTAAATCGTGGCCTCCACGGTGATCATCAGTCACACGTATCGGTCCGGTATCGTCCTCGCTCGTTCGCTCGCTCGCTCGCTCGTTCGCGCGTGCAACCGTGTGCAAAGGTGTGCGGCTGTGCATCGGGCGAGGATGAGTGCATACGTGCGCGAGTGCCCGGGTGACTCGCACGAAACCGGGCGTCGTGTTTCGTTTCCATTGCGCAAATCATCTCTTCTGGAGCGCGGAGCACGACTGGGAACGCTTAACTTGTAAATTGCGTGCCTGGCAGGCACGCAGGGCGAACGCCTACGTCCAAGAAATCGTCCGCGCGAAATCGATGAACCTAGATCATCCGTTGCTCCCGAGCATGATCGATCGATCGGAACACACACTCGACCGGACCCCGCCGATCCGATCCGGTTCGAGATTCGTCGTCCGCCGGGGACGATCGTAATCCACGTATCGCGGTAACAAGCTCTTTGATTGGACGCTATCACTTCCGTGAGCGGATTACCGAAAGCGTGTTATCGATTCGACCGAGTTCAGGAGTTCCATTGCCGTGACCCCGATGTCCCGCGCAACTCCACCGATCTCGCAGACTATTTAACGCGGATTCCCCTGGCCGAATCGCCCCCCCCCTGATTACACGGTCATTTACTCGGAGAGCGAAAGTTATCTCCGCGCCGTCCCGCAATTCTTATCGACTCTCGATCTCATCCATCGATTCGTTGCAATCCACGATCTCTTGATCTATCGAGGATTATTGTAGATCGGCGAACTAGAGCGCCACTTTAATTCGCGCTCTTCCCTTTGCCTAACTATCAACCTGTTTGATATCATTCATTTTCATCGCAACAGTAAATTCTCCATAAACGCGGATCAGTGCAAGATGGAACGTTTTCAGCGATGGCGTATAAAAATTTTCTGCACCAGTTGTCAGAAACAAAGAATAAATAGAAATGTATTTCTATCATTCGTGATGCATGAAAAATGAGTGATCTTGAATTGCTCCGATATTAGTACCGTTTTAAATACTTTATAAAGTACTGAAACAGAGATCTTCAATGTAGTAATTACTTTAAAAACAGTTCTAGTAGATCATGTTAAGCCGCTCATAATTTAATCAGCGATCCCAAATGAATGATTCAAAATAATTTTCCACATTTTGTAGTACCAGTGGGAGTTCGCTACGCAATATGACTCCCGTAACATCAACCGGGGAATAATTTAATATCTTGAAATGTAATCAAATGAATGCTTTTGTAGTCCATATTATTGTACAAAAGCCCAATAATACGAAATTCATTTGCATTCGTAAAATAAATGAATCGTAGCAATCTACGAGCTTATGTCATCTCTTTACATATTCAGTTTACATCAGTTCCAATTACATTTCGCCGCATCATTGTTGCTCGCACTGCTCCAAAATTAATTTCATCAAGCGAAAGCTGACAATGCAGACGTTAATTAACGATAAGCAGGCACGGCCGGTATCATATTGCTTGTGTTTATATTAAATGAACCTGAAAATCTTCATACTGCTGCTCGTCTTTGTTACTTTTTCTGTATGTATATCAAAATACCATTAAACCTTGTGTAATTTTATGCTGACCATTATTTGATTTACGTTCATCACATTATTCGAAGATGTGATACCGGACATTTCTGGATTTTTTAAAATGTACAAAATTGTAAAATGTTCGTTAGAAACAATCGTACTGAAGAATTAATAAATTAATAAATAATAATAAAACAAATACGGCTATGTAATACCGGATGATCTTAAAATTGGTTGTACCGCATTTGTTACAAGCCTATCCAATTATACGGACGTTTAGAGATATGTAGAATCACTTGATCAATGCTTCCAAAGCACAAGATTGATTTTCGTAGTTCATGTTGGAACAAAGGAATTAGATTTCAGCAATACGCCGAAACGAGTTTTCAAAGGGGCAAGTGTTAACAAATCCTGTATATCAATTTAAATTCTTCTGATTATTAAAATGTTTGGAATGTACGCACATCTGAGAACAGCCTCGTTCATCAGGCTGCAAGATCAAGCCAAGCACCAGCGAACAATCATCAAACAAGTGTCTGGCATCGATCAGCGTAGCCCGTGTTCGTCGAAGTATCGCATTAAGCTGAAATGCCACAGTCGGGTCGCGTCGTTCGCACCACGTGCTATCATGCTCGTCGATCTCGTGTTCCGTAGCAACGGAGACCCATGCGCGTCCCATGGGGCGGTTAGGAGTATACGAAATACGCGGATGACCCGTGATCCCATGCGGCAAGGTGTACGCGACGAGTATGCAGCTGTCCGCTAGCGAGAGCGGCAACGTCCGAAAACCCTATTGGCGAACGATTAAGCGTTCAAGGGCCGGTCGTTTCGAGGTTTAAGCCTCGGCTTAGGGTCATCCCGGGTCCCATGGACCTCCAAGGACCGGGAGAGAGCTCTCTCTCTTCGTCTCTCTCGTTCTCTCCAGACAAACCGGACGATATTAACCTCGGCGCGGTGTGGTCTGTCCCGGACAAATCGCGTATTTATGATCTTCCGGTACAATGCCGGGATTTTTAATCCCCGGAGCCCGACCTCGCGGGACTCACCTTCGCGTTGTATCTCGTCCTCCGCAGTCCGGTGAACCTTATAATGCTCACATAGGTGAAGAGGACGCGGAGGAGGAAGTGGCCAGGCCCCGAACGTGTGTACACAAACATGTCAAGCGGCCATTATGCAAATTTTTAAATACGACGGGACCATATATCCCCGGCCCGGGGCCCCGAGTGTGAAAAATAAAATTAGCATCGCCGCGAATGTTTCTCGGCTTAAGATTCGGCCTGGACGCGCGCGCGCCGGCTAGAGGAACCGTTCGTGGAAGCTCGCCGAAATTATGCTCGTTTTTTTCGGAGAACGCAAGGCTGGGGATTTCCAATCCTCGCAGGTGTCAAAATCGATGTTCCGCTCGGCACTTGCGAGCGAATCAAACGAATCGTTAATATCGGGCTCGTTTGGACCACCGCGTCGGAAGCCGCGGAATTCTGTCCTTACAGCTGACAGGGAATAAAGATCGGTGACAAGAGGCGGCCACCTGGTCGCGAGCCGCAAAGCAACCGCGACCAGTCGTTCTTCTCCGTCTTGGCTCGAGAAGTTCCCGGAGATATTCGGGATTCCAGAGTCCATCGTCGAGGCCGTGTTAATTTTTCGACGTCCCCGCAGCGAGATCGCGAGCATCCGCAATTTGTTTAGATCGCGATAGTGCTTCCGCCGAGATCGTTCACCCTCGAGCGTCACGACGCACCCCTCCGGCCAGGACGGACCTGTTTTCCTTGGTTTACATCCGTGTTTCTTGCTCGCGAGCCGCGCGCGACCAGATCTCCGCTGTGGCCAGATTCTCGCATCCGCGCCACAATTACACGTCGCCCGGCCTTACGCATTACGTAATTTCCACTCTCGCGATCCTATTCCGCGAGATGCGGCCGACGCTGCTGCAGTCATTTCCGCCACGGCAAAAAGTCAATCAGCCAAGCGGTTCGTGATGCGAGGATGTGCGTGTAAACTGCAATTCACACTCGTCCGATCCGATCGTTTTGCTAAGAAATTGGAATTGTCACTTCATTTAAATATAGGGGATGTTACGCGACGGGGACTATAAATTTTAGACAGTTCGCATGTAACTGTCCGTGTAAACTTGTCCCAACAGCAGACCGGTACTCTCAACTGTGATGCTTCTTGCTGAAATATACACAGAGAATGTGTTACCTCTCGTCCAATTACCTTCACAGTGTTCAAAGATTACTTCATAAAAGTTAAAGTGTCAAGAACTTAATGAAAATATCAAGGGGAAATTAATGTTGATCAACACCCGAATCATTAAAAAGTAGAATAGCCATAATTGGTGATACAAATGAGGATTGGAAGGTGCTTTCCGATTGAGAGAACCCGGGCCGCTCGATTCTTTGTCAAACGATGATTTATGATTAAGAAGTTAATGCGGGTACGTAAGAGCCATGATTAATGTAGTATTAGCCGCGAAACGGAATTGCACGGGGATGTTATAAATGATAAGATGCAAATTGATTTAATACGATACCTTCAATTTGCAGTCGGACAAAGTGTTCGCGGTGCGCCCGCAGTGTGGATTTCACTTTGCAATAAACAATAAAATAAACGCGGCTCGCTCGACGCGCGAACGACGGCCATAGAACGAGCGGTTCACGACTATGTATTTTACACTGATGACTATGTCCGAGGGTTTTTGCGGGCAGGCTCGTTTCGAGTGACTAATGGAGAGTACGGATACTTCCCGTCGTCATTTTTTCTGCGAATCATTTCAGCGGAACGCATCCGCGAGCTGAACGATAGCCGAAGAAGTTATACTGTTTTGCGCGTATTACCGTTAAATTGTCTTGCCACGCTGAAAACTTCGCTTCTTATCGCCTAGTACCATCAGGTTGCATCCAATCTCCTCAATTTCCTCGGTTATTTTCTTGCGCCCTCGTCCAGCCCGGGATTGAGTGCATGGCATTCTAGAAAGAAGTCGCGCGCTGATTGGGAGAACGATTTTTTCCCGCTCGCGAACCAGAATCCGCGATCCCATTCGCAGTTCGCAAACTTCGAATTGAATACATTCACGCTGGATACGGAAATCCTTGCCTTCAACATGCAATTGATTTTATCTTAGGAGTTGAAATAAATTGATAATGTCAGCAGACTTGTTAGCCTTCCGATCCATAAAATTGATAGCCGCTATTAGCAGACACTAAATACACTCTTGAAGACGCTGCGAAACATTTACACCCAGACATGCTCTTCCTTGCCCGATACAACTTCGGCCTTCTTCAATCGCATTTTTATGGTGAACGAAATAAATGTTTTGCAAATTCAGCGTAGATTGTTACGATAAAAGACAGGTCAAGTAAGAAGAACAAATGACCCCGGAACGAAGACACGAATTTGGGCAGCACGAAGCGGCGAGTTGTGTAGCGAACACGGACGAATCATAGGTCTAGCGGGACACCCTAGGAAGGTCTGAACAGTCCATTAAAGTCAAAGCATTTTCTCGGGCGTCAGGTCTATTTCCTTGGGCCTTGGGTAAGCTCGCCTCCCCCCGAAAAGCATGAATCACCCCATGAAACTGTACGCGCCGTCTGTAGATCGACGGCTTACGAGACGAGGCTTGCCATTGCCGAGGAACCCAGCCGGGGTGCCCGGTTCTGCCGAGTCTGCGGCGGAAATGAAGGAGTTGATATATCTGCCCGAGCACCATAACTCACTTAGTACTTGCGCGCAGCCCTCTCTCGCACGTTCTCCGTTCCTCTTTTCGGCTTCTCTTTCGCTTCCACCCGCTCGTTTCTCCGCTACGCGCTTATCTTCTTCTCCGAACGGATATTCCGTACGCTTTCTCATAGACGCTTATGCATAATCTCGCCGGAGATTCCTCGTATTGGTCGCGGGCTCGTGGGTGTCGCGAACACATACATAGTTACCGTGTACCGTGTGTAGGTGTAGAGGAGAGCGGGTTCGCGCGAGCGCCCGGACAGCAGAGTGACGAAGAAAATGTGACGACGATGGGAAAAGGGATCTGTTGCGTGCCCGTGAGGGAGGGACGAAAGAGAACGAACCGAGAAAGGAGAAACATGGCCGGTGGTGGAACGACTGATCGCCGCTCGAAGAAGATCGAGCGAGAGGCGATACGCGAATGTTTAATGCCTCGCACTAAATTATGCAATTACCTTTATGTCCGAGCGAGGAGCATCGCGCGCTGCCGGCCGGCTCCGATGCTCTCGTGTGCGAGCCAACATCTTCTCGCACGTCAACAAAGAAGACCTCTCTTCCGCGGAGCCTGTGGACGTATACCCGGCCGGAGAGATACATACCGAGAGCGGACGCACGCGGATGTATCTACGCGTAACCTGTTGTTCCACGGGTCTCACGTATGGCCAGGTACACATCGGGCCTAGCCTCTACCCGAGAGCGACATATATCATGGGCCTTGCCTCCTATTACCACCGCTAGCCTGTCCACCGGCACCATTAACGACGTCCCGTGGGTACCGGGCGACATCGCCGTCCGCTAATATTATTATCGTCGCCGTATTATTATTCCCAGCAACTATTAGCCGCATCGACGAACCAGCTCTCTAGCATCGAGAGGACACACCCCGCCGCGCGTCGCGCGCAAACCTAATGCCACTGTTGTCGCGAAAAAGAACGCTCGCGTATCTATCGGGACAACGATTCGCGTAGGCGGGATGCAACGACCAGCCAGGGCGAGGCACGCGGTTCTGCGTAAAGATATTACGGCGACATGACGGGGCGACGCGAGCCTCGTGCCACTTATGGTTTCATTACGCGGTTATTAACAAGACGCGCAAGCTCTATCGCGTCGACGGGCTAACGATAGGGCTGTTTCGGTGCTGCGAGCGATATTGCCGAGACAGATTTTATTCAATTTCTCCGAGGACGCTGACAGACCTTCAGCCGGGCTTCGACGATGAAAATTATGTTATATAATGGACATCCCCGCGAGGGCTAACACCATTACGGCCGATGACGACGTCCTGGCGGCACACGAGCGTTCGCTCTTGTCGATCATGGACAATATCCATGCAGTGTTTTTATATCATCATGTTCTACTTGTTGGGAGACTAGAATAATAACAAAGGTAATTCAATTTATTCAGATTTGATCGGGTTTTTATGGTACTTCGATGAAGAAGTATACTAAGAAATTTCTCAAGAAAATATCTTTATAACTTCACGAGTTGTAAAAGAAAAATACCGAAACACACAACACTTTGTGAACGGTTGAATGGCAAACAGGTCGTAAAAGGAATTTTACGTTTTTACACTTACCGAGGCAAGATTGTCGATCTTACCATGAAAACGTAGACGAATTGACATACTATTTTTCTGCGAACGATGTCAGCACAATTATTCTTAACAGGTGGTATATCTTCGCTGGAGTATTTATTGAACGACATCGAACGACACACCGATAATCAACGAAGCTTTTACCGTAATAGAGTTAAACGGGCCGGGGGAATATACGGCCCATAGATTGAACAGGCGGTGCATATTTTCATAGAGTATCTGAATATTCCGTTATATACGCGCGCGTTGCACTCCCCTTTTAGACATTGTGGCTCAATGGAACGTTCGTAAAGGAGCGGGCGCTCTCGCCGGAAAATAAACTGTGCACACAGGCCTCTGGCGTCGAGGGTACGGCGACGTTTCCCGACGTGTCAAATAATATTTTATTGTCGGACGTACGTTATCCGATTATTCGAATCTAAACGGCCGGTTACCGTGCGGACGTAACGCGGACGTAGGTGTGTCAATACAGCAAATGGAAACTGCAGGAATCATGTTCGCGCCCAAGGTCCTCCGTATATTCCTGCAACCTACACTCGCCGTTACGATCTCTCGTTCCCCGGCTGGTAGCCTTGAATTACAAGCATTTTTTCCTCGTTCCCGCCACACGGCGCGGCGCGGCAGGATAAAATATGTAACTCCTGTTACATCTGGAACGAAGCTGGATACACATAGAGAGAGAGAGAGCGCGGACGCCTCGAAGACACGCCGATGATGGCGTTGCACAAATATAGCGATCCCTTCGTCGAAACTCCGGCTATCGAACGAAAGAAAGCAATATCGTTCGAATCGCGGCCGCGAATTTATCGACGAATACGTATCGCGGGATTATCCGAATACAGGAAATTCTTGGAAAATCGACGTCGGATTTCGTCGCGGTTTACGACGGGGACGAGACATCACCTTCGCTTTCGCGAGGCGAAAGATGAAGTGCTCGTCCACACGCGTCCCGGAATCCGCGAGAGCAAACAGATACACGCGAGGCTGGAAACTGATACGTTCCAGGCACACCTACTATCTCTCTCTCTCTCTCTCTCACTCTTTCTTCGCTCGGCTCGAACGAGAAAAACGAAGATCAATTACTCGAGGTGGAAACAAGTTGTTAAGCCGCGACCGACAGGGTGAAACGGTTGTTGCACGACTGATAGGATTCTATTCGAACCCCGTCACGAAAAACCCGCCTGATGTAACTAAATCTGCTGGATTAACTTGTCCCGGGACCCGGCCGCCGGTAATGCGGAGTGGGCTCCGGTTTTTGCACTTTCGTCCGAGTTTTCGAAACGAATCGACGCGCCGCGCCGCATAAACCTCTGACTAGCTCGGAGCTGGGGCTCGCCGGCTGTCAGACGCGACACTTTGGAAGAGTAATGTGGACCACGCTCGCCGCATTACCATTTCAATGCTTAGGTCCGCGTGTTACCTCGAGATAGGTATTATAAAGTGTTCGGGTTCGGTAACGGAGAACTTGTTCCGGGTTTTTTGCCGTTCCGTAGATTCTGACGAATCATAAATCGCAAAAAGTTAAGTGGGTTTCTTTGCGCGTTCGCAGCCACTGCGAGAACTTTTGGGAGAAAATTGCCGCCACGGAGAAAATACGTGTAATGAGTCTCTGACAGACGTTTCCGCGTGAACGTTGCTCTCGACGCTCGCGCCGCTGTCAACCGTGTTTCGGTAGCATGTAACCGTTCCTCGAAATAAAAAGATCTTTCGGGGCGAGCGCGCTTCCGCGAAAAAGTTAAATTAGATTGTTGCGCGTTTCTTGTTTCTGCCAAAAAAAGCCACGCTTTTATAGCTGGTGTTCGATTCTCCGAAGGTATACTAGCAAATTACCCACAAAAAGTCGGGCCGGGCCGGGCCGCTGCTCCGCCCGGTGTTTGCGCGAGAGGAACTTTCACACGCGCGGTATCACGAACGCCTCTCGTCCGGCCAGCCTTGAATTACGAAAGACCTTCGGATAAAGAATGAAATATGTATCCTTTATTGAATCTAAAATAAGATGGAGATACCGCTGGGCCGGCGTGCGCGCGTGTCATTTTAAAGCGGCAAGGTCAACCGATGCATGGTCATCCGAGATGATCATCTCGGATGCTATTATCTGGATAATGCGCGATGCGCCTCTGCTGGGAAATACGTACGGCGAGCGGCCGGGACAATGAATTACTCCTGAAGAGTGCATCCTCCTCTGTTCTCACCTTTCTCTTCCACGCGACGATCAATGGACGCCAAGTTTCTGCAAAAGTGACTTTTGTTTTGTACTATTACACATTTCAAACTACTTTTTGAAGTGCACAAGTCATCTATCAAAGTCAGAGATTCATCAGACATAAAGCGTCTTTATACCTAGTACTATGTCTGGCTAATACAAACCATTTCTACTTGCAACAGACGCGATGGATGAAGCTACAGTTTCGCTTGAAAAATGTCCATAAAATATCACAACTACAATGGGATCATCGACAAATATTTGGACATCTCCCATGATGTCTCGTCTAATTTTCGAAAAAAGTTTATTTTGAACTGTTAAATCTTGATTCGGAAGCACCAGGCGATGTTAAGGATCAGAGGCGATTGAAATCGGCGTGTACGGAGGAGAGGAACGGGTATAAACGCATTCTCCGGTAATTTCCACATGTATCCCGGCAATTGCAGGCCTCGCAACCGCAGACTAGATACTTTCTACCGCGGCCGAGATACTCCCGAGCATTCCTTCACGGCTAGTGACACTCGGACAATGAGATTCCGAGGGCCACCTTGATGCATCGCGGTAATCTCGCCGTTAATTATCAAACCGGCATGACGGCGTGATTGTCGGTGGTAGCTCTTGATTCGTTTGGACTCGACGGGGACGGTTTATCGGCGGGGAATCGGTGCCGGAGTCGGGGCCCCTGTCGTCGCGAATTACGGGGCCCGGTCGCGGTCGTCGGGACGGTTTTTCTTCGAGGGGGCCCCGGGGGTTATGGCGGATATGCGTGCGCGCACGACTTAACGTTTCATTAACCGTATATTAGCGAGACTTCAGGCCTCGTGCATACGTCACGCAGATAACCACGCCGGGGCCCCGCGAGAATGTACGACGAGCTCTCCGCAGATAAGCGTAAGGAGATACGGGACGGGTAAGTTACGGCGCGTCCGCTGATGCGAAATGTTGCTAGCGGAACGAGGCTTATAAGCTGCCAAAATCGTGGGTACGAAGAGACTACGCTCTCTCGGGCTCTCGCGGGGCAACGGGCAGAAGATACGACGGATAAAGGCCGTGACTTCTTTTTAAGCCGGCCCTGTCGTGAGTCTCGCCGCGGCGGACACTCTCCGGTGTCGCACAAATTTTTCGGGCAACGTCGCGTGACCCGTGCGACCAAATTTTATGACGGGTTCTAAGCAATAACACGTCGCCCTGAAGCCTCGTTGGCCCCAACGGATGGGTGTGTATACCCGACGCTCCTCTGACAGCCCTGGCCCTTCAGAAATGATACACGCTCGCTCGTTACCGATATCTGCGCGACGAAAGATAATCCGGATTAAAACGGAGATATTCGAGTTGCTGGAACTAGCGTCCTCGGACGCCGGTTTTTACGATTTACTCGATTGCTCGACTCGCCCCTCGACACGGGAGACCTTGGACGTCATGAATGACCATCTACTTTCAGCATAACTAGATGCAAAGATCAGAAAAATTGCATTCAATATGTTAATTATCGGTACATCTTGCGGTTTGCGTTCAAGCGAGAATAGCTATTATTATCTACAACTAGCGATCTCAGGTTTCTCGGGTCTCCTTCTCGAATTATTTACCACGACAAAAGCGTCGAGTAGAAAAACTGCAATGATTGCATCTTGTAAGCAGCCCGATATTGATAGGGACAACGGAATGCATGAATCCGTGCACACCGGGCGGCAATTACACGAGGTCTTGCGGGCAGAGGAGTAAATATCGAAAGGGAAATATAATCGCGGCGGGCTGAAATCAGTAGAAGTATTCGTTCCGGAGAGACTCTCCACATGTGGGTATATTTTAATTCATAAATACATGCTGCGTGCGTTCCCGGAGCTCCGTTTACCCGGTCCGTCCGGTGCGGTGGGGCAGATCACGCGATCCACTTTCGCGAATCTGTGCACTTCTTAATAGAACGTGGGTCGACAAACATTCCACGCGGGGCCAAAGACGGCCGATTCTTGACGGAAGCGGGAGAGAGAAGATGCGAGAAGATTAGGTTGCCGAGTCACGCAGGGAATAAGTAAAGCAGGAGAATCGGAATTTAGAGATCGGGAAGATCGATCGGTTCGCAAAAACCGCTTCTGAAAAAGATGCTCTGCATTCATTACCGAGATGCAATTATTGGAATATTCTCTAAAAGATGTAGTCTAGTAAAAGTGTAGGCGAAATTCCATCTGTAAACATGCTATGCTAAAAAACAGTAGAACGAAGCAGTTTCCATCGTGGCGCAGATGACACAACCTGTCATTAATCACAGGATATGTTCGTAGAATAGAAATAAATTCCAAAATTAAGGGAAAACTAGTATCCCATCGAATGTTACGATGTTCGAAGTCTCCCAGCAATGATAAATTTTCCTAAAGACTTTAATCCTCCTTGAAGTTACATGAATCCTGAGAAAGAGTGTGAAATGTCGTCAGAGGGTGTGCAAAGGTTTGAGAATTAGCGAACAGTATCTGTGGCCGGAACGCGTGCTGGATTCTCCAGAATTGGCCAACGATCGGATCACCGGTCGACCACGGTTAGCCATTCACCATTGCGCTTTAACGAGCCGCGCGATAATTATAGTGATCGCGCGGCGAGGAGAGAATCGGTGGGGTCGACCGGGTGCACGCGGAATTGATGTATTCGCGAAATTGTTCCGCAACGCCTCGAATCTGATAGCGGCGGCCGCTCGTTTCGCGCGGACTCGCCGGTCTCCGCGGCGGCGGCGCGGCGCGGCGCAGCGCGTTCAGGGCGCACGTAGTCGTTCCCAGCGATCGTTTTGAGGCACGATCGCGGCCACGGTAACATAGCTTCCTCGGTTACGAGGCCGACCGCTGGAAAATCGAGCAGGACGAGCCAACCGATCACGATCCAACCCTTAAAGGTACGCTCGACTACTTCCTGGTGCCGTTAACGGTGGAAACTGGCGAGATCCGACGATGTTTATTGGCTCGTTACTCGCCGATACCCTCGCGACAGGGGGTCCCCCTGTACACGGAATTGTGAAAATTTGCGTTCCTCACTCGAAACCGGCCAATCTAATCAAGTACTATAGGTGTCGACAAATTTGAAGATCCGTCCCGTCCGCTACGACGATTGATAGCCGAAGGCATCGAACGGGGGACTCCTTGTCAGTGTGTCCAGACAGGGGTAATCGAAAAAGAATCGGGGGGAATACAAGTACCCCCTCTCTGCTGCACTCTCTCAAGCATGATGTCATACTTAACGCTTTTCAGAAACCATATAGTTGAAGCATATTCTAACAGGAGACGGATAATATCGTAAAAAATATATTGTTCTCTTTCTGGTTACGCACTATCATTGAGAAAATGTTTGAAGAAGTTTTCATAGTTGGACTGGAGGCGGACAATTATGATGCTCGTCATAGTGACTCGAGTTACATTAGAAAGGCGTATTATAGATCCATATATCACGACTTTACGAGACACATGGTCTAATTACAGCTTCATTACCACGTCGCATGGCCGTTACCTCTGCATTCCTTTGAACGAATTTCGAATCTATTCGTTTTTTTCGAGTCGTATCCATTTCAAGGAAGTTAAATCTCCTTTTTTCATACACAGAGAGCTTCCATTTTCATAAAAATCTGCACCGGAGCACATGTTTCAAACGAGGCCTGCGTGTCTCTGAAACATAACGCCACCTCCGCGAACCAGAACATACTGTACAATGCATGTTTTACTTTCCACTAGATTCAGATTTATGCAATCTACCGGAGACCGTGCCACGTCGTCGTGCTTACAAATGGAAAGAGCGGCTATTACATCATTAACAATTCCATTACGAGAAACGATTTTATTCCAGTGCCTGATTTACGTATCGCGCTGCTTCCGTTTATTCGTGCAACACAACGGGGTCGAATAAAATGGCGCCTCAAAATGTATCGAAATTCCATTAGCGTGTCCCCCAAACCGGCACTATCCGATCATAAAGACCTGAATGCTCGTGTATATCAAAGAGCGTACGCTGCAGCCAATCGCACGATCGAAATCCGATTCGTCGATTGATCGTTCCACGGAGACGTCGCGCGTTTAATTGAAGCGCGCCCGAAGCGTGTCATAAAAGTTCTGTGAGCGGCGGTACGCGTCCGAATCGCTAATGGATTCAATTTTTACAATTTTCGTTTGATTTCTTAACGTTAAACCTACCCATCGATGTATCTAACTCTTAAAATATCTCGAGACAAATCGAGCCGTTTATAACGTTTTATCCATGAAAATTGAGGCAGAAATTTCGAAGAATCTAAAATGTCCATATATGTCATTCGATGCGAATGAGTCGAGATGAGACGATATTAAAATTAATTCGCCATTACGAACACGCCATTCATTCAGAATCAATGGGAAATGTATTAAAAGGACACGAGAAACGGGTGAATTAATTCGCGCGGCGGGAATCGCGTCGTAAAAGTTGCGCGTGTGGTGCCACGCGTCAACGCAACGTTCGAATCGCTAATGGCCGGCTGCGGCGGGATTACAGCGGTATTATCATGCTCGTGGAATTTTAATTCGCTGAAAGCCGACCGCCCACGTCCACCGGTAATTGATCGCGATTTAGAAGCGAAGTCGTCGGCTAATATCCCACAATTTCCGCGAGGCGATCGCCGTGAATATCGTGCCGATTCCGCGCGCGTGCGGCGCGAACGCGGAACCGGCGCGGCGATCGCCGAATCGACGGATATTTACGGCGTCATTAGGTTTACATGTTGATGCCGGACGAAACCGAGACCCGATCCGATGGATAGAGGTGCCGACAAGTTCAGGGACACGATGGACACGGCTCTTCTCTCCTCTCTCTCTCCCTCTGACACACACACACACACACTCTGTTCCCCCGTGGAACCGCGACGAGTCCCAGCGGCCGATTGAACGATTGCTCCGGGCGTAGACGTGACGGGCGGTAGATCGTTATTAAGAATCTTCCTTAAACGGAACGCAGCCGATGTACTTATAACGGTGGGGTCCTTGAGAGCAAGGCGACTCCTAGCTCCGGGGCTGATTGCCTGCCCCATGGAAATAAGCCGCAAACAGATCAAACCGTTCGAAACTAATTGCGAGCTGGACACGAGGATCGAAACGTAACTCGAAGCCGTTTCTTGCCAGACACTGACTCCTCTGTTTCTTTCGCTTTCTCTGTTTCTCATGGACCCCCTCTCCATTTCCCTTTGCTTTCGCTTTGTTGTTCGCCAAAGTGTCGATTAAAGGATAAACCGGTCTTATTAGCATGTTTGATCAGATACGGAGACATTGATTAGATTTTGGATACGCGTTTTTGTTGAGTGCGTTCATTAGTCGCTGTGGCCCCGGATATTGTTCGTTTTGTCGATCGGCGATGATTAATGGACTCCTAGAGATTTTGGACGGTTGCGAGGGAAACGGCAGATGTAGCGTGAAATATGGCCTGTGTTTGGTAATCGCCGTGACCGTAGGTATCACCTTATTGCGGGCGGAATTGATTATTGTTGCGCGCTGCTCGCCCTTCGTGGAGAAACTATTGGGCGTTCGACTACTATTTCGGTGAGCGCGGTGGTATTTGGGGATGCGTTGGGGAATGTGTATGCAAATGTGTATCGGGAACTATGTACCTTCCCTTTAATGCACTTAATAGGATACTAAATGTTTCAGTTCAGTGCTAGAAGACCGTGGAAAATATCTAGAAGAGTCTCCACTACGTTGTGTCTAAATCGACGTAGACCTCTCATTTACAAAAGAAACTGTGACATTTAACATTTAAATATCAAAGAAGTTTTCTTGAATATGTGAGCGGTTCATTAGGTAGATCAATAATAAATTTTGATATTCCTCCTTTGACTGTCCACATACTTCGCATTCTGATGAATACCACAGGCCACAGAATTCGAATGAATGTTTCGTCGACATAAAAATGTGAGGAAAAGCAAGCATCGTCGTCCGCGAGGTTTTTATACAGCTTCCCTTCAAAGATCCAGTGACAAATTCCCCATCGAGCGACAGCAGAATGCGCCGCAATCTTTGAGACGCGGCGTCGTTGGCGTGTTGTCGGGACAGGGACGCGTGAAAACGTTCATAGTTCATGGGAGCCTCATCGATCATCGTCAATCATCGTGCGGTCGGTAAAAATCCCGAGATTCTTGTACGCGCGAGTTCCTCCTCCCCCGCAGCGTCTACCGCAACGAGTTAGTTTCTTAATTAACGTCTGGAAAAGGCGCGCGGGCTGGTTCAAGGCCGGCAAACCGGAAGTAATCGTACTTATTCAGAAGAATTTATTAAACATTGCGCCCGGTGCTGCCAGGACAGCTAGACATTCCCCTCTCTCGCGTGTCTTTCTCGAATCGCTTTAATATCGGTGTGTAATTTATTGCGAGGGTGGAACCAGCGTTTTCATTAGAGCTATAAATAGCGAAGCTGCGCTTTATGAGGTAAGCGGGCAAAGTGGGTCACTCGAAACTGTAATAAGATTTCGTGCGTTATGGCGTAGGCGGCCCGAGTCCAACGGGGTGGTTCACTAAATTCTGCTTTCGTGTACGTAAGGACGGCTAGAGACACGCTCGCCTCGTTCACGTTCTGGAAAAGGATATAATGCACCGTTTCAGCGGTGTCAGTTTTTCCTCCTCAAGCTCGTGAGAGAATGTGACATCGCGGATGCGCTTTTTATGTGTCCGCGACCGAGGCTACAGCCTCGTTTTCAAATTTCTCACGACACATGGCGAATTGTCTGAAAACGCGTTCGTCACTTTATTACGCGAAAAAGTGGCACTCGTCGGAGGCGTCGCGTCGCCAGGATCTTTTATGTCGCTGGAAGTTTAAGGCACGGCAGAAACTCGGTGCCCGAATCGTCGCTGTATAAACGTTTTATAAGCTGCTTCGTTTTATTTGCGCTTTTAACGGCAATGTTGAGGGGCGTTTGATCGTTTGCTTGTTCGAGCTGGGCGTTTTAGAATGCTGTTATTTTTTATGTGTAAAATTAGTTTGAATGCACACCGTTGCTAGCAATTCTACGAAAATTCGTGAAGTTTCAAGGACCACATAATCACCGTTGGATTTCGTTTGCCGAGATCAATGTCCTTAAAAAGAGTGGAGTTCCAACGACAGAGAAAAACTGCATTGGCGTGGTTTCAAGCAATTATCTTTAGGAAACAGCAAACTTTTAATATACAACGAGTGTCGGCACTTGTTGAACGACCCGAGGAAAGCTCCTTTACAATGTCGCGGTGTTCCGCGTGTCCCGGAGGCGCCGTCATAAAACCGTCGAAAGTTTTCGCATTACCGGCGGGGCGACCACAATAGCTTTGCTTCCGGTTGAAGGATCGTGGCAGCCTTGATCTCCATCCCGGGGCTGCATTCGCGATTCCCGGAATCCATCAAGAGCCGCAATTCCGTTCCCTCTCTCTCTCTGCTCGGCGTTGTTTCACTTCCAGTAGGAAGGTATTATCCTGGCGCGAGTTGCGAGTTTATTGTGCGCGGGGCGAGGCGAGCCGAGTCCAGGCAAGGTGTGGTGGGACGAGGCGAGAGCGGATCGTGTTGTGTGCACGTGCGTCTACGTGACAGCCTGGAGAGGTGTACGAGTTTCTCGCAGGTATACAAGCGCGTTCACCTGTCGAGGGCCCCGCGAAACCGAACTGCCGCTCCAGCAGGAGAGAAGACCGTGTGAATGGGCTACCGTTCTGCGGTCTGCGGCTCCGTGTTTTTCTCGCCGATCGGAATGCGAGCCTATCGTATCGGCGAAGAAGCGGAAGAACCGTCCGCGAGCCGGAATCCGCCGCTCTGCGAGAACGAAAGCCTCTCGGTTTCGACGAGCTCGAAACCGAACACCGCCGAATCGGCCGCTAGTCGCGAGCAGATAAACACCACGGAGAAATCTTGGACGTTCCGTTAACCGTCCGGCCGCGATCACCCGAGAAATGTGCGACCGTGGCCGCGACACGATCCAACGATCCAGTTCTAGATCCAACCGCCCCCGGTGCGGTGGGAACACCGTGACCGGACGAGACGGAAATGACGACACTCGCGTGGGAGGACTTCAGCGATAAATTACTACAAGGGTGGAGCTAGACGTTGTTGGAGATGGTTTTCACGAAATCCATCAGGGTCATTTGCGTGTCGTCGAGCTTGAATTGGAGATAGCCGATCAGCCGGGAAAGGAGAAAGTTGGACAGGTGCGGTGTGTAATGGCGACCTTGAGATGGTGTCCCGTTTGGGTATTTTTAGGAAATCGTAATCAAATATTCATGACGCTGATGAACGATGTCTGTTGGGAGTGTGTTATATCTCGCCGGAGAGCTGTGGATCTTTATGCAGTTTCGCCTCGAAAAAATGTTGAAAGACGAATTTAATATCACATTCATCTCTGTCAACATAATATGGATCTTCTTCAATTTTCTTAAGATGGCTAGAAGATTTTCTGTGGACACATGGAAAGCACAGGGATAACTGGTGCGAGTTTGTGGATTTAGCAAATTTTCCGGCGGCAAATTCGATTTGGGGTTCAGCGGGGGCCGCGATCCGGTCCCACACTAGCTCAGGTTGCTTTCTACCGATTAATATGCGGCCAGCTCGGTCGGAAACGATTTAAAGGCGTTCACCGGTTCCGCGCTTGTCGCGATACCATAGCTGTCACCGTTACTTGCTCTAATGGCCGCGGATAATTGGTTACAACTGGCCCGCATACGACTCATTGATCCGTGGTATCCGTGTACGCGTCGTGGAAGCCGCGTACGGTCGAGTTTCTCCTGCTCGCCTTTCGAAAGATCGGCCGTTTTCTCCGTTAAATCCTTTATGGTCGCGAACGCAATTAGCTGCCTCTCCGGGACTCGGTCCTCTCGCGGTGTTATACGCTCGCCGATAGAAAGTGGTCGTGATCGAACATAGGTCGAGACCGTCCGCGTTGTGTACTCTCGATCATTCAAATCGGAACTTGGCTATGGATCAACTCGGTGGCCGATTTTTCGTGTTCGACCGGTCGCCGGGTCCCCGGTGATCGATCCGAGACCATCGATCATAGGAAAATCGTATCATATTATTAATATACTGGACCCAGACTCCGTACGATGCGGAATAGAATAGCAACCCGACACCTACGATATCCGCGTGGGCTGTTGTACAAAGTTCCTCGCGGATAAATATTCTTAGGGAATTGTGAGAGGCGTGGAGGGGAAAAATTGGCAGTACCGCTGCTGGTTCTCTTGTGTTGTGTCCAATTCACCGCGAAAGTGATTGATACATCCCCTGCAGCGCGCTTACGGTACTAATCACGCTTGTACTCATTGGTCACTTCGTTGTTAGACCCACGGGAAAGTGAATAAAGTTTCCACAATGCTACCAATACTACATATTAATTCTGCGATAGATTCTGTAGTAACATTTGTCCGACCAGCTGCGAATTTCTAGTATTATGCCGACAATGTCTCGTAACACCTGAAGCATCGAATAATTCAGCACTCACTGAGTTCTCATAGTAAATACTTTAATAATGCTCAACACCTTTATGGCTTTGGCAATCAAAATAAAAATGGAAACTCATAGAAGTAGACCACACAGGTATTGGAACATAGAAACATCGAATATCGAATTTCGATGGCAAAACTGGAACGACGCACTACGTATCTGGTAACGAATTTTGACTTCAGAGGTCTCGAGTTTCCTGCCGAAAATTTCCGAGACTCGAGTTAGTTAAAGCTTCTCTCCGAAGAACAGATTACGCAAACAGGACCGTATCTCTCCGGTATGATTGGTTGAAAAGCGCAGCGCCATTCGCATTGCGTCACTGAAAGCATCGAGCGCCGTTGTCAACTGGTTTTCAATCGCCGCTTTCGAGTATCAATCTCCATCGTGCCTTATCGCGCTCCAATTAAAAAACTTTCCGATACAGGATCGCGACCACTTAACGCTACTGTCTGAAAGTCCTTTATTATTCGTTACATCAGATCGCGATCGAGAAGCAGCTTTACGTAAAAGAGAACATTTTTATTCTGTACACTGGGATCTCCGCTTCGAGAGAACTTTTAATAACACTTTCATTTCATTCTCACAGGGCTGAATTGATAAAAGGATATACAGGCTCTATTCTTCCGTAACGAATCTGCTGTTCCGATTCCATAGTCATTAAAATGAATTCTCCAACACATATTGTTCAGCTTCAATAACCAACTTATTTGTTTCTGAATTGAATAACTTGTTGGTAATGATCTTGAAAGTTACGCTTGCGGTATTTACACTCTTCTCGGTTTCTTTACTGTTATTGACTATCACAATCCCATAGCCGAGGGTTTACTTATTACACTTTCTCTTGATCTGAAACGTAAAAATCGATTTACAAATGAAATAACCATTGCAGTAATCGAAGCACCGGCGACCACGACAAACAACCTTCAGTTAAGATTGTTCCGACCCTCGCAACAGCAAATGTGGTTAAGACCGAGCAGTTTCAATCATCGAGCAGCAGAAAATCGAATTTCAAGCAATAACAATCGGACCTTGGAGCATAACAATAACAATTTATCGGTACAATGTCTGTTGCATCGTCAGCGTTCACCCTATTCGGATTGAATATCGCGCAATTTAGCAAAGTGCGTACAGGATGATATCTAAATCGCTGGGCCGTCAACGGAATCAGGATAAGACCTCAAGCCTAAGACCCGGCCTTCGTTTTCTCATACACCGTGGCAATACCGTTCCGTGACGATCTTATCTTCGACGCGAGTTCTGCAACCATGAAATCGAATGGGGATTAATGAAACACAATATGCTTTTAAGAGCGTCAGCTTAAAAAACGACTACATATATCGTCGGCATTCGTTCGTGGCGTCGGGAATAATAAAGCGTGATGTGGTCAGTGGTTCGCAGATCGTTTTACACGGAAAGATTCGCTAAATGAGTGGCACCGTAAACAAGCATATACATCGAATTTATTCTCTGACCACAATAAATGCACACCCTTTACTTTCTGGCGAGGTTCTCGCTTAAGAGACGAGTAACATTTAAAGTAGTATTCAAAATATAATAGAATTAAACAAAACGTAGACGACTTCGGACAGTGATGTGAAGAAATCCGAGGTGAGAGGGATGAGTGATCGGAACGATAAGTCAGGATAATTAAAAATTCCCGGAGACGTGGAAACGGAGAGTCAGCATTGGAAACTGCAAGTTTTCACTGGGATCATCGCGGTGCTACGGAAACGGGACTTAAGAGCGAGCTGCTTCTTGCCGGTTTCACGGAAGATCGGCAGGCTGGTCGGCGTAAAACATCGAAAGGTATCTATTGCGTCCCGTTGTCTCGGCTCGCGTTTTGCACGAGCATTAACCGAGGAGCTCGCGTAGAGGGGCACACCATTCAGACGAAAGGAGGGGTTCGGAGGGGGGAACAGAGGCGAAAGAGAAGGAAAGATGGCTTGTGCACGATCGATCATCCCAGACGCGGAGACAGAACGGGTTCCGGTACGTCGATCCTCGAGCAGCTTTTCGTTTCACGCCTCGGATCACGGGGCGAAAGAGGCTCGATAGCGTGGAACCGTCGCGTCGCTTCGTCCATGGAACAACCGGCGAGATACAGATAAGTGACGCCGCGGTTTTTTATACCGGCCGGACAGATATGACGCGGTGCCGGAATCGTTCAATTTTACAAAAGGTGTCCAGCGACACCTTTATCTCGCGCTGCCTGAAAGGGTTAAACTACGCCCGATACACGGGACCCGGCGCATTCCAAGCCGTGAAGTAAAGATAATTCGAAGGTGGCTGGATGTAAAAGACGTCCGAAGATGGCGGGCAGGTGGGACGTGGGGGAGGAGGGAGGGCAGCACACCGGTGACGAAAGTGACGATAACGAATTTACGGCGTTTTACGAGGGCGAGGCAGAGGACGGAGAAGAGTATGGGACGCTTGGACCCGGGCCCGGTGGGAACGGGAGAAAGGGTGAACCATGTAATACTTTTACGAGCGGACCCTGTTCCCGGTTTTTCCAGCCCGCGGGGGATTCGCCAGTATCTCTCCTTCGGTCCTCCTTCGGATAAACGGCTCCGAAAAGGATCGAAAGAATCCGGAGTGAACTAGCCGTTCGAGAAAAAGAATTCACCGTCAACGTCTTCTCTATCGACGTGTTTCTTTTACTACCCGGACCGGCCCGACCCGCTCCGCAATGAGTCACGGAAATCTTTATTCCCCTCCATAATCGTAAAATCGTGACCGACGAATACGCTCTCGGAGCACTGCGGCTGTTTCGAGAAACGGGATCTGGTCTCTCGGCGCATGAAAACTGGATGCGTTTCCGATCCCCGGAATGCGCGGACCCGTCGCGCAACCCTTTTCGAAGCGACGCTATATGTGTATCGCCGGTGTACGATACGACGAGACCTATGTGGAAAGCCTGGTAATAAAGTTCTCGGAAGCGTTACATTCTGGTAGCTAAAAATGATTTAACACGGGTTTTTAGTGTTGTAGTGGCGGCGGCCCTTTTTTCCAATCATGCTGAGGGATTCATGGACCGTTTAGGAGCACCCGTATGCTGTCAAATCGGTAGTTCTGAACTTGCTGGGCAATTGGACACGAACAAATTGAAACACGATTGTGTTGCTGGAAACTCAATCTCAATAAATCTTAATTCGACGATGTACGAGTTTAGGATTCCTGGAACTAGTCTATCGTCATTTTGACATGTGGTAACAACGTTCCCGACGTTTTACTAGACCCTAGCACGGTCTAGTTGTTACAAACACACCTAAGAGTGGTAGCACAGTATCAGATCAAATCAGAAATAAATGAATCTAGACTAAAATAAAGTATTATGTTATCGGAAGAAGAGAAGTTCAATCATTTCCTATTATTAAAATGAACATCAGGTTCTCGATAACGTAGAGATTCGCCAGTCAATCGTCGTTCCTATTCGCATGACTCTAGCCAGCGTCGTCAATGCATCAAATGACCGGAATATCAAAAACTGCACGCACACCGGCCGCATCCCGTCGGCGATTTAAATTCCCGTTCCCTCGCCGGCCGTACCATAAATTTGATTAACAAACACAAATGGCAGCTCGCCAGAAGACATCGGGCGTTCTGTTAGAGCCCCCAGCCTCCATCGGGGGGCCGGTGGCAGCATAAAAATTCATTCCTGTAGAATAAATTCTGCAGCCGCGTGTATCCGGCGGCCGCAAGCCTCTAACTAACCGTCAGGCGCGATCCGGCATCGACTAGTCTTGAAATTGCTCCGCGGCCTTCATGAATATACATTCTGCCTATGCTCTTTGTCTTCGAGCGGCAACCCGCTCCCGGCGCGGCGTGGCGCGGTGCAACGCGCGCCATGGTGCATCGCGTTGCATTCGTCTTGGAAGAAGGACCCCGGCTTGCGCGTGTTCCAGGCCCGTGTACCGCGCACGCAAGCCCGCGTCTCTTTGCCAACCAGAGAGAGAGGGAGAGGGAGAAAGAGGAAGGTGTCGCGAGATCAGATTATCAGGACCATTGTTTATGCTTTATACGCTCGTAACCGGGCGTCCGGCGACGGCCTTAAATTTTCACGATGTACGCGCGAACATACGCGCCGACCGAACCAACCGACGCTTCTTCTTCGATGCGCCTCCTGCGACGCGATGCAACATGCGCCTCCTCAGAGATCTGTCCGAGGAATCCGCGACGTCTTTATGTCGATGCTCCAACATCCCCAAGTGATATAGCGCCGGCGATACCGCCTCCCTCACCACCAGGTGCAACAGTCTCTGTTAGCATCCTGAAATCCCAGAGCCTACAAGTTGCGAGTCCCGACAACCACGGATTAGACGGTCTTTGAACTTTGTCGACTCATTGGACAGCTATTTATGATCGATGATGTTTAGGTCTTCATAGAGCTAACAAAGTATGTGTATAATTTCCCGCGACGAGAAAAGACAGAGACGCACCCACCGAAGCAAGAGAGCAACCCCTAGTGCCCGCACGGTTAATTATTATTGGCTCCAAAGGCGTGTCGCGAACTAACGAGGCGATGCAAGGTATCTATGGAAAATAGGGTACCGGAATCAATTTCTCCTTCCCCGTTTCCAATTGAAAAGCGAGAACGTAATTCGCAAGGATCGCTGGGCGCAGCGTAAGTCGACGTGCCGCGACGCACAAATGAGACGGCGTTTGCCTAGCGCGGCTTTGATTGGATTTGCTACGGAGCGCCGCAGTACGCCCACTTTATAAACGCTGTACATATTAGCATTCACCGTCGAGCGGAGAGCGTAGCGCCCTATTACTATCGTAAATCGGTCGCAACGACGCACCAAGGAGTTCGGCGACAAGACGTACCTACAAAGCGTTCGTTCTCTCTCCCTGTTAGAATGCAGATCGGCCTCCCACCCTTTAATCTCGACTCTGCTGGGAGAGATAGCCGCGGAGAGACTTCGCGAATCGCACGTCGAATTTCAATTCGCGCGGATATTCCCGTTACCAAAGTCTCCGTGATCCTCGCTCGCGCGTCTGACCTCGAAATTCCGCGCGAAGAATAGCGATTTGATCGGCTGCCAACTGTGCGAGCCTATCATCGTACCTATGCGATCGCCTCGCCGCCGTTACGGAATGAATAGGCGATCGACGAATGTTTATGGTTCCGTTACCGGCGATTTTTAAGTGCTTCCAGAGGCCTGCGGTGGATTCCCAATGATCTGGAACCCGAGACTTTACTCATGACCGAAGAGTACCGTCGATTCGCGGTTGCAAAGTTCCAGAAATGGCAGTGACAACTATTTAATACGTTCACTGCAGTGTTAACCATAGATAGATGACGGAATTGTTTATACAGATTTAAAGATGAATTATTTTAACCCCACCCGTCCAACCAGCGCGAGTCCTATAGCCGATTCCATGTCATCAAACATCTACGTTTGCAAAATGCAAGAATAAAAGAGTATGTACTCCATTCGGTTAAGTGCATTACTTTTTCGAGGTTCTGGACTGACAATCAAAGTGTCCGGAAGCATCGCGAAGCTCGTGGATTTAAAGTATGAAAGCAAGCTGGATAATTCAGCTCCGAGAGCTGAGCGTTCATGTTACAATGCCCTGGTTTATTTTTATCGAAAACGCTGGAACGAAAATTTGGTAAACGCGATGCAAGGTAAATAAACGCTGCCCCGGCAACGTTGAACAGCGCCAATGTAATTAGCAATAAATTCGCAGATGATTTATAATTCCGCGAGGCGATTGACGCAGCAGAAAATATTCATATCGGAAAGTATTTCGCGAGCGTCGAATTAAAACTGGAAAATTGTGCAGCCTGTAAATCGTGCACGGTAAAAACTCCATTGATTAACAGCGGGCTGTTTAATCGCTGGCTTTCGTTGTTACGATGTCGCGTGTGATTGTTCGGTGGCGTGACGCGACCGATCGCATTATTAATTTCGAAATATTCATTGGGCAGGGTGTCGCGATAAAACGAGGAATATTTATCCGCGTGGCGACAGTAAACGTCGGACAAAAAGGGGGGTGGTTTTAACGCCTGGCTGTTTTCTGATACGATATTTACCGTCGCCGGTTCCGATAGCAGGCGTTGGAGGGAAACTTGGGTCTTTTCAGTGGAAAACGCTGAGAATTGCGGGATAATCCAAGGACGAACGGCAAATCGTAAACGTCGTCGAGTAGATCCGCGTTGAAATTCCGCGGAGAGGGCTAATCCAGGGTTAATAGGCGGTGTGAAAGGGTGAATCGCAGAGGAAAATGGTGAGCGAGAAAATCGTGGGCCCAGGACGAAACGAGAGGAAAGGGCACAGTGGAAGAGGCGGGCGAGGCTAAATTCAAAACCGGCAGTGCCAGCCGGAGAAAGAGAGAAAGGCTGGACTGAGACGATCCAATAAACACGAGAGTTTATCGAGCTGTTATGCCAGTTCTGCTCGCTTATCTCTCGGACACCCACTTAAACCTCGACCGGAGTCGACCAGGTGAACCGCGTGAAAAACCTCACACGTCGAGAGCTTGCTCCGAGAGCTGGCTCCCTTCGTATAAACGCACGGACGCCGAATCGACGCTCGGCGTCGTCGTGGCGACGCGACGCGTAAATGTGATGATTGGTTGTTCGTGGTTTACGCCATTCTTTGCCGATTCGATGGTTTTTATGTTCGAAGAGATCGCCGCAATCGGATTGATCGTGACTGGATAGGATTGTTAATCTGGCGATATTTATTATTACTTGTTGCGTGGATTTTTTTAGTAAGTACACTGATTTAAAGAAAAGACAGACCCAGTTTTAGTGTTGTCACAAAAATATTGTATATGCAACACCGAACTGCATTTATTATATACAGTAAGGAGCATAACTGATTCCACACACTTTAAATCAGAATAACTTTTATATGAATGGACCGAACGACTTCAATTTCTCTGTGAGGCTAGAATTAGTTTAGTAAATGACGTCTAATAAATAAGTTGAACAAAATGCATTTGGTCAGAATTGTGAAAAACAATACTAAAAATTGATTTCTACAACTTTTTTAGCTGGCCCAATAACGAAAATTTAAAAAATGTGTTCTGCCAATAGGTATAAATTATATACGCTCTGAAAATTTCATTGAAATTGGTTAATTGGTTTATGAATTATACACGATCAAAACTGGCAAAAAGGCCGAAAATCTTGAAAAATTGCCATTTTTACCACTTTTGATCGTTTATAAATCACATCTTTTGAATTTTCGTTATTGGCCCAGCTAAAAAAGTTGTAAAAATCAATGTTTACTATTGTTTTTCACAATTCCGTCCAAATGCATTTTTCCAACATATTTTTTACACATCACTTACTAAACTAATTCTTCTAGCCTTACAGAGAAATTGAAGTCGTTTGGTCCATTCGTAAAAAAGTCGTTCTGATTTAAAGTGTGTGGAATCAGTTATGCTCCTTATTGTAAACATCGTCAATATATGTATTTACATTGCCATTCCTCTGATTGAATTATTAAACGAAACACCTTGGGAATTCATGTAGCCTAGAGACTGAAACTAATTTTTCGAGTGTCATCTACGGTATATTCCGTCGGAGTTCCGGAAAGCGCTTTCCATCCGAGAGAACGTGTCCCGTTATAGTAAATTCATGTTCGAACTGCAGATTATGAAATCGTAATCGCTGAACGTCAGTAAAGTTTCAGCGACACGAACATGAATTGTGTAAATCGATGCTCTCCGAAGGTCTCTGCGAGCTGGCGCAGTGAAATAAAAATGAGGTGAGCGCTTTCTGGATTCGCAAGCTAATAACGCCTACTACATTCCCGTGTACCTAGAAAGATCACATTCGGTGCGACTATTTTTCAACGAAAATCGTCGGTGTCAGCGGAATTGGTACAAAAATTCTGATACTTAGAAAAGTAATAAATGAGGCAACGATATTCTATTCTAAAATCGAATGAATAATCGCGTGGGGTCTAGCGATACTACCGTGACGTAAAGCAAATATTACCATGTTGAGATAACTAAAAAATATTTTGACAGCTATTTTCCAACGTGTAGTTGTCAGTAATTTAAATGCTAGGCTTAATACAGTCTAATGCTCGGTTTCTAGCTTTACAGTTTCACGAATTATGAAAACATTAATGAAGATTGAAAGAATGATTTTCTTTACTGAAGCTCCCATTGTGATAAAAATCGTAGAGTGTTTGTAAGGCAACACCATGGTCGGTGAGATTTCGTGTTAGGGAATCGGGAATTCTCGTTTTAATTGAATAAAATGTCGGCTATTTCTGTGGCGGCGCGGATCGGTCGTATCGGAATCCGACCAGTCCAGAAATTCAAGACACGTATCACCAATTAGGTGTGAAAGGATTCACCTGCGTGGTAAAACCTCTCGTTTGAATGACCGGTGACGCGGCGTTCGAACATAACACCGGCGCCGTGAGTCGATCGTGGGATAATAGAAGAATAATAGGTGGTCGAGGAAACACGATATGGTACTAATGACGCGCGACCAGGAATATTTCAGATATGTGGGTTTCGTGTGTCCAGATACTGGTAGACGTGGACACGTGTAGTTGACCCGTTGCCAGCTCGTAAAAGTAGTAACGTGGGAATGGTAGTCCCGTTTTACTATTTTATGGAGTCCCGTGGACGCGAAGTAACGCGACGCTGATAGAAACGGGGTTGCTCCATAAGATCTCTGAACTCGAATACACAAAAAAAAAAATAGGAAAAGAAAACACTAACGTTTCGGAACGCAACGAATATCGCTACCGTGTCACATAGATTAACAGTTTACGTTCAACGTGACTCAAACGTCGTATCGGTATTAGCGTGATAAATTAGAGCCATTTCATTACAGTGTTAGTGGCATTACCAATTTAAATGTCACGGTAACAGTAGCGGTGTTGGGTTTAAACGGTTAATAGCAGGTTATATGTCATTCGATTGGTATAAACGTCGATTCGAGCGCTTGAATAATTACTATCTGATAAATTGGTATGTATGACGTGCGCGAAACTGAAAGCGAGCATAAAATCCTTTCTTTCGCTCTCGCCCCAGCAGGGACATTGTATTGTCCATTATAATGGCGTCCGCAAAAACTTAAATAGAAATTAACAACGCCTAGCAGTGCAACAACTCTATTTAATGCTCGTATCGAAACAGTCTTTCATCATTCTTTACGCATTCACGGAATGCAGAAAATTTGTACATATTCACATCGTCGAAAAATAATAAGACTTTTAATCAAGAAATTTTATAAACCTGCGAAAATAGGAAATTGTACGAACGCCTTCAATTTAATGATCAGTTTCAGGTTGCATGCGAGGTTCTAACAGTGCGTTTAAAATGCAAGTACGCTTGCAGACAATCAAACTGGCAGCATTGTTGCTCAACGAGATGGTCGACCGATTTCTTACGCGACCAGCGCGAAGTGCGTCTGACAATCCTATCGCCGAGGATTTTCGATACAATTACTGGGCTCTTTGTCACGTGTCGAGATCCATCGACGACTGTCGCAGCGATCGATTCGCCATGAAATCAGCCGCACTCGGTCACGCTCAAAATCCGCTAACAAAGGATCCGTACTCGAGCGTTCCTCCGCGTCGCGCCGCGCGTGTTACGTTTCCCAAACAGCGCAGCGTCGAGAGGGGGCCCTCTCGAGTTGTCTCGCGAGAGACAATAAAAGAGAATCGCGAATAATATGGGCTGGGCTCCCTTATCCGGCGGGTATCAGCGCTGAAAATCACCTGCTCACAACGACATTTCTCTTTCTGTTTCAGGTAAGTGGCAGCTGCTTGAACCTTTCCCCGATTACCGATAACGTCAGGCCCACCCCGAGAGCTTTTCCCCGCTGTATTGCGTTCATCCTGGCAGATGTTCGCGATGCAATAACGGTGGAAAGGGGCGCAGGGGCGTAATTAAACGTGTCGGTGACGGGGAACGATCGTCGAGAGGGAAGACCGACGAAACAAGCGCCAGGCGGAAGCCACCCCTGGCACAGGTATACCACCCCGGACACGTCGGATTTTTCTCCGAAAACCGGAGTCGAGAGGTGGACGAGCAACACGTTGCCGTCCCGACGACCCCCGGGAGCTGCGTGAAAAGCACTAAATCCCCGAAACCACCCCCGATAGGTAAATAAGCGGAGGGGTTGGCCCGGCGAACTCTCCTGATCGTCGCGATCGAACCTTCCCCTCCACGTTCAGTTTATTCTACCGAGCGAGCTCTAACGGACTTTTAGAACAGCCCACGAGCATTGGGAAATTTCGATCACTAACAATTTTTGCGGCGGTGATTAACCCTGCAATGCTATCTCAAAATCTCCCACAACACCGGTCAAATTTTCTGTCTGCTGATTTTTAGTAGTGCATCTTTTACCTAGATAATTGTAACTTTTGTAACTTATTTTTACGGAATTTTTCTCACGTGTAACATTGACAATGTCCGACAACGTTAAAATCACAAAAATGTAGAAAATTGTTATTCAGAGCTTTTTCTAGCGACGTAATTAGACAGTTTCTGTAATACCGTGTTACATGGCCCACGAGGGTTACGTACAGCCCCGTAATGAGAGTAAATGTGGCGCGGGCGATTCGCGTGGCGATTTCCATCGAAGCAATTTGCCCGAGCAGAAATAGCATGATTTTTTAATCGGACTGCCCACGATGCCGGGGAAATTTATGCGGCGGTTCCTTATCTGCGATTGCTCGCGGACACAGTGAATTTCTAGCACGTGCTTTCGCTTAGCGGAGAGACAGGGCACGACGAGTGCATACTGCGGGGGTCGAAGTGGATCGTGCAATGTTTATCGAAACCTTGCCAGGGGCCCTCGGTATCCTCGGGAGGGAACGGTTCCCGAGCGAATTGCGTCCTGACCTCCTCGCAACGCCCCGGGATCTTTCGGCCGTTAGTTTCGCGATTTTATTACACGCTTAAGCTTAGGGTAATGCGCTCATCCTGTGACCTCGGCTTAGACCCTGCTATCTTCGCCGTGCAACGGTCCGCGTGGGCGGATCGGAGCTCTCCACTGAAATAGTTCCTTTTTCCTAACGCGCTGTTCCAGTTACGAACGAGACTTGCTGTCCTTACGCAAGACTGTGTCAATCGGAGAAAATCGTTGCTCTTTTCGGAAACAGATGACGAAATACTTTAAGAAATACTTCTAGAAGAACAACGATTCTTCTGTATCATCAACGTTGTACGATGCTGTGGATTTTAAACAAATTTTGGTGAACGTGAAATTCAGCTAGACCTAAACATATAATTTGAACTGTATTTAGTTAGTGATTTCGTTCTGGCCTGGGCAACTCCGAGTAGCCGATTCTAAGTCATCACTCAAAAAATAGAACTGCGGGATCTAAGAAACAATGATAAATAATCGTGTTTGAGGTTGAAATGATTCCAGACATTCCAGACAGTGATTTTGTCAAGTTGTAAGAAATTTATTGATACTCGTGCGATCTTTTTAATGTCTAACGTGTTACACGCGTCCATTTTTGCCATAAACTCGTGAAATCCGGAGTCTACTGATACGTCTACTTTGAATTTATCAGTGGACTCGATTAAACGTTCGTTGCAGTCAATTAAAGTTAATTAAACTACACTACGCCGGTTTCTAACGTATTTCCAATAAACGGGAATATTATCCGATTCATTCGGACGCAAGTTCCGCCACAATCCGGCGCAAATTTATTAATATAATCCGAAATGTGGATTTCGCGTGGCCGTGGAGCGCGAGCCGACCGTTCGAGGCCCAATTAAAATTGGACCGTTTGATCCTAACACGGTCGAACGTCACAAAAGGTTTCCGGGCCGTTATCGAATTTTTGATATCGTTTCGGAGTAATTATCTAGTATCATGATCGGCGAGGCTTTTGCCGGATTTAAAAAACGCTCGGGCAAAAGGTAGAGGGCGTCACGAGCTGTGTGTCGCGTTCCCTGGGAATTTTCAACGGTGCCGTTGCATTTGGAGCAGCGAATTTGCGCGGATATTCGCGTTGGCATATCCTTGAAAGCCACGACCGGTTAGCGCGCCGACAAATCGATGAACCACGCCGGTCTTTTTTCTTCTCGCATCCCCCGGTTCCCGACTTTAAATATGTTTATCCGCATGTTTTATGCCCCTCGCGCAATAATGCGATTCGCATATCGCATCCGCAGGCGCGGGACATCTCTCGGCCTGGTCGTTTTGCTGCATTGTGAATCTGCCATGGACCAAGCCACGCGTTGCGCCCGTATCGGCGCGGATCGGTTCCGACCTCTGGCGTGTAGAAGAATTTAAACTCGTCTGAAGCGTCCGCGTGCGTGTAATAACGACGAGGCCCTTAAACGGCCTCCCTCGCGATAAATTACGGAAACGCAACCGGTTTCCACTTTGTGGCGTCAAAAGCGTTCTTTAACGCGCCTCGCGCCGAATTTTCGCCCTTTTCTGTCGCACCCTCCTTCGTAAGCTCGTTTCATCCCTCTGCTTCGTCTCCAAACCACCACTCAAGCTAATTATACACAAGCTACGCGTTTCTGCCATTTTTCGCAGTGCAAGTACCGCGTTGAAGCCTATAATCCTGATCATTCTCAAGCTGTTTTATAATTATGTTCTCTAGCGTGCTAGGCATATGAAACCGGGAAACGAACAAAATTGCGAACGAAAATTGCGGGTGCACGCGAGTCGACAGAAAAAGGACGTGGTCCGCTCGATATCCTGGCAAGGACGCGTCTCTCGCATTCTTCGACGTCGTCTGATAACGTTCGCTCCCTCCTGACGCAGCGGACCTGCTGGAAAGGACATTATCGCGTAAGCTTCTCAATCGACGCCGATTTCCCTCGACGTCGACTAGGAGAGCCATATGAGAGAGAGACTGTGAGATGGCAAGAGCGGGGCAAGGGAGAGAAAAGGGGAGTCTCGCGAGCCGTGATCTTGCGTCGAGTTTGACAAACGACAGGACGAGGAGCGACGCGACGCGTCTGGCAACGACGGAGTCACGTATAAGCGGAAGCGACGCTCTCACCCCCTTCCCCATATTGCGTCTATCCTCTTGAAAAGGCGACGCCGTCGACGACGGTCGCCGACGTACGAAAAAGTGAAAATTTCCTCGAGTGGAAAAAATGATATTCAGCAGGCAGCCAGTCTCCCAACCCGACGCGAGCTTTCTTCGCGAACCAACCCCGTTTCCCTCACCCCCATTCTGGAATTCACTCTCGCTCTCCGTTTCGCTGTTCCGTCTTCCGTCCGTGTTTCCTGCGTCTCTTCCCTTCCCCACGCACGCAGTCCCATGCGTAAATCAGACATGTTCCATTTACGATTGCCGTCACGGGGATCCGGCGCACGAGCCATTTCCCTTCAGATCAATCCTTGTTACGATTTTCCTTATTTTCTCGCGGCGACGACTACCGCGACTGCGAAAGCCTTTCAGAAGCAGTTAAACCAGCTTTGTGGAACCCGACGCCGTTTATTCGATCACTTTTTCACGGTGATGCTCCAGCGACGGGCTGCGCGTTCGAAATTGCAATTGTTAATGGCGCGCGGGCACACTCGTTGCGAGATCAAAGCGTAATCGAGGTAAAATATGGCTATGAAAAATCGCGGCGTTTCATAGATGTCCACTCCCGTTGCTTCGAAAATTTAAGATTACTGTTCACAGATGTGTGATTAGTTTTAACAATCGTTGTTCAAGATCGTTAACTGGTGCAAGCTAGTCGTCTAGAAAGGTTGAAGCGTTCTACGTACTTACATCTGTCTTCTTTAGTTGCTTCAAGGATTCGAGGACGTCTTATCTGCCTCGATAGTCGTTGTTTCAAATTACTGCAAGCTAGTCATTTGCAAGCAGGTGTCTGCTTTGGTTGGCTCGAGAATTCGAAGACGCTTGATCAGTCTCGACGATCATAGTTTAAAGATAGTTAAGAGATGGCTAGTTAGATGGCTAGTGTTGAATAAATGAGAGTCACCAATCCGTTCGAAGATAAGAGAGCCGAGATGGTCGTGGTTGGTGCGATAAAATATTTACAAGCCATAAGGTATATTGGTTGTTTGCAAGAAGTGTGAATGTTCTATACGATTATGGCTCCACATTTGGAGGTGTTACGGCGTTGCGACAGAAATTCTATCATTAAGTGGTCAATTCAACACAGATGGACCCGTTATCGGCCGGGAATATTGAAAAAAACGTAACTGCTCGACAGGAGATAAGTTGTGCAAATTGTCGCCTACGAACGGCTCCGGAATCCGTAGGCTTAAAAGCCTTCGAGCGGAAGAAACCGTGGCTGTGCCCCGTAGCTGGTTCTCCTCTTCTCTGCTCTTAAGGCTTGTATTCTGCAGTATTATTGTTGTTGTAACAGCATACATTAGCATAATCCTGGATTAAGTAAATTTTTTATTTCGGAATGACGAATGAAGTTCTCGTTCGAACGGTCTGCGTCTTTATCGCGCGCGCGCGCGCGGAAAATTTATCTAAATATTTATTTTATATAAGCGACGTCTCTCTGTAATAGGAGAGACTCGAAAGAGATCTCTCTTCAAAGAGAGAGAGAGAGGAGAGACGGGAAAAAAGTAGAGGAACGCACTTACCCGAGACACGACGCATTAATTTACGATACTTTCGACCGCTTCTACCGCTTGCCTCTTGCTCGTCTCGATGAATATTTGCGGGATGACGCTCCTCGACGATCGAGTCGGTGATCTGGGATGGGTTTAGCCATCGGAATTAGTCGATTATGCGAATGATATCCGATTGGTACAATAACGATATTTCACGGAAACGGACTCCGATGTGTTCATTCCGCTAACACTTAACGGATGTCGCCGAGGGGCGATCCTTTCAGAAAGTCCTTGGTTTGCGAGCGACATATTTCATCTCCTTAACAACCTTCTGTTTCTATAACGCTTCTGACGGTGCTGTATAAAATTAGCCGATCTCGGAATCCGCAGGAGTATCAATCTCGGGAACGAGATTCCCGATCCTGGGAAGATACATTTTTAAAGATTAACGTCGAGTCGTTAATAAATTTCGACGTGCGTTCGCCCCGCAACAAAAACGTACTCATTCGGACAATTTAATCCTGATTAAATATTAACGACTCCAATAAATCTCTGGCATTCTCGGCGCTATTCCATTCACCGATCGATGGAAATTAGAAAAGTTCACAGCGGTTTACCCTTTCAATTGTGTATTCAGTATTCAACATACTTACTAAGGAGCGCGCGTAGTGACGTGGCTCGCGCTAGAAGCACATCGCTTGCGCTACTCGGCGCGTTGATGTCTCTCGCGTAAACACTCGTGGCGCTCTTGAGAAGCGAGCATTCGAAACGGATCTTCCTGACTCCCTGGCGCGACCACTCGTCGGAGTCGATATTCTCACGCGTCCCACACGTATCTCACGTCTTTCACGCTACACTTCGGTATTAAATCCGGCGTGTCGACAAACGCCGATAAATAACGCGGATCATCGGAGTGTATCGGTATCGTTATCGCCGACAGGAGGCAGAGAAACAAAGCGCGGAAGGATCGAACGATCCCGAGGAGGGAGAAGAAGCCGGGAAGGTCAGAAATGATCTCTCTCGCGCGGATGCTCGTAGGAACACGCATCTTTCTTGCCGAGCACGCACGCACGTCCCTCGTAAGCTTTATAGTAATAGCTATCTATCCATACGTAAGTTATTTCCCGGCCGTGATTTAAAGTTGCCAATGCATAAAGCCCTCCCCTGGCCGCGTTCCCCGTCCCTGTGTTCTCGGAGGAGCGGCTGGGGCTTCTGGTAGCCGGCCTACACGCAAAAATACGACGACATTCGACGCGGAGAGGTCGGGGCTCCGAGCGAGAAGGATAACGCGAGGGCGGACGGTGGAGCCTGTAACTTCACGCATTGCGTGCCTCCACGTTCCTACGGTGCCAGCGCACGGCCCAGGGAATCGTAACAGCAGCCTCTCGAGTTTTCATCTTGCTTTATGCGAGCGATCCTCGGCACACCGCCCATTCCCCCGGGAACAGAGATTCACTAATAAACCGACCGCTCGAGGAGATCGGTCCGCGCGGACGCTGCGAGATCGAGAAACCCGATACTATTCCGGACCTGGGAAAATTAATTACGGATTTTTCGGGGTGTGATTAAAGGCGAGCCACTCCGTCGCGTCTCCGGTAACTTTAGGGGATGCCTGCGGAAGCTATTCAAATAAATATCTTACTCCTCTTTTTTAATCTATGAAACCAGGGATTCGACTCCGCAGTCCGACTACAGACTTTATCGTAGCATGAATAAGATAGTACCGGTTGCGCGGAATTAACGACACCGTATAAACTTAGCGGTTTCCTTCTGTTTATTAACAACGACGCACAGAAATATTTCTACCACAATAGAACCATGAATTCCGCAAATGCGGCTAATATTCGAGGGGAACGGATATACATTTTTCAGACGCAATTGCTTTTTATTGCGGCAAGTTTCTCGCCGCGGCGCTATCGTATTCATGATTAAGTTACCATTTCATCCTCGCAATTTTCCGTCTCTCAGCGAACTCGATTGTGCCGGAGAAAAATGGCGGAACTCGGCGTGTACAATCTGCCGCGGCTCTATCCGCACCGAAACCGCATAGCTCGCCGGCGATACTTTGGTATGCGTTCCTTGTCAAGGACAAATGTCTGCGGGCACGCCCTACGCTCCCGACTTCCAATTCGAAATACCACGCTGTCGCGGAGAAAATGTGTTGCCGGGCATCTTTGTTCTGGGAACGTGGTATTAGGTCGTCGTCGAAGACGTCTTCCTCTACCCTCGAAGCGATCTCGTTTCCGCCCTCCCGAGCATGAACGGTGAAACGCGGCGAGAGAGAAGAGGATCTAGGCCCTTGGGCGCCAGATCCTGGGCTACGGTCAGTCCTTTTAACCCCTCCGCCGCGCCCTCGGGTCAGATCTTCCCGATGGTGAGTCACTGGACCAAAGTGACTCATTCACGATCCTTTGAATTCTTTTAATTATCTCCGGCTGCCTATCTTTTCCCATCTGATTCGAATAACAGAACATCTCGACCGCTTCGACGCGATGAAACTTCGATAATAACCTTTTCCACGCACATAGTTTCCATGCGCTTTTCTTTCTTCCCTTCCTGGAAAACCATTCTCCTCCCCGCACTAGACGACTAGCTGCTGTTTGCATTTGTTTTCCACGATTCGTGGAACATGGAGATTCTGAATTTTTTTCTCAAACTTCATTACATAAAATATGCAGAGCACTGTTTCAGGAACAATCTCGAATGTATAATCAGGTTGACTAAACCCCGAAGAGAACTTTCTATAAGAAGATCGTCCTATCTGCTCGTACACTTGCATTGCCTGAAGATATCCTGAATCATACACAAAGTCATTTCCTGCCGCAAGTTCCCTGAAAGCTTTCCGTTTACACCGGTACGATTCGAAACCTATAATCAAGTTGATTGATATCTGCTACATTGTTCAGCCCCCGAGGGAGAATCCGCCACACGGTTGGAAAGGATTCATTGCTCCGTAAAAAAAAACCAACCAAAATCAAGAATCCCTGTCAGTGAATGAACCTGTTCTTGCGCAACAGTTTGCCGTTTCAACACCTGTACTTGTAACTTCTGCGCTGCAGAAGGCTGTTAAACTTGAATTATCGACTTTGCGGTCTCTCGTCACGGGCATCATCCTTTCAGGATCGGCTCGGGGAACGGAGTTGAAAAATTGGAAAGCCGGTTGCCCGTCGGCGATCTTCGTGAAATCGCGTCTACACATGTTGCTTAATTGCCGGGTTCGCGCGTTCGATCTCAATTACCGGCCGCACTGGCATTAATTAAAACATTACAGCGGGGGAACGGTTTGATAAATCCACTTAACGAATCCCGACAATGGAGAACACGGGGCCCGGAGCGGCGACCAAGTAATCCATTACTATCCTGCTGAGTTAAGTGCACGCGGCCGAGATAACCGCTCGGTCTCGCGCACTCGTGACACGCATGAAATATCTCGCGGCGAAGGCCGAGTGTGTGTGTGTATGTGTGTGCCACGGGTATCACGGGTATCACGGGTGTTCGAGGGTGGACGAAGGAGGTTGCGTAACAGTTTGTCTAAGGTGATCCAATTTGTTGACTCGCGGCACCAACAAATCGCCGTGGCCTACGGTTTCATTGTGCGGCTGCGGCTGGGCCGGGTCCAGGTCGAGCTGAACTAAGCCAGGCCAGGCCAGGCCAGTTCTCGATTCTCTCTCCTCGAAACCTGCACGCTTCTTGCCACGGTACCGAGACCATGGTACAACGGCAAATGCCGTTGAATGCCTACCTACCTATCTGAATAACAGCCAACACATAACATAACACCTCGGGAACAGCCGGCCATTGAAGAGCGGCACCATATTGTCCTACGTTACAATGGGTCACTCAGAGGTACTGAATGACCCATGCCCAACCCATACAACTCGCCATGGGACAGAGCCTCTTTTTCCCTGTCCTGCTCGTGTTCCACGTGTTCCTCTTTCCTCCGCCGGCCTTCCACTCCTTTTTTTCCACCGGTTCGGAATTCGTCAGGGCACGAGAATGCCGGTGAAAGGAAAACGATGCACGGAACTTCTTCGCCGCTCCTCGCTCCAGAATGTTAGACGGAGAGAGAGAGAAAACGTTCCGCGTGGATTTTCAACCAGGCTCGCGACGTTTTTCGAGGAACGAACGAGGACCGCTTGCTAGCTCGCTCTCTCTTTCTCACTCTCTCGTCTCTCGTCCAGTTTTCTTTTCTTTCGCCAGTTCGCTTCGAACTGATATAATCAACTCTCGTCGTCGTTTCTCCCGGTTGGCAGCTCCTTTTTTCTTTGCGCACGGTCCTCATGAATGAATGAAATTTATAATGAAATTATGATAATGGGGGGGAGGGCTAATATCCGGAAGAAAGAACTAAAACTTCGATGGAGCTTTTATTAGACCGTTCCTGGAGTGCAGATGTACTAAAAAAAAGCCTGTTTATTAGCGGAATTTTCAGTTGATTCTCATCAACGCAAGCATGCACCGTCCATTTAAATAAATGCACGAGTTATCAGATACACCCATCCGATCAATAAAGGGTTAAGAACGAAACATGCAACTCTGTAGTATCGAGGAAAAAATACTGCGAATCGGACAGAACGCAAGTATTGATCTACCCTAATTAATCCCCGTAGGACCACGTACTCGTTACCGCCCAAATCGGTAATTTCGACTACCGCCAAACTTAATATTTCTCCTACACTCGATTTACCCCTCAAAATCGTCTGATAGGTATATCAGCAGTTTTCCACTCGCGAAAGGAAAACGATCAAAAAATTTCGTCGAATATTATACATACATAAGTGGAGAAGGAAAGTTTAAAAACTGTAGAGGCGAGTCGAGTGCACACCCCCATGGTGGAATAATAAACATCGTCGTTTCGTTGAGTCATCGAGCGTAGCTCCAAGACGCTTTTGTGCGTCGAGGAGAAAGAGGGACGAAGGTCGTGTCCCTTTTGTGGTGTCGCGCCACCAAAAATCGTCTCCGCCTACGGGCCGGTTATTAAAAAAGGAGCAGGACGGCAAATAACGAGGCCATATCTCACGCTCGGTGAACCATTTACGTAGGGGCGAGGCCGCGGGGGTTGTCGGTGATGCGACGACACGCGAACGGCCTCGAGAAACAGCGGAAAGGACGTGGGAATGCCCCGGAGAACCCGTTCGTTTTCTGCCCGAAACTGCTCGACGAGGAACAGGCCAGATGATTGTTTACTTTGGCGTGTTCGAAACGGTGCCTCTCGGTTGTTGGACGGCGACGATGCCAAGCCACACGGTTCCTTAAACAATCCGGACGGATCCTAGGATGAATCTACAAGTCGGACAGAGTCTACGGACCACACAGAGTCTCGACCTCATGCGGCGCCTCATTTCGGACCGGGTAGGGACCCGGAGAGTCTCTGCTCTCATGGTTTTCAGCATCGTTGGTCCGCGGCGAACGCGGAACGGACTCGCTCGAATTCCGAACAATCGTAAAAATAAAATTAGATCGATCCTTCCACCAGGCTGCGGGATCGATGTGGTCCGTTTGCACCTGGGTCCCGCCTCGCGGACTACAAATGGAACCGTCCCGATGGGGCGTCCGATCGTAAAACCGATCGTCGGTCACGGTGAAGTTTGTCGAATTCCCGGCGGGGGGAATAAAAACGGGATCTAATTAGATGAGGTTACTTTTATTGGTATCGCTCCGAGGAGTTATTTACGAGGGACCAGCGCGCGAGACGCGCACCATTTCATCGTAGACACCGGCACCGATTCCTTCCTGCTCGTAAACTGTTTTACTGAGCGCCGGGATTAGCCTCGGCTGCGAGGTGTGCTTTAATTCGATGCGCGTTCTCTCTCTCTCTCTCTCGCTCCACGCTCGCAGATTTTTACGTGGTGTTCCAGACACAACTACGACGACCGATCGTGCGTGCCGAGATGTCGTGGGACCGTACCCCGCGTCGTGGGTGTTTGTGAGGCGATTCGGACGGACGGGTCCGCCGAAGACGAGATAACTACACGAATTTGCTTTTCGAAGGAGGAATCTCGAGCTGTAAAAACCGAACGACCGGTGTCCTCGCGTTTTCCGATTCGAGACGGCCGGGTTTTTAATCGACACGGCCAGAAACGTTCTGTGCAATCTTGCACACAGGCTGTTAAAATCTTCATCGGACTGCTTACATTTCAGAAATGCATTCGCGGATATAGTGACATTCGTACATTTCGTCACTTACTTTCCAAATAGTAATTCAGTGTGAAAGTAGCTCTCATTTTATGATAATGACGTTTTATTGGAAGTGAGGAACAAGCTTCTCATCATTATACGTACACAGAAGAAAAGGCTAATCAAAGCTTGAAACGTACCCGGAGCGTCGCTGCTTTGCAATCCTCTAGAAGCATCCACCAAAGGAATAATCACAAAGCAGCATCCCGCGTCTGAACCCACATTATCCCGTCTCAGTTTGCGCCAATCAAGTCCGTCGAGGACTCGCGAATCATAAGCGTGTGCCGTGGCAATTTAATTAGCGTCTCGGCGGAGCATCCTTCGTCAAAGATCTGGATTCGACGTTGTCGGTCAGGGGTGACTGCGAGGAGACTAGCGTCTGCTACGGGGCCCGGGCACAATACGGCTAATCCCCAACTAGACCGAAGAGATCTATCCAAAGACCTCCGGTTCCAGCCAGGTAGATCACCGGTCCGCCGGCGGACCATTCCTCAAAGGCTATCTGACCGGTCGTGCACGATATTGTTCAGGCAAAGGCCTTGGCAACGCTTCGCGTCGTAGTACATCGCGTGCATTGCGGATCCCCCGCCCCCTCCGCCCTCCGTTCCTCCTCCTTCTCTTCCTCTCACCGGCCTGTCTATTAATTGCCCGATACAACGTGGGCGGCTTCCGCGCTGTACTAATTGCTCCGTTGAGATAGCACGGAAATAATTCGTGCATCGTCGCCGGAGACTGTGGGATCCGCTCGGCGCTGGACGTCGCAAGCTGACCGAGAGGCGCATCACCGTGGAACACCACGAGAGAGAATCGCTGTGGACGCCGACACACGAAATATCACAGGGGTTGACCTTTGCCCACTAATCGTGCGGGACACTGACAAAGTCCCGTCAGGATTGCGTTCCCGCCTCGGCGTCTATCCGCTTCCCGGATCCGAGAGACCAGGAAGAGAAACAGAGGGAAGCGAGAGAGAGAGAGCGAGAGCGAGAAAGGAGAGCTTTCTCTGTCTCGACGCCGGCGCGCGTCGTGACGCCCGTGACTGATCGCGCTCGTAAAATTCCGTTCGCCTCCCTTCCGGCTGATCGGAAGGGATATCCGGCCTGTCGCCGGCCTCGCTTTCCTAGAATAGACGACGATTGCTTTGTCGACGCGACGACACTCCGTATTGTCGAAGTCAAGTGACTTGTAATGCCCTGTTCCTCTGCGTACACAATGGAATACCTTTTTCGGACACTTGAGGCTTTCCTCTATCCCCCGGTTGCATCTGCGAGATCCTCACCGCTTCCTGGTACGAGGTCCATATAGGCCTTTTTGTGCTACGTGCAACTGTTGACAAGAATCGTTCTTCTTGGCAGCCCCTTTCTGATCATTTTCTAGGGCTTCGTTGTTGTATTCGTTGGTTAGTCGAGGGAAGTTTGATACAGACATGCTAGTATCGTATAGAGATTGTAAGTTGCTTCAACAAACTGAATGACACGAGTGCACAGGGACCAGACTGTGCTTTCTTTTTTATTAAGCATTTCAGATCTCAACTGAGATCTATTTCTGCTGCACTGAAGTAAATTACAGTAGATGCATATTCATACATACATAGGTTACATTAAATCAAATTAAATACTTTACAGCTTTTTAAGAAATTAAACATGAGAAAACAAGCTTTCACCCTTTGCACTCGAAGCAATTTGAATTCCAAAATCGAGACATTTGTTTCAACCCAGATCATTTTGTTCTATGTAATCTTTTTTACATTGTGCACATCAAATTGAACCTGTTTTCTTATATATATATAACCGTTGAGCTTTTTACAATTTATAAAATACAGACAAATTTAATAATGTTAAAACTATTTTGAATAACGGTATGGCAATTTTTAGTGGCGCCTCAGACTCGCCATTCGAGTGCAAAGGGTTAATATTGGGTCGGGAAACTAATATTTCTAAGCTTAAGGGTAATTGAAGTTTAATTTTACGCGGTTGATGAATTAGCCTAGATCGCTGTACATCGAAGATTGATTGTTTATAATACATTAATACAATTTGTAGGTGCTCGGTAATTTACGACTTCCGTACAGCAAGTACCTCGTTTGATTAGATAATAGTTTGTTTTCTCAGAGGAGAATTGTAATTAGGACTGTTTCCTAACAGCTTTTTTATTATGAACAATTCTTTTACGCAACGCGCCATTAAAATATTTTATTCTGGATTGCCTTTCGCGAGACTCGAGAAATAAACTGGTGGTTATAATACCTGTCTATTTATAATATACAGATAGCTGGGATAGCGTGGACATTTATTATGACTATCAAGCAACCTCGTGTATTTTCATTCAGGAAACGTGTCATAATAAAATGAAATTAATGTATCTGAGAGACACTAAATCAATTTTTTACATGTATCTGATGAGGAAAGTGAGGTGCGTTAAAGAAATATAATTCATGAAGCTAGTTATTCCTACGATGGTGAATGTAAGGCATTAAATAACATGTTTAAGCGCCTGTAATGTCTGGGACTAATAACTAGCTAGTACGCTAGATTCTTCGCTTTTATTACTTCGTCCTAAAATTATCTTCATGAATAATAGTTTTTTAATATAACTCACTTGTTTGGTATGGATATATCGCAAAATTGATTGAGTGTCGCTTGAATACATTAATTACATTGTATCGCGGCTTGTTTCTTGTAAGCAAAGAAAGTGAGGTATTTTATTTAATAGTCGTAACAGATGCCCGCTCTATCCTAGCAATTTATACGGTCGAAGTGGACGGCTATTATGATCATCAGTTTATTTGTGAAATTTTGTTTCGTGGAAGACAAGCTACAATGAGCTATTTCAATGAAATAGTAACCATTCTGATTTCTGTAGGTTGTTTAAAAAGAACAATTGTAATTCCGATTGATTTTTCGGAAATCAGACTAGGCAGCAGCAAGTAGAGTATTGCTGTAGCGTAAACACTTCGCAGCACTAAAGAACAGTATAAAATTGATAAAACGGCTACGGTTATAATAATTCCCCGTAAGAATTTATAGCGCCCGCATTCGAGTGGTCCAGTCAGCGCGACATTCTTCGGACACCGTTTTAAACGGCATTACAAAAAATCGCGCCGGCAGCCTTTTGTTCGTTGCAGCCTCTCACACCTCCGGTCCTCGTCCGTTCGGGGGCCGGTAAAAGGTGCCGTAATTAATTTTACGTCTTTCCTCGGTCAACGAAAATGTCCGCGTAAAGGCACGCGTGAAAGAGCACGTTGATAATTTTAATCACCGTCAATCTCTCGGCACAAAAGCGAGCGAAGGCTACACGGGTCCGCGCAAAAAAAAACCGTTGCTCGCGAGCCTGAAAGCGCAATTTCATACGTTATATTGTCGCGCCATGCAAACGGTTTCCTCGAAAAACGGCGTGCGACGACGCGGAGGAGGAGAGAGAGAGAGAAAGAGAGAGACTGTGGAACGGTTCCCCCCTCGTCGGGGATTGACGTGCACATAATGTCCCGGGAAATTCGTCTGTCGCGTCAAGACTGTACGCGCCTACAGTCGTCGCACGTGCGTGATCCTAATTGACCCGTATGCAGTCGCGTTCCAGATCCGCGGCAGTCGTATTTACATATAAAACGCGGTTTCGCAGATTGCGCGGTCGCGTGACACGGGGCAGAACTCGTCGGAAACTCGGTCAGATCTCTCGTTTTCTGCGTCGCGAGACGTCGCGCCGCTGCGCGAATCTGAATTTCGTGTGAAAGATCTGGGCGAAGTTCGCTCGCGGAGTGTCATCTGATTATAAGTTTCGAAGGGTGGGGAGTGTGCAACGCCATCGAATGTAGGACGTAGGATTAAATTGAGGAAACAAGATACGTCAAAGGACCTGTGCGGACAAAGCGCGCGCAATCTCGGTAATAACCGGCGATGTTTCCGTTTCGACCAGCACCGAGAGAAAATGACTATAGTCGCACTCGTCCCGAGAATAAAGATCTCGGGTCTTGATAGATAAGTCACCTCGCAATTAAACGAGATTACCCTGTCGCCGAACGTTCTCACAGTTTCCCCTGAACATCAACGGCGAGAGTAAGAGCCCGTTGTCTAAGATCAATCGTTTAGAATCAGCGAACTTTTCACTCTCGTTTCCATGCGTCGAACGTGATCGAGGTCGAATCCTCGTCCAGGGACGTACCGTTCTATTTGCAGGCTCAGGAATTAAGTGAAATGAGATAAGATAAATGTTCCTGTTCGGCGAACGTCGGTCTCCTACGTAAATTAATATCTTACGGTTCGTGTTTCAGCGGGCCTCCTCCGAGCGGGTACGCTTGTCTGGACAATTGGAAACAATCTACGATGAGCGATAAGGACTCGTACCTGTACGACCGTAATAGCCTTAGAATAAGGATGATCCAATTATTTCGATCGACGTTACGTATCTGGGGAGAGAGAGAGGGAGAGAGAGAGGAAGAATTATCGATTCTTCCCGACTGGTTCCCCCCAGCGCAACCTGTCGTCCTTTATCCCCCGATAGGACAAGCAACGTTACCGAGGCGTTAATCTGCCGCTCATTAGGCTCGCCGTTCTTTCTCTTCCCTTGTTGCTCCTTCTTTTTTTGTTCTTCCTGTTCCATTTCTTTTTCGTTCTCTTTGCCACTCTTTTTTCTCCCCCTCCCCCCAGCGCGCTCTCTCTCTCTCTCTCTCTATCTTTCGCTCGACCGCGCGTCGCTCCTCCCTTGACATTCTTCTAACGTTCGCGAAATCTCTTCTGCTCGGTAACCCTTTCCGGCGAATCTCGGCGGGGCCGCGCGTTCCACGTTTCCTCGGTTCTTTACGATCTCGATTAAATTTTATCGAGACGCGGAGAACTTGACTTTGGCTCGTTCCTTTACCCCGATACAGCCGGGGCGCAAACTGTCCTCTTTACGAGCAATAAACAGCTCGAAAAGAATTTCCGCGATAAGTCCGGGGCTTCGTAGGTTCGCGGACCCTTAACGGCGATAGAATAAGAACGACCCAATTATTTCGAGGGACCGGCGACAGGACCACTGTCTCCTCTCTTCCTTTCTCTCTCTCTCTCTCTCTCTCTCTGTCTGTCTCTCTTTCGCCTGGACCCGTTGCCCCGACCATAAACCGACGTATCATCCTTTACACCGCGTCGCGACGGAAGAGACGCGTGGACGTTAATGCTGTAATCCCCAGCTCGTTAAACCTCTCCCATTCGAAGAGACTCGTTGCTCAGTCGAACACGATCGCTCGTTTGTTGACTAATTTTCATGTATCCTGCGCGACCATATTTTCGAAAACCGACGAGATTTGTGCCCTCGTAAGCTCTCCACGAGAACACGCCACTTTTTGTCGTTTAAAATACACGAACACATATTACAATCAAGAGCAAACAAGAGAGACGCAAGATATAATGAACGTGTTCGGATAAACGAGGTTGTACTCGAATCCGCGACTTCTTCAAAACTGACGTCTACGAATGCGAATCTCCAGAAACTTTCGCAGTCTAATTACGCCTGCAACGTCTACCGTTCTGTCAATATGCATCCAGCAGAAGCTATTGTCGTCAATTACGCCAGCGACAAGCCAAGAAACAGTCCAATCAGTCCAGCACCGCGAATTAACCAGTCACGGTGGTTTCACGTTTGCGATTGTCGCTCAGCCTCGCGGATCCCAAGGTCGCAGCATGACTGGCGCGGCGATCGATCAAGCCTGCAGATATCGCGGACAATCCAATTATTTCGAATCCGGCGATAGACGGATCATTGATTTTTACAGGTCGGCGCACGGGAGTACGACAACCGGTCGTCCTTTATCTCTCGATACGGCGGGACGCGTATCGGCGTTACTCAGCCACTAATCTGCCGCTCATTAAGCTTCTTTGATTTAGATACGTTCGTGGCCGGCCTTCTCGTGCTCGGGCTCTGGCCAACGATATGGAGCAATTCCTCGCCTCCTCTCTCGGGCCCAACCTCTCTCTCTCCGCTTCTCCGTTCAGCCAGGATGGAAAGAAGACGGTGAATTATGGTCGAGCGAGCCGGCGTATCGCCGGGTATTGATTACCAGCGCGTAGATTTAATTGGCTTTTTATCGAAATTAATCCGTTCCGCGATATCCTGGCCACCGTCGTTTAGATACATACAACCGGGCGCACACGAGCCGCGTCCTTTAATTGTGCTCGCGTAAAATAACCTTCCCGTTGTAGCCGCTCGTTTACGAACCGATGCGATGCCTGGAACGAGCTCGCTCCGCCGCCGGTATTTATGGCCGCCGTTCGCGATTGAGATGTCGTTTGCGGTTAAGAATAGTCGAGCAATTTATATATTTCCGAATATCGTCGGTATCGGCGAGCATTACGTACACTCGCTCGTCAAATTGATTCGCCAAACGCTAAATCGCTAGGTAAATTCGGACACAGGATATCGAAATCGTGATCTAATTACTTCACTCGAAGCGAAGAATAAAAGGTTTGTGCGAAGCAGCTTCAGAAATATATTCCGAAGGAACTGCATTAATAAGAAAATTTTCATAACGTTAGAGTTTTGTAACTCGACGAAACCTCCAGTGTGGGAAGAATAGACGCGTCCTCGTTGTAAATGAGTGCATTAATTTATGAGCTCGCATAAGGATCCGTCCTAGCAGTGGCACCGGGTTTAGTTGAATCGAAGCCGCGATATAGAAAGCGGGCGAACTTGCCAAAGAACCGTTTCCAACTAATGTTGCTAATTAAATTCGGGCGAATGTGTTCCGGCTTTGACTTTGGCTGCTGAGATGCCAAAGAACGTTGCGCGAGGGAGTGCCCGAGAAAGAGGATCGGATCTGCCGAAAACATCGAGCTAAATAAAGCGAAGTTCCCGGACTCGTGCGCGTTCCGCGGTTGTCGCCACCAGGACGCTCGCATCGGGGATCGCGTAATTACATAAATTAGTCAGCGCTGAGTGGGAGTGCACTTGCAGCTGCTAGTGGGCTGCAGAGAAAAGGAAGAAACGCCGCCGGAGGAGGCGAGATTTAAAGAGTAACAGGGAAACGAGGGATAAAGATGAATCGACGCGTGGATCGAGGCACCGGAGATCGAGGAATTAATTGACGTGGAAAAGATAAAGGTAAATGGGATCGAAACGAGCGGACAGGAAATAGTAACGGGGATAGTGACGAATGAAGGTGTGGAAGTGGGACGAGGAACAGCATACAGAGGAAAGAAGATGGGAACAGGAAGACTGAAAGTGAGAAGGGGAAGATGGAGCAAACGCGTGTCTAATTTCCCTACGAATGGCTGATCGGTGGACCGCGGGCGGACCCGGTGATTTATACAGCCAGTACTTACGGCGCACGGTCCTAATGTTAATGCTTACAAGTTGTTAAACGTCCCTAATGCTGGACGTTCGTGAGCGCCGGTGGAACGTGGCACGTTAACTAGTATCACTGAATGGATGGGCGGCCGCACGGACGATTATTAAACACTTTTAGAGAGACTGTTTCATACCATCCTACAGATTTATGACGGAAAATTTGAATTTAGAATGGCGCACTGGGAAATATGATCCTGGCTCGCAATAACGCGGCTCTTCGGGAAAAATGCCCACCGGATGTGGGCGAAATTGAAATTAATCGGCGATCCGATTGCAAATTGCTCTACTTTCTAGAATCACTGATTACGAGTTATAGCATGGTTAAATCATAGTCGTGGCTTACGAACAATTATATGGATCTCTGGGCGAAACAGTTTTCTGCTTCAATCGCTAGAGAATTAGTTAATGGATTATTTAAGCGATTCACAATTTTAGAAATGTGAAAATGTCTAATATGACAATATTCTGAACTTGTTAGAGATCGATACGAGGAATAGTGAATGGTAAGAATCTTTCCCAAATGTAGTCACACACACACACACACACGAATTTATTAACCCAAGTGACTACGACACAACAATGAACTTAATGAATAAATGAAATGATGAACGCGACGCTACGAAAAGTGGATAAACGATACGATAACGATGTGGTACGGCGAAACGAAGGCGGTTGATCGAGCGAGCGATGTATGAGGTAACCGTAAACAAAGTGAGCCGATCAGCCGGTTCGAACCGAAATTCGCACCATAGGAAGACGCGAAGTGGGGGGCACTTCGGCGACGTGACGTAACGATATCGCGTCAACGCGAAGTCGGTACAGCTGATCGGCTGTGTATCGGTCGGCCGGACCAGAACTGCTTCGATGTTTTCACTGATTCCTGCTCCACCTATCAATTTTTGTAAAAATTAAACAGCAATTTAATTTATCTCTTAATAACTTTATTAAGTTGGGAACAATGTCACAACATTCACAATATCGTTCTCGTCTTTACGTAAATCTCTTTGTGCAATCAATTCCCATCTCGCCAACTCTGATGTCTGGCGACGGCTGACTGATTCTACTTGCCGAGAGAATTGATTTTTATCGCGGAAACGATTGTCCGTTAATGGAATTATTTTAAATTTTACTGTGAACCGACACCTTCTTCAAGTTTTGCACATAATTAACCAATTCCCAGTTCGAGCCATGGATCAGCTTCTAGCCGGATCAGCTTCTTTGCTTTTAGCCGAAATTTATCGACGCGACGAATCACCTGTACGCAAATCATTAACCAGACTGAAGAATTCGTAGATTGAAATTTATCTTCTGCTATCGGTTACTCAGCCACATTAATTTGCCGAGGTTTCTCAGAGAAAGAAGTGAAAGCTCTTAGAAATAAAGTTCCTTTCCAGAGTTTATGACCTGAGAAACTGTTCCGCCGCTGCTTCAGGTAAATTAAAGGTGCAATTAAATGTAATGTTCTGGTAATTAAGTGGTTACGCTGCTTGGTTGATTCTTGCAACATTTTATGTAAATTATAACACGAGAAATGTATTTCTCGATGAAACTGATGGCGATCAAGATGTATTTGGCAGCAAGGTGTTGTCGACTGCTTATGTGGTTATCGAGTGTGAACATGTATAGCATTTGCAATTTTATTTTTAACAAAACTGGATATTTTTGAGGACACGTTGCTATCTGTACGAAAAAGATAAGGATCAAGGAAAGAACGTACCGATTAAAGAAGAATATGAATGGTGTACGTTCATAATGTGCAAGTATCACTGCGACACGCGTTAAACACAATGCCCGGTGGGCCGCGTTCACAGCAACCGAGCCGTCTAATACAAATCAATGAGCGTGATTTAAGCGGAATGATCTAGTCGCGTAGCCAATAGCGTGTAATTCACGGACGGGCATATCGCGTCGCATAATCGGGCCGCGTATGCATATTTGCCGATCAGCTCGCGTGTTCCAAGCAGATTTTTGGATCGCGTCGATAGCGCGTTGTGCGTGCTGGTTAATTGAATTTTCGCTTGGATCGATCGGCAACAGAGAGGGAGGAGGGAAACAGAGAATGATAGAGTCAGAAAGAGAGAGAGAGTGAGAGGGAAACATGAACAGAGAGATACACACGGTGAAATAGAAGAGGAGAGAAGAGAGAAGAGAGAGAAGGGCGGCAAGGGTGGCGGGGCACGGTCGAGTTTATCAGCAAGTACGGGATAGCCGAGAGGGTATAAAGTTACAGCCACGGAGACCACATTCGACGCTCATTAGCCTAATCGCCTTCATTACATGAAATTAATATGCAAATACGCGGATGCGCCGCGTTATTTATAACGCACCGTGGAATAGGTATAACGGACCGATGCCACAGACGTACCAATGCACGACATGTCACCCAATTAATTATCCACCACGTAATTCCTAGCCCGTGGCTGCTGGCGGCGCTGCTCGTTCTCGGCGCGGAGTTAACGGAGCCTTAACGAGGACTCTTCTCAGGTGCATCGTCGACGAGGCAGAATCGTAGAGCCGGAACGAAAGGGGAGCGGCACGGCGGCGGTCGTCAAGATTTTTGTTCCCGTCGAGAGAATATTACGCGGGGAAAACGAGGGGATACTGTAAAAACGTGTGATGTTACGCTCAGCGTGAGCTGTAACAAGCGCGCGTATTTTACGAAATTAACCCCTCCGAGCCCCGCGGGCCCCCGATACATTTTTTCCTCCTTTTTTCGAGGCTCTTCTTTTCGAGGGCTTGCACGATCTCGCTCCTCCTTCCTTCCTTTCGGCTAATTTTCGCCGGTTTCCGAACGTAAATCCAACATTTTTCTTCTCTACAGAAAATAGTTTCTTATCTCATCTGCTGATAAATTCATTCTATTGCCGTCCTCGGATATTGTTAGTAACAATTTTCGTATACTTTTATAACATATATAATTATTATTTAACAAAATGAAATCCAAAGAAGTGATAAACACTTATTTATAAAAACGTGAACATGTGAAAAATATCCGCAACAAGGTTGATCCTCTGCAGGATCCTCTGAATTCATCCATTTCCTCTGTGAAACGGGATGCGAACGGAAGTTCTAAATACAAGAGCTAAATGAACGAAAAAATGTTGCGCAAATCAAAATTTGTTTGACGTCATTTCCGAATAATAACTTTTAATTGCGGCACCGGGGCGGAAACAATTAAACGCTACCATTTTTTCTAAATTACGCCGATATATTCGAAATAATTAAATCAATTTGTTGAAATGTACGACGCGTGGAATGTACAGTCAGTATGTGAAATACGCAGCCACGCAGTCCGCGAATTTCTGAAAAACTAGATATAAAAGTTGCAAAGCCATTTCGCCGGCGGAAAATTGTATTTTTCTGTAGAGTGAATAAGGGTAATGAGACAAAGCTTGATCTTCAGTGCGCGGCAACCCTTTAGCCGCGCGCGCGCGTCGAGCGTTTTTAATATTCTTCGGCGCACTTTCGCCAATTAAAACGGAACGCTCACTATAAACGCGTTTTATACGCTGTCGCTCGTCGCTTTGACGCGAAAGGTTTCGAAAGCACCTGTCTGGTATCCAGGGAATTCGGCGGGACCGGTAGAAATTTACGCGCGACGAAACGAGAAGGGTTACTTGTCGGTTATCGTCCGTCGCCGTTCCCTGTTTTATTAATTTCGAGTGAAAAGGGCGCGACACGTGCTTTAACGAATGGATGGAAATTGGTCTTTGAACTAATTTGGGCGGCACCGAGCGAGGCACGGCGCGCGGCCCGGCATCCAGAGAATTCTAATTTCCAAAGGCATTAGGCTTTGTAATGAACTTCCGCTCTAACAGGGCCATAAGGCGAGCACACGCGAGAAGTCGAAGTTATTGGAAACTGTGCATCTGGAATGTGGATTCGTCGACAGGAGAGGGAGCTAACTGATTTATATTCCGAAACCTGCGGACGAAAAATTGGAAATTTCGGGTCCCGCGACGACCACGGTTCGAACGTGAACGCTGAACAATTCATAACTCACGGTGACTCGTTGCTTTGGCGAAATGACACGCGGCTTTATTTGACGTTAAAATATTCGGTCGGGGTGCCTGATCATTACTAACGGGCGATGCTCGATGTTTACGCGCGTCTTCAACCTCTTCGCAGGATTGTCGTGCTGGGATTCTGCAAAGTAGGTTTTCTTAGATCGAATATTTACTGTACTTATGAACCACTTCGAACAATTGTATGTTCTGAAACCAAATCCATTATAATATGTGTTTCTACTGTTACAACGATTTACAGTTCCCCTCCTCGACAAGGGTACAAATAAATCCACGAATACTTAAGCGCACATACGAAAGGTTCCCTCACGAATGTTGACGCCGACTATCATCAGCTGTATTAAACAAGATTCGACTTCACATTAGCGTACGAGTCTCTCGGCCAACGCACGGAAACGTCCATTATCTTTCCCGTTTTTTCCGAGCTGGTCTCCGCGGAGGAAGGCTCGGTTCCTGGCCGCAATAAATCGGGAAACGCCGAGCAGGGTCCCCTCTCCTTTATCTAAATAGCTTATTAACCGTTGCCCACGCGTCTGCGTTTCGACTGTTAATTTATGAAGGGTACACCCGGTGTTAATGCACTCGCGCGTGTACAGGCCGGTCCGCGCGAACGGACGTCTGTAACGAATAGGTTCCACCTATGGTTGCCGGTGAACGGTTCTCGAGGGTGCGGGGGAGTAGGGTTGGGAAGGTGCGCAGGGAGCCCGGAGCGTGGAATAAATTATGAAAATTCCGAATGTCAGGAGTGATCAAAGGCGCCCGCGTCTCATTGTGCCGCGCGCCGTCCGACTGTTTAGCGCTCGTAAACGCAACGAGACGCCTGGAAATAAAGTAATACCGAACACGGGCTGACACGCCACGCAGTGCCGCCGAGAATTATGTCACGCCGACGTGTGTGCGCCATGCCGCGAAACGAATCGAATGAAAGAAAAAAAAACGGGCTGGTAGAACAGCACACCGGAGAGAAAAAAAAATGGGATCGAGAAAAAAGAGAAACGGGAACGTTCCTCTCTCGGCAAGAAACGATCCCGATACGCGCTGTCTCGTTGTCTCCTCTGATAACAGGAAGAGGCTCGGACCGTGACAAGTCGATTTACAGTCGATCATCCGCGGCGTATAGTTAGGTGCGAATCTCCAAGGCGAAACTATGCCAGCCGACGTTTCACGCTCGTAAACGTAAAAGCCGGACCGTAGCTACGGCGAGAAGCGTGTTACGCCGACGCGCGCCGATCTTACTCCCGGTCGTATAAAATTGCACGGTTCTGCCGGGAACATTCCATTCTCGGAGGTTTGTAGAAATCGCGGAAGCCACGACGAAAAACAATGATAAATGACGGAGGAGCTAAGCGTATTTGGACTGTTAACCATGCTGTGATCGATTAGTACCTGTTGGATGCTGACAAAAGAGGCCTCCTTCCTTTTTTTGGAAATGCCTTTCTACTAAATTGCTAACTCTTTGCAGTCGGAGCTATTTTAACTTGAGAATTAGACACTTCTTCCGACCCACATAGAATAATTCCATTGTAAATGATTTTTTTGCATTTTATGGATATGAAATTGATGTAACACCTCATACAGTAGTGAAATGTGTAGTAATTGATTAGATACCAACATATTTAGTAATGTAAACAATATTGTGAACAATGGTACAGCAATTTTTAGTGGTGACTCTGAGTCACTCCTCTACTGTTAAGGGCTAAATGGGACCAAATCGAAATTGTCATTTCTATTAAAAATATTAACTAAAATCAATTCTTGCAGTAATAAATGCCGAATAATCGTCAGAAAATAATGTACTAATATAATTGTTCATCCATGGAAGGTGTTGATGTAAAAAACAACTTGACCAACAATTTTCTTTGGTACAAACAATTTTGCGGTAAATTTCTTTCACAAATGTCCACCGAACCAGGGGTGTAGATTCACTCCTAGGACCGGATTACCATTACTTTTTATACACCCTGTACATAGAAAAAGCCTGTGACTTCTCTGAACGTGAAAGTAATGATCCAGCAAGTGTCTGGAGGAAGTTAGCGTCGAGTGAATGAGTGAGGAAGGTTTCGAGAAAATGCGGTCGGGAGGAAGACGGCGAAAAAGAGGAGAGCAGAGAGAGAAAACAACCTCCAACGAAGACGCTTAGAGTACCGTCCACATCGTCCCGCCTCTTGCTTCCTTTCCTTCGTCCGACGATACTCGGCGAGCCTCTCTTATTTTCCAGCTGGTTAACATCCATGAACTATGAACGAGTCCTTGCTATGGGACGCGAGAACAGCCGGGGACATTATCAATGGATCTGCCTCCACGCACGCACACCGTCTCTCCGCCTCGTTCATTGTTGATGCTCGTCTATATGTGTGGGTTAACGTGTTCTCCACTTCCCTTAAACAGACGGCTCGTAACCACTAATCGTGCTCTGCACGCCTCGTTTTTCTACATTATTGAAACGAATGATTTTCTGCTCGCGTGTTCCAGCGAATTCTTTGCTGTCGGAATTAATCATTGGAATTGATACCGCGTCAAGTAAAGTAGATTCTTCTTGGGGACTGGGGAAACGGTTAACGGAGCCGCGAGAGAAACAAATAAAATGACGTATCGTCGATTATGCGGCTTCTATTCTGTATTTCGCAGTTTTACCGAGCGGCGAACTAACTGAAACTAAACTAACAGAGTTGACTAATTAGGTCAGTTATTTAGAAGGTACTTAATATGGAGCTTGCTCTCACGAGTAGGAATAACTGCTTTACCCTCATTACTCTATGTCCCTGCAGTGTTGCAATTTCTATGTGCAGCTGTATACTTCGTGAATTAGTCGAAGTAGTGCTCGTTACAACTTTACCTGAATAAATCTCTGCTGGTATGCGCGAGCAACATAAAAACAACGAAGACAAGGCCAGTATTCTTTTAGAAAAATGTATTGGCAGAGTGCAACAATATTTCTCCGGATAATAACAGAACGCTTATGAGCTCTTCTTGCTAAAGATCCCACTTCAACACGCTTCATCAACATCCCCCTATAAAACAATCTTGGAAAAAATGAACGTGCAAATACTCTTTCGTCCGGTGGCGTGGTTGGCAGCTTGAGCGTTCGCACTTTTTAATGTCGAGCCTTAATGACTGATATTACAACCGGCAAAAAGTGTAGAAATTTTTATATGACAAGCAGGGGCAGTCGGATAAAAACGCGATACAGCGAAAAAGTCAATCCACGCGAACGTTAACGACGCCGGCCGCGCAACATTATGTTAATAAGAGTCCCTGGCAGTGAACGCGTACGCCGAACCCGGCGTTCCTCGCGATACCTGTAATTATAGAGGTAATTTCGACCCGTATTTAGTGGAAGAAGTCTGCCCGGGGCCGGAAGCCAATGTGTGTTTTCTTTAGTCCTTTCGGAACAGATGTTGATAGAATTATAAATCACCGTACAAGCGCCACCGAAAGAAATTAAAGAAGGCAAACGATTCTTTCTAAGAAGTTCATTTCGCTCCCCGTTTTCCTTCGTTCCTCTCTCCTTCTTTTCCTACTGCTCTTTTACTCCTCGCGCCGAGTGTTCATCTTTTCTAATTCCTTTTGCCCCGCGATCGCGCGCGAGCCGGCGTGCTCTACTTCGCAACTTCCTATCCGCCTATTAATCTGGTTATTAATCATCGACGCGAACGTTACTCTTAATCGGCGAACACGTTCGCGCGCCAGTCAACGGATACAAATTGCTTTTTAGGCCGCGACGATTCTTAATCGAGTCCGGACTCGGGGAAACTTTTGCTATTAGCCGGGCTTTTCCGCGGACCTAATCAATTTGCGCTCGATTGCCAAGATTATTAAATCCGCGGTGATCGCTCGATTTCGAGCTAAATTGAAATTCGTGCAATTTATTGCGCTATTGCTTCTATTTCGTCCGACTGCATATTTTCCGTCCAACAGTTTAATGGCAGGAGAACCACTAAAATTTACGAGTAAAATTATACAGGATTCATTTAAATGATTCATTTAAAAAGTAATCTTAATTTCGAGATACACAGGCCTCTTTAAAACTACTTCATGAGAAAAGGTATACATCTTCAACCACTGTACATGCAAATTGAGCACGGCTCATATATTCATCGATTGCATACAGAATGTTTCTTACGTCATTACAACTGAAGAAAATATTTATACAACTTCCGTCAGATTAACCACCGTGTAATCGATTTTACGGTCGAACCAGTCAATAATTCAAAGCCACAGGAGTTGTCGAGAATTTATGAGTCCTTATTTTATGAAGATATAAACGGCGAGGTTACGGTCACAGTTTCGTCACGGTTCGATCGATGTTTTTAATAATTTCGCGCGAACGAACGGTCGGCCGACCCGATTTACAGCGATTCGCGAACGCATTCAGGCCCGTTGATACATGCTGGCGAAAGCACAAAGCTGCGAAGCTTTAGGACACGCCTGGGGCGCGGCTGAAAAGCCGGCAATAAATGGACACTGTATACACGGTAGGCAAGAACTTATAGTGCAGCCGGCTATGTCTTACCTTCCACCTTCTACCTGGGATAGCCATCTCTTATGCACTTTTATGCGCCACCACATATGAGGCTAAGTATGCATTTTAGGTATCTGTGTAGGCATTTGGTATGTGCCACGTAGTGGATCCCTTGATGGCGCATAATGCCACACGTACCGGGTGACGGATGAAATATCGCCGCGACTTACCAATTTTCACCTGCGCTCCCACTTTCTCGAAAGTTGGGATAACACGTTCAATCTATTACATTCAACTCTCCCAAATAAAAATTCAATTAACCCTGAGACGGCGAATATTCACAATTTTATGGTTAGCATGTCCAGAGCCACTCAAATTGTTACGTATCGATTTTAGTATAAGTGCACTCGGTAAAATAAGTCTCCGTACACCCTTTAGAACAGAATAACTTTCTTGTAGTTGTACCAAACGATCTGATTATTCGTAAGCAATTAGAAGCATTGGTTTCCAAAAAGTACAATTGATCAGGTTACATGCAAAAATAAGAAAAGCATTTTTTGAAACTTTTTTATTTGGGTCCCTAATGAAAATTTAAAATACATGTTTTGTAGATCTATGTTAGTTACACAGATGCTGAAAATTTCGTGTAAAACTACGATTTTCACCATTTTTAACCGCTTGTAGCTCGTATGTCAATCGATTTCGATGAAATTTTCAGCAGGTGTGTAACTGCTATAGATCATGTATTTTTAATTTTTATTAAGGGCCCAAATAAAAAAGTTTTAAAAAGTGCCTTTTTTATTTTTGCATGCAACCTTGTAAATTGTAATTTTTAGAAAATATTTTTTGCACATCATTCAGTAAACCAATGCTCCTAATTGCTTAAAAAACATCAGGTCATTTGATATAATTATAAAAAAGTTATGCTGTTTTAAAGGGTGTACGGAGATTTATTTTACTGGGTGTGGCTAATAAATTTAATTAGCTATTAAAAGACAGTTAAATAAATTGTTGATCGACTCTTCGGTTAAAAAATTCAAAAATATGAAATGTGATCGAGCAACGAATTTCTCAGTTCAATTTATCATCGATATAGCACCTGAACTTTCTACATAGATGAAGACAAATTTCGAGGTGTACTTTCATCGGGGAAAATGTAATTTCTGCTAGGAAATTTCCTGTAAGGTAACCAGAGACTCTCGGCCGGCTCGGCCCCAGCCATAGATCAGGTTGACTGATGGAAAAGTCTCGATATAAAAAAAGACTCCTCGAACAGGCTTCATTTTCGTCCGCGGCTCACAGCTTCACTTAACCTGAAAACTATTCCTCGGGCTTAACGAACTTTCTTACGTCGCATTTTACACGGGGCGAACTCGTTTTAATTAAGAGGAGCAAGTACCCTCGCACCCGGAGCACCTCGTTACTTCAATGCGGGTCACTAACGCGTGCAATATCTCGCGGTATTTAAACAAGTGTCTCAGGCGAGGTGTTACTGTTCTCAGAAGCGGTACCGCGCGCCACTCCGAGAACCTTTCAAAGGAAAAATCGATCTTTATTACTGCGGAATTCTGGGCCACCGGAATCACTCGCTTCTCGTCTCCTTACACCTCGTACGACCATTAGAAACAGTTGCACAAAAGATTCTCAGGTAATATTCCATTCTTGTTTCACTCCTTGATGAAATCAAATTGCAACGCAGTTGTCAAGAAATAAAACATTTTACAGTACATAGAAACAGATGGGCTCGTATATTCTAGAAATGTGCAAGGGTTAACAAACTTCAGCTTATCTGTCAGTTCATCCAATAAATCTTCCAACATCTTTTAAATGAAATTGATTGCTCGTGGTGTACCACAAATATTCAGAAAAGCAACCGTTGATGGGGCTGATACTCTTCCAGGAAGTGAAGAATCCACTCTGCAGCGCAAGCAACAACTTGCAGCAACGGTATCATTAGACGCGTGTTAGACAGATGCGTCCTCTAACTCTGCTAAGCGTTGCGGCTCGCGATTTTACAGCGGTTAAAGACACGTTCCTCGGGGACCGTCGCGTCACGTTCCCTCGGGGGGTGCAAAAAGACATTCCTTAAGCAGCATGCAATTATATTATTCCGCGGCGTTTGCACCTGTTTCTCGTTTGCTCCACATCTAGCCGACAGCCACTTTCTTGCAATTTTCTTGGCCGGATGGTGCCAGGAACGGCGAAGAAAGTCTACCGGAGCGGATAGCTCGTTCGCGTTCCACGCCACTCTCGAGGATCGTTCGGCTCACGGGACGTCTTGAATGGAAACGAACTTCCTCGAACTTCACAAAGCCGATGTCGATCAGACGGTCGCTCGAGCGCGGTAGATAACAAAGAAGCCCCCGGACTACTTGCTTGACGGTTATCCAATAGTCCGATATTGTTATTATTAATGGCAGGAGGAGGGCTCGGTGTTTCGACGGTGATCGGATATTGGTTAACGGTATTAGTCTGGACGCTTTGATACGTCTCGAAAAACCTGACGTTTTCGTCGACTGCTTAACGAGACGTCGACGTACACCGTTCATTCTTCGTGGCGAGCGATAGCGTTCCAGACACTGATAACGCGGCGATGTTTGTTTGGAGATCTATTCTCCTTCAATCTGTTGAAGTTAACACGCTAACAGCTTGTTCGATGGGAGCGGCATGAAAATTGTTCGACGGGTTTCGGGATTCTCGACGAGCATCGATTGGTCTTCGATAGCGTCACTTACAACGTGTCAGAAATCGCAATGCAACTTGATAGCATATAGTCGGAGTACCTTGAATCTCTTCTACTTCGACTATCGTGTCACGTGTCGATGACACGATTTTTGTGTCAAGTTTGAAAATAAATTTTTATTACATACACTTTTAGGAGCTACGAGATGCAAGATAGTTACCAACGTAATTGCTGTAACAAACCCCACCTTTTCTATGCTTGTATTATTAAATAAATTGCTCTTCGTCAACATCGAACTACCGCCGACCTTAGGAAATTTTTATTCCACTCGTTGAAAGTTTCGCAAGGGGTCGAGAGCTTCGCCGAGAGCAGAGATTGCACCGAGGGAGCAAAACAACCTACAAGCAGCAGGGTCCGCTTTCAAACAGGGTCACCCGGTATAGTAGACCGAGAGCAGCAGCTGACTGGCCGCATTTTTCATTAACGCGGAGCAAAGGCTCTTATGAATAGGTAAACCGGCTGGTGTAAGCGTGGCGCGTTCGCGCGCGGCGAGGATGATTAAGATTCTCTCGTGAGCCGGGCGCGATGACGAGCCAATGAAAATCATTACGCGTTAGGACACACACACACACACAGAGAGAGAGAGAGAGAGAGAGAGATTCTGCGATGGTATCAACGTGTTTGCCCGAGTTTTATCAGCCGACCGGCGGACTTTTTGCTGGCGACGGAATCGCGGTTCCGGATCGCGGGAAGATCTCTAATCTTCGGGCATCGCGTCCCTCATTATCCTCGGCGGAGATACGCCGTCAAACTTCGCCGCGATCCACGGCACGGCGGGCAGGAAATCGATCTACCGGGAATAATTAGAGGCGGTTGGGATCGATGCCCGCGATTCCGAACGAGGACGAGGACGAGGATGAGGATGAGGACGACGATGATTCCGATATCGACGCATCCACCGAAGAATTCCGCCGGCGGCTTCTTGCTCGACCCTTTCCTCGGGTTTCTCCTTCTCCTCGTCCAACTCCCACCTGGCCGACCTCGGCTATCTTCCACGGATCCATCGACCTTCTCGCCTTCCGGCTTCGACTAGGCATCGATATCGAACCGCGCGCGCTAACAGCGAAGACCGGTCGAGGGACGACGAGGGGATCGGTCAGAGGATTCGCGGTTCGCGGACGTGTACTCTCGTTGTTGTGGGAACGCAGATGAGATTCCTAACGGAATAGCTGCGTGCACGGAATAAGCTGCGTTGCGGTGCGGTGGATCTATCCACGCCGAGCCGGAGCCGGAGCCGGAGTTGCACCTGAAAATCGAGCGTTAAAATTTTCAAGGAAGCCGGGGCCGACCGACTCTATACACCTGCTCGTCCGCAGGCTATTTTCGTTGGATTGTCAATCTTCCCAGGCTGCCTCGCGAGCACCGATGGATAACGCCGCTGTGCATTCGCGTTTGCAGCAGACCCTTGATTGTCCTTTTTATTCGCCGAGATGACTTCCACTAGGGGAGATAAATTGGATCCTTTATATTCATTTGGGTACCAGAATTTTTCGGTCAGGCGGTAATTGAGGCGCTCGCTGCAAAGGCTCGAGTGCGAACGTCCTGATTCGTAAAAGAATACACACACACACATTCGAAATTTTATCTCAAATATAATCATTATTTCCCGTACAACAGAGAGTTCTATCCGCCTGCACCAAAACCTGAGGACCGTGCCGTTAATTCTCTCTCAGCATTCATTTCGCATTCTTATATTATATTTGCAGCCGGTAGCCCGTGGGATTCCGCGAACCGTTTTCCATGGCACTTTGTGTCTGCAGCGTAGGAACACCGTGCGCCAGCCAATTTCCGTATATCGAGTGCCTTGATTACCGTGTACCGGATGATGCTATTAGACGAAGAATTCCTGTCACCGTGGCGAGCTCGTGCCACGCGGTGTTTGCCAGTGAAACATCAAAGAGGAAATTCCACACGGGAGACGTCGAAATCACCGTTGGTTCCGCAAGGACGACGCATCATCTCTCGCAATAATCCTCTCTCTCTCTCTCTCTCTCTCGTTGCTCTTTGCTTATGATTCGCGGTTCGCTGGTTCACCAGCTTCGGCTTCGGCTTCGGCTTCGGCTTCGGCTTCAGCTTCGGCGCATAGGTTCCTTCCTCTCGGTTCGTGCCGTCCTCGCGGCACGAACGAGGAAACATTACCTCTCATATGAAGAATAACAATGCGCCGGGAGACGGGGCACGGAAAATTAAATATTCGTTCACGAGCGAAGAAGGTCATCGTATCGGAATACATTTTCACTCGCGACGTGGGACGCATTCGAGGCACCCGTGCCCCGGACGCGTCGAGTGATTCAATTATCTTCGGCTATATGCATCCGGATAATATTGAAATCATCGGGCGATCCTCTCAAGCCGAGCGTAATTGTAATTCCGATCAGCGGGAAACTCGCTTATTCAGGCTTCTGCGCCCATTCAGGGGTTAAAAGGTGATGGACCTTCTTCTTTCAAATTTGTTAGTGATCCTGAATTCTTTGTGGAGACTTGTCGCGACGTCTTCTTGGAAATGCTTGAATAAAATGCAATTAGGAACGTTGTGGAAGGCACTGTTAAAGGTGTACATCGTGGGTAACGGATATAATATATGTATAGGATAGCAGGCTATCCCACTTTGTAAAGACTCTTGACGAGTTCGGGGGGAAAGCATTCTCCAAAGTGGTCAGAAATATTTCTATGAGGGTCAGAAACGCCTTCGCGCAACATGAAAGCTATTCTTAGGGTAAAAGCTTGGTTTAGCAACTTCGAATAATTGACTTTTCAATTTAATCAATAGTGTTTTCGTTACGTGTACCGCATCGTCGCATCTGACGAATATATTCACAGTGCAACCTTTGGGAAGACCGGTTTGCATGTTAGTCAATTTAACGATGTCATTCCCCGAGCAGCAAATATCACAATAATTGCATTTGCAGTTCGCACTTCCTATCCCGAGGTACAGTTTCGCCAGCTGTCGGCGAAAAAAAATCAAGATTGCCTGCCATCTCGTGTGGAAGCCACCTCGTTACACGTGCATACGAGAGTCAAGGGGTCAATTCCGGAAAAATGGGACACCGTTGCGTGTCTCGACGCGGTCCAATAAGCGCGGTCCCCGTAAACATCGTTCACGAGGCAAAGCACGGCGGGATGATTTACGGAGCAGAGAGGTGAGAGAGAGAGAGAGAGAGCGAGGACGGCGGAAGAGGGTTGGGTGGGTGGCAGAAACCGAAGGGAAACGAGAAGACAGTAAATCTTGGCGCGATTGACACGTGTGAAATGCGTCGGCCGGCTACTCACGGCGAGAGCCCGGGCCCCTCCTTTTGCGCGCGGCTTGCGCGCTCCGCTCGGAAATAGCGAAGCGGAGCGGAGAGAGGATCGCTTACGAGCCGGTCGAAATGTCCGCGTTAAGGGTGCACGACCCGGCTGAAACGCGCCCGTAAACCTTATCTCCAATTCCGGCCGAAATCGATTTGACCTCCGTCGAACCGGCAAAAAGGAATGTACCCGGGCCCCGACACGGAACGGTCTTCCTCGCGCGCGCGCGCGCTCACACACCGTGTATCGTAAAAGCGTTTGGTCCCGACGGACGCCCGAAAAATCGAACCCTGAGATATGTACTTCTCCCCGTCGTAACGTCCCATAGAAAAAGCCAGGCAAGACAAATTTATGGAATTTATCGTCGAAGCTGCCCGAGCCGGAAGAGAGTTTATGTTCGCGTTCTTTGCTGTGAGATGCGGAGAATGGTCATTCCGGGACTGAATGGGGGTTGCGAATGAAGGGTGGAGGTCGAGGAACGACAAGCCCTTTGCTTGGACCCTTCAGGGTCTAACGCCAAGGCGAAAAGAGAGGGTTGTGTTTTTCGGAAAATGGAAATCGTCGACGAAGACTCGCTTCATAGAAACCAACACGCTTCTGAAGTGTATTATACCATAATTTGAACTAGTAGAGCAATTTGTTCTGAAATGGGTAAAAGAATGAGCACAGTCTGGCTTAGATAAAATAATTTGTCATTAGGGCGAAAAGATGGACAGAGAGATTTATGCGGGATGTTTCTTCGAGTTCGCAATTCGCTTAATCCGTTCGGCCGGATTAAATGGACCGTTAATTATGAAGGAACGTTTCCACTCAAGGAAATTAATTTCGCTGGAGTTCCGCGGGACAGGCGGATGACGAGGAGAATGGGGAAGCGATTATCGCGAAGTTACAAGCTCACGACGACACGCGTTTGACAGACTAACAGGCGAACGAGGACAAGCCCGAAGCCCTGTCTGCGTTGCGTCGCTACCCTGCCAAGGTCCTTCGATCCGCGCGCTTCTCCGCCATAGATCCTGTGCTGCGTAATCGTGCGCTTAGCGGTACTTCATCGACACTCGGAAAAATCCGCGCCACGCGGCCCGCGCATGATCTCGGATACCTTGTAATCATCGGCGGAGAATCCTGCGAACATTATTTCGAACACGAGTGCGATGCACGCCGGCTCCGTTCGAACGGAAACGTGCATAAAACCGCGATAGTTCGCAAAGAAACTAAATCGATTGGAATTGCCTTTGAGCCCGGTACTTAGGGACGTGATCAGATACGCGGTCTGCATTAGTGTGGGTCCAATGAGGATTGCCGTAGACTACTACCTTCGACTAGAAAAATTCAACCACGTTTCTCTGGGGAAATGCGGTGTACGAAAAATAAAGATTCCCAGGTTGGTTGGGTAGATCCGTTCGCTAGAATGTTCGATTTCTATTTTCAAAAAACCCTGACCAGCACGAGGAATTCTTTATTCGACACTAGAACGAATTAAAGGATAAATGAATTCTTTGTTCCATGACTAATTAAATTATTCTGTAATTTCATTTATTTCTGCACGCGTATACGAGTCGGCCGAGTTTAGAGAACAGAATTCGCATGACAGAAACGTAAATAGGTTGTCGGAAGAAGCGAGGTTCCTCTAATTCTCAAAATACCGGCGAACTGGTTTGAGTCACCGGGTACCGTAGTCGAGCGGGTCGTACGCAAGCGGAACAATACTCTGCGGCGAGCGGTTAGGTTCTCGGAAAAGCCGCAGGAACGCGAACGGGTCTCTCTTCCGGCATTTTTCCTACCGGGTATCGTGTCTCGTCTCGTTCGCCGTTGGAACGTGTCAAGAATCGAGCCCACGGAGCTCCGTTCCGCGTTCAAACTGTCGCGCATTCTCCGAGCGACGGAATCGTTTCTCTCGCGCGAAACGGTCGCAGACGATGACTCGCCTCGCTCCATAAAATCCTCGAAAAGCTCGTGAAAGGCTGTACGGAACGCGAAGATTAGCGGCGACCGGTTCAAAAGCCGTGACACACAGCCCGCGAGCGGAAGGACTCGCCTCGAAGGATAGCCGAGAGTTCGAGAGGATTCCTCTATTTTTCGGGCCGGCCAGCTTTGTGTCGAGGCTTGCGTGTTCCCGAACTTGAGCTCCGCAAATCAGCTCCTATTCAAAATTAGTCGGCGGCCGAGGAACTCCGTGCATTGACGGGCGCGTCTTTCGAACGCGGCTTCGACCGCATTCGCTACCGGATGGATTAGAGTTATTGAAGGGGTTCGTTCGCTGGACGAGCTTTGTGGCGAACACTCGCTGACAATTCGAGGGTCGGATCTTGTGCAGTGATTGATGGTACCGTTTTTCGTTCGAGGAACGGGATATTCAATCTTCGCCGAAAGAGATAATTATTCTTGCATCTCAAAGAGAACCTGATACGTTTGTTTTCGATTATACTGTACTTTTATGTACGTGTGTTGTTATAGATCATAAATTATACTATTTTCGAGTCGAAACGAGTATCATCGTTGATAAAACATGAAATGGTACAATACACGTTCGGACACAGACAGAAATCTGCCAGTAGAAATGATCCCCTCGAGTTTGACTGTACACCAACGATCCCGAAGGACAATACTCCAATATGTATCTGCTCCAGGTTGTTGGAACGACGGACGCAGATGTCCACAAAGTGCGGTCCACCCGTGAGGCGCCGCTGTTAGCCAAACTGCTAGTCGGTAAAGCGTACCAGACGCAAACCTATCGCCACGAAATTGCCTTCCACGAAACGTCGGTCAAGAAAAACATCTGCGGGCCGAGATATCTGTAGGGATCACCCTCCTGGTGGTCACAATTGGGGTAGTAAATCATAATGGCTCGTGCCTCGTGTCAGCTTGTTTATTAAGCGGGATCTGTTCTTCTTTCCTCGGGGCGAAATCGGCCCCGTATCACTGCGGTTGCTGATTCACGAGAGCAAACGTTGCGGTTTCGAAGAAACACTTCCCTCAAACGAGAATAGAAGAACGTCTATAGAAAATTTAATAATTCGTGATTATTTGCGAAATAATTGCGCACGATCGTTCTTGAGAAAACATATGCGAGGCGTGTCTATAACTGAAAAATACTAATAGAAATGTTCTCTGCATTATCTTTGTCTTTGTCAGCGTTCTCTTAAGTATGGAAGGTGTCAGTTGGGATTGAACGAACAGGGATTTCTCTCTCTCCGATATGTAACGTAAAAGGTAAATGTATATTTGCATAGAGCACAACATTGCCGTGTCACGCTATAACAGCCAGCTCATTATCAAATGCAGCCAGGGGGAAGATTCCAGGAAAAGGGGGTTAAGCTCTGCCGATGTCGGTGGAAGGAAGATGATATACGAGAACGTGAAAAGCGTCGAGAAACCGGGAGCAGGGAATAAATAGGTGACGCCAAGCCGGAACAAACAAGAATTTATAATTCCGCGTTCGCGCAACGGGCGCGTTCTCGCGTGTGCACGTTGCGAACTGCATCAACCCGTTCGCCGTTCTGCACTCCGGCGTCTGTTGTTCTCCCCGCGGGGGCCACTGTCATTCTTTTATCAACGACAGCTCGCGAAAACGGAAACACGCTTTGAATCCTCGTTACACGGCTGATATATGTTGAAAGCGTCTGCCAAGTACGCGATACAGATGTATTATTCATGCAGCACGAAAGTATTTCGGCGAAAGACAAAGTTGCGGGACCCGGGGCCGGTCCGCGATGGTTATTTCGCCGGATAACTATCCCCCAGGACGCGGGGATCGCGGAGTACCGTTCGAAACAACCGGAACAACCGAGCGACCAGCCGGTCGTTGTCATCGTCGTTTCGCGTTTAAAGTCAGCTAGCCCTCTCACCCGGAACCTTCGTTTGACCAGCGCGGATTCGATCTCCAGCCGGTCGGCGAACGCTTGCATTATTCATAACCAATTCCCGAATCCCAAACTCGAAATGAACCGGCGTCCAGGTCAGCTGCCGCCACCCCCCGCCCTTCCTCCCTCTCCCCCTATACTCCTCCTGCCCTGCGCCCTTCGCTTCGGCGTTGTCGTATTCCTTTAATTTTTTCTGTAACTCCGTGTCTCGAACGATTCCCTGGGCCCCGTCGGACTTCCGTCCAATCGTAATGCTGCTTATTATTTAGCTACCACAGCCTGGGAATCTTCGAGCGAAGCATCTCTTTTGGACGAACACCTTCCTCCTTATCGTACACCTTGGGAAGTACGTCGCTCTTGGTCTTGTTCGCCAAGACTGGAATTAACTACTGCGTTCGCTTTATTTCTTGTCCTACGTTTTCTTCCATACTTAAATCGATTAGAACTTCTTTGGAGTTAACAATTTCCTATCAGGAATAATTCATATGTATAGTATTCGTACTCTCCCTGCCTCACGAGTTGTCCCTCGAGACGGCACGGGAAAGGGGGTTCCTTGCTCGCAGATAATTCGGCTAGAACCGATTGTTGCTGCCGCATTCCTTTCGAATGTCTGTTTCGAGACTGCTTGTGAAGCACGGAGAGTACATTGTATACTGTAACAGTCTGATGTCCATGATAAGAAAATATAACGAAAAGGAAAGTAATTGAATGCTAAGTTCTTTCATAAAAAAACAGAATAATCAAGCATGAGAGCATGCATGAAGACTGAAAGAGGATAGGATGATGATAACGTTGCTGCCTCTGTCTACGAGAACAATTATCGGAACGAGCGGCTCGAGAGATAGTAATGGCGGCATTAGGTAAAATTACAAACATAATCTGCGTAATCGTGTAAATCCGGGGGCCGAAGAGAAATGTAACTGCAGGACGCGACACCTCGCAGCGGCCCGTTTCTCGCGCGTAATACCGTCGTTCCGGAAATTTACAAACCGGTCAAGCTCTCGTCCGACCGCGATTTCGTCTGTTGCCTGGATCGTCGTCGCCTCGAGTATCGTTTATAATGGTGGGCCCGGGTATCCGATCGAACGAGCCCGATAACGTAAACTCGAATCCAAGAAACGTATAGATTGGCTGAATATCTGGATACAGCTTTGGGAAAACGAATTACCCGGCGAGGCGAGCGCTAAGATTTCCGCGAACCGATAGCAGTATCTCGTGGCAGGTACCTAACAGGACCAGAGAGAGGAACGTAGAGAGACAGAGAGAGGGAAAAGGAAAGAGCAAAAAAGAGAAACGAAGATATTTCGAACAGGGCCAAGCACCGAAGTCTCAACCTCTTTCTCTTCGTTTTCGTTATCTTTGCGACTTCGAACTTCTCCTACGTCTTCTCGTTCGGCGTCCTCGTTCAATTTACAAGTACACCGTCCACTTCTCGCCCACTTGCTACTTCTGCCGGGCAAATATCGCGCCGGTTAATGACGCGAGGGCTCACTCACCGGCTGGAAACGATCAAACGAATCGTCGGGACCGTGGCCGGACCAAGTACCCCGTCAACGACTTAATAACGGCGCTCGCTTGCCGCAAAGGAAAACCACGCCGTCGGATATTAAGCGATTCTTCTCGTCGATTCTTATCTCCGCTCGTGGGCCGTCTCATCGGCGCGGCCCGCTCGCGCCGAACACGCGAAATCCTCTTCGATCCGCTCATAGATGCGATTATCCACCTTTTAGCATCGCGCGGCGCCTTCGGTCGCATTCAATTATGCCGTTTGCGAAATCCGACCGAGTCACGCCCATTCCTGTCGTGCATTCATTATGTTCTTGCAACAGAGTGTGCATCTTTCAAATTAACTTCGAATTTGTGTTTAATTTATTGCTACGAACGGCTACGTCTCCATTTATTATCTCCCTGAGGAGATACAAATAATTTATGTAATAGTTTTCGTTCACAGCTGCGTTTTCATCGCTTTCCACTTCGTCTGGATGGTTCGCGTAGATGCTAATAGAGTAGACAGAAGCTTTTAGACAAATCATTAGAATTTAATGGAGTAGCATGCTCGTATATGAGATGCGACAAGCTGCTTGCTGCTACCTGGCCATTTTGCAAAGATCTACGATCCCGGAACGTTTAACAGCAGTCACGTGGTGGTTCTACGAGGCGAATTATCGCCCGCCGGGAATGCGGCTCGTCGCGCGTCGCGATGAGACGGTGGCACGTGTCCCGACGTCCGCACGACATCGTCGACGGGAAAGCGGATAGCAAAGCGGGAGGAATTAACTGTCGAGAGCGGGTTCACGAGCCTCTGATGGTTGATACAGTTTACTGGTCGGTCTGGGGTCGAGCCAAGGGCCCGTCAGAGGGCGTACAAAGGAGCAGGACGTCGAGCAGCAGCGATCGTAAAGCGAATCGGATCTTTGATCTATATTCGTACAACGCCGATCCCGCGTCCGTCGTTCGTGGACCCGGGAGAAGACATGGGCAGAGGGGGGACCGTTTCCCAGCTAGAGGGTTCCAGAGGCCTCTCACAAAAACGAATCGCCTGTAACGGGTTAATAATAACGCGTACCCGCGGTTCTTGCGTAACCGCGCTCGCTGCGATTTTTCTCTGTCGACGGTGTTCGAAAGCCACGCCACGCCACGGGGGGAAGAAAGGGGGGAAAAATAACAAGTCAACGTAATCGTCGACCACGACTCCCGCCGCGAAAAGCTTCTCAGAATCCGTGACATTCCGGCGTTGTCCAAGGCTGGGCGGGATCGCGGGAACCGGGACTCCGTCACGGAACGTCCGCAATAATTGCTCGGTTCGAAAACCGTGGAATGAAGCCTCGAAACGGCAGGAATCTTCCTAGCGGTATCTCCAGGCCGTCTATTATTGTACTGCCTCCTATAGCCCCGGCGAACCCCGATATAATTCCAATTAGTGGGGACCGGTGTTTTTACTTGTTCGAATTGCCGCCGTGGCGGAACATCGAGAAACATTCGCCGGAACCGGCCGAAAAAGGAAATCGATCCATGATTCGCCACTATTCGGCTCTTTGTGCTGCGAGAATCAACGTTCGCACGCTCGAGTCGCTTTTTCGCGGCGTTCTCTAATGGAAATCTGCGAAACTTACACTGGTAGATGCAAATAGATATTTTTAGCAGCGAACCAACTGCGAATTTTGCTCGATGGACAAGTAGATTTTATTTTTTGAACAGTTTTTACTTTGCATAAAGATTGAAGTTGGATACGAACGAAGTAATTGGAAGTTGTTCTCTGCACGCTATTTCCACAAAGACTGAATCAAGATTACACCGCTAAAACTCCCTCTATTGCCTCGTAAAGTTCACAGTCGAGGCGCAATGCACACAATCAGTCAATTTATATCAATTGCAAAGTATTACGTCGGTGATAGAAGATCGTGCGCAGTCAGTGCTGGACGTTCGGTTCCACCTTCAGAGAAGACAGGTTGTTCTCCGACCGTTAATCCCTCCTGATAATTGATAGCGGTTTTTAATTTCCCTGATGCTAATCGTGTACTTTCACTGGTCCCGGCGTGTCTCGATCGCAGGCGAATTCCGGCCCAGCACGAAGTACCTGTTGTTCCCATCTAAGTATCAAAGATAGGATCCCGGGCGAAACCGTTCGTCATGACTAGCCTCTTCTCCTATCAAGCGTCGGTCCATCCTCTGTCCGAGACGGTTCCCGGCTTAATAACATCGAGTACGTCGAAGATTATATCGTTTTTCCCGGTGTGTTGTACAATCGTGCACAACAATGTCGGGGCATGGAAGAGCGTATATAGCGTTGCTGGACGCGGTAGCCGTGCTTCGGGGTCCGGGGTGATTTTTCAGCAGACGATTTCCTTCAATCTTCCGCGATGTCGCGGTCGGGACAGGGCTAGTGACGCTCGATCTCGTAAACCTAGGAGGTCCTGGTGGCCGGGGACCGACAACCATAGTCGTTATCTGTGGTGGACGAGCCGGGCAACAATCGCCGCGGTGGAAACTCGACACGAGGACATCCACTAGTGCCAAGTCTTGGCCGAGGCCCAATTAATACGTGTCCATTGAGAACGGCCGTTGGGCCGTTGGTCTGTGTGTGCGTCACCTTGCTACTCGCTAGCTAGAAGCCTGGGTAGCTGCCGGTGCACGTTCCGGGGTTCTCTCCCTCTCTCTCTCTCTTTCTCTCTCTTGCGGAAGAATCCTCTCCTCTCGTTGGGATGAGATCGTGAAGGAGATGGCGACGGCAGGCCCGGCAGCCCGTCGGAGGCTGTGTAGCACTCGGGAACCACTACGCGGCTCCGCGCCGCACCGGTGAAAAGGGTAGCCCACGGAGCATAACCAAGTAGCCGCACGACAATAAGCAGGGAAACGTTTTATTAATTGCCGAGATCTGTCAGTGTCTCCGGCGAGAGCTCGCTGCCATATTAAATGCCGGGGACTACCGACCGAAACCGTCGTGGTAGGCAGCCCGAGCAGGGAACCGGGACCAAGCCGACCGGGGAACAGTGACCACGACGTCAAAAGCCCGGCCTGTCGACCAGCCACCTTCTAGGTATTACGTTTCCACGCCGCCGCTTGCACGAGAGTGCCTCATGTCTCTCTCTCCTTCTCTGCTAGCGCCCAGAGGCCCCAGACGAGGAGCCCGCGGAACAGAGAGACCGTGCCGAGAAAGATATGGTCCTGAGATCTCCAACCGGTCCGCTACGACCAGCCTGACAGTACCGACCACCTGTAGATCCCGCGGACGGATCCCGTACGTGTGTCTAGCGCGATTTCTCGATTCCGATCGCGCAGACCCCGCGCGTTGCATCGCATATTCGCGTACGCCAGTTTTTCGACGGGGGAAAAAGAAGCTTGCTTACAAGAACGACGGACGCGATCCGCTTGTCCGTCCGAGAACAGCTTCGCTCGGTCTCTCGAGGTCCCCAAGTGTCCTGAATAGTAACGCGAATGGATCGCGCGCGTTGCCTCGCTCGAGGTATGCGCGAAATGGGGTCACCGTGCGAAGACGCGGAATCGATCACGGCTCCGGCGATCGTGCGTTATGCGAGCAAGCTCGGGAACATGCGGATACTTCGTCGGCACACGTCGAACATGCCCGACGAAACGGATTTAATATGCTGCATGAAATACGGATGCGAGGAAGTCTGTATAGAGAACTAAAATCTGTATGTAGAGGATTGTAAGCGCGGAGAACGATACAATCTCGATTCGAGATTGCTCGAACTTTTATAGGTCGTATGTACAGGTACAATTGGAGTCTTGATTACTTTTCTCACTGAATCATTTTTCTAAAGCATATTATTAACTGTTAAAATATCCTTAAATCGGAATAAAACGAATACAGGGCGATTCTGTGAACTGGGACAAGTTACTGATGTTTTTTAAGTAAAAATAGAGAAAAATGATAGTCTAAAATCCGCAGTCTACTTATCAGCTACCATTGTTTATTAAGTCTATATGTGTACCGCGTTTTTAAAAAATCCACTAAAAAGTATGAAATAATTTCCATTTAATTGATGTGGATACACACGAACTTAAATACAATACAATCTTCTCGGAGGCGGCGCAAAATTGAAAATGTTCGACACTGGAAATTACGAAAATCTTGAAATTCTTCTGCATGCTTTCAGATAGTAATGTATCTTCTCTTCCCACACCTACTGATTTCCAAGTCCACCATATTCCAATGAAATCATAGCCCGCAACATCTGTCATTTGGAAAATTTTCAATTTTCCGCCGCCTTCGAAAAAATTGTATATTGTATTTAAGTTCGTGTGTATTCACATAAATTAAGTGGAAGTTATTTCATACTGTGCATTTTTTTAGTGCGTTTTTGTCGAAGTCGGTTTAATTTTTTTATTTCATACATTTTAGTGGAACGAGCAGGATATGTAGAACACCGTTAGATGGTTTTTCGGTCTTATTGGTTATTTGCAATAAAAACCGCAAAGAATGAGAAAATGCAAAATTTGTTCTCACGGGACCACGTCGGGGACATACTCTACAAGATGCAGAAGGTTTCGTTCCGATTGGTCCATCCATCTCGGCGTAATCGGTGAACATACATAGAAAAAAGAAGCGACAAAAAAGGCACATACAGATCGAATTGAGTAACCTCCTCCTTTTACGAAGTCGGTTAAAAATGAATCTTGTCGATTTCATTTGAAGGGGTTGGGCTGCGCCCAATTACCGGAGAAGAAAAACGAGACTGCTCAGCGGTTACCCTAATACACGTGAATCTTTCAATTCAGCATGTGATCTCTTTAATGATCTGGTGCTAAATTTTATGTACTCAAATGGCCTGTATTTATGATCTAAGAATTGGCTTCGCCGAAACGCGAGCTCAAGTATCTACCGCCGAGCGGAAGATTATAAACCCGGCGCGGAGCGTTTCTTGAAAATAATTATCTAGGAGTTGGAAGGCAGTTAAAGTCACTGTTCCAACCTCCGAATCGCAGTTCCGCCGTTCGGTGGCTGGCGAGAACCGTTCGAGACCGATTCCGAAAGTTTACAGCGCGGTGGGATCGGAGGACGTAAAATCTCGCAGTATAATTAAAATCTCGTAGGGGCGTAGATCGCGGATAATGCGGAAACGGAGCCGTGGTACCTGTCGCTGCCGATCTTTCTCATCGCGACGACTCTCAAGCGTATCTGTTTCGCGTTAATTCTTCCGTTCGTTGCGAGTAGCATAAGGACGAGGAATATAAGGATGAGAACGACGATGAAGGCGGAGTAGGAGGAGATCGAAGAAAGAGAGAGGAGGAGGAGGAGGAGGAGGAGGAGGAGGAGGGTGGAGTGTAAAAAAGGACGAAATAATTTGCCTGGCGGCGGGCTAGGCTCATCGTTCGAGTCACGAGGAAGCGAGTCTTTACACACAGGCGTTACGTACGTGTTACGTTCGGTACACGATCAGCGGATCACGCGAAAATTCTCGGCAGTATTTACCGTAAGCCGCATAGTATATATCCACGCTAATTAGTATACTCGCACAGGCAATAACCCTCATAATCCGAGGTCCCAGCAGGTCGGCCGTAACTCAGCCACAACGATTCGTATCGTGTGTACCAGTCTTCCTACTGGCCAGTGACGTTTAACGCTGGGAGCGAGCGACCGCCTAACCGCTTCGCGTCACGCCGTGCAGTGCTAACGGTCGCCGCGAATTTTTCCGGCACCCACCTACCAACGGGTTTCTTTGCGTTTTCCAACAATAAGGATCTCTCCTCTCCCGGGTGCATCGTTCTCGCGCCGCGCCAGGGTCCCGTCACGCGGTTCCGCATAGTCCTACCGAGTTTCTCGCGATGAATCATGTCGCGCGCGCCCGCTGCTGCCAGCTTAACGAGTCGGCCCGGCAATGATACCGAGATCGAATAGTCTCCTCCTCGGTCGGACGAATCGCGCGGATCGCCGCGCCGCGCCGCGGAGCCGAGCGGAGTGCTGCTGCGGTGTGTGGTCGTCGGCGAAATGATCGATGCTTCGACGACGAGCCACACGATCCTCCTCCGTCCCGTTTCGAAGCTGGAGAACAACGGCCGAGGCGGGTACTGTTTCGTCGAGGTACTGTTAGAATCGTCATGGTCACCAGGAATCGATCGGTAATTACGATGGAACGCGGTTTTCCGGCCGATCGACCCGAGATACACCCGAGTAGAACTGACTCAGCGTAACCTCAGGCAATTTCCCGCTGTTGCTGCTGCTTGAATCACGATACATGTACCACGAATCTCTCCTCTGTCTTTGTTCCTTTTTTTAATCACCTCGCGCGGATCCTTCGATCAACGGAATAACCGTCCGAAACCTCATGATCACCTTGTAAACAAGTGATTCGATCTGGGAGTTTCTGCGTGGTAATCTCGTCCGGGTCTAACGAAACGAATCCTCGTCTAGGTTTTGATTGACGTCCGCCGATCGGAGCTGGTCCGGTTCACGCGGAGCGGACAGGCTCTTCGTGTTTGGTACTCGCTGTGTCGCTCGTTTTCCCCGACAATGCTCGCGACCGTATCGTTGGCCCCGTGTTTGCCTTGTTAGGCAAACATTCTTCAGGATTCGGGCCGCGTTAAAGCCCGACATCGATCACCTCTCGTGTTCGGCCAGGTTCTTCGTGGTGTTCCAGCTATACGCGCGGTTATGCGCTAGGGTTACCTCCTGTGCCTTCCCCCCCCCTCTCTCTCTCTCTCGTCTCCTCTATTCATTGTGCTCATCTGACCGTGTCTCTGTCACTAGCACGGCTCCCACGAGCTCGTCTCCCGTGCTGTCCCGTCCTGTCCTGTTCCCGAAGCTTGTGTGCACAAGCGCGACTCCACGGATACCTAGGTGTAGAACGTCTATAACGGAATCATACGGTGTCCAGGGACCAACACACCACGCCAAGCTGTATACCGGCAACTAATGCGTTTACGATGTCCGCCTGACAGTACATCAAAGTTCGACCCTGGTCCACGGCCGGGGTCGCCTTTCCATCCTTTCCTTCACCGGTGTCTCTGTACTCTGTACCCACTTCACCCTTTTCGACGGTCGGCCACACCACCCTTCCGACGTCCCTCTGGCAACGAGGCCTCTCCCTCTTAACCCGATTCGCCCCTCGCCATTACCAGAGCAAACGATTTCCCTCTCTGTGGAGGAGCTATCGATCGAAGGTCAGGATTTTTCGGCGCCGCGGCTCGAGGGCGAGATTGTGTACACTTGACACTGCTCTCGAGCCTCGGATGCCTCTCTCTCTTCAAGCTGATGGCTCTATAAGCTTCGCCTTTGTGGACCCACACCGTTGCCCAATGCCGTGTTTAATACCGCTCATGAAGTAATCCGGATGTTGGGCACTGTTCTTTCTCACGAGTGGATTGGGAAATTTGTTTAATCCTGCGGGAACCATCGTACTGACTCTAACGAGTGTTTGAAATTTATTACGAAACGATCGTATTGTGACATATTCTTAAAGCATTTTTGTACCGAATATACATATAGGCTGATTAGTTACGATTGAAAGAAAACCAGGCTAGTTAGTTGTAATTGAGCTTTCCAATAAATCTACGCTTCACAACCTTCTGCAGTTATAGGTACAAGACATTCTCGATTTTATTTCATTGAGAAACCTTCACGGTTACGAAAGAAAATCATAAAATCCGATTGCTTGCGAAATCTCCTATAAATTCTGCTTCTTCAAATTTAATCAATCTGTCGACTTTCTAAAACCTATTACGCGAAAGAACAATAGAATAACAATTTTCAGTTATGAAAAGAACGTTTCAGCACATATTGTGCTATAACTTCTTGTCGACGATAGAAACTGCCATAAAAGAAACGAATTATGGAATTATGGAACAAAAAGTTCATTGAATTTCAGGGGACTGTTACGCAATTGCCGATAGGCAAAGCGTTGGACTTGTTCAAGTTGAATCAGAAAATAACTGCGATTCGAATACAAATCACGGAACAGCAGAGACATTTTTCTCGACGGAGGAATGAAACGCGTGACAAATAAAGAATGTGTAGACGCAGTTGCGGATTGGGAGCAGCGTTTAACGTCCGGTCAGAATGCAGAAAGCGCGAGTCGCCGTATATTAAGCCGTACGATTATTTATTTCATCGTTTTTCTACGATTCTCACACAGCGAAACGTGTCGCCGTTTCGTCTAAACGCCGCGTTCACGATCCTTTCTTTCCCGTCTAGCTCGTTCCTCGTCTTGGTCACGGGTGTATCGATGCTGGCTCGCTTGTCCGTAGATAGGCATCCATGTCGGAGGTCGTTGATCCATCCCTGGAAGATCGTTCTCGGCCGCGAGGAAGGCCTTTAGCTGCCACGGTGGGCATCTGCACGGTGCATTCAGCGACGTGTATATACCGCTACGCGGACGAATATACACGGCGTGGACGTTCCTGCGGGTCGATGTTAAAAAAAGACACGGCCCAGGAAATCTTCTTCGCCGGGACCGGGCGCTACGTGGTGTTCCATGGCCGACCGTGGAAAGTGGAAAGGTAATGATCGAGACCACGGGGGACCGAGAAAAAAGGCGACACGAGATTCGATCCTCCACCGACACACGAAAGTTCTTTGTGCTCTCCGAGAAGAACAATCTCTGACGAGAAGATTATTGAAAAGTGGAGGTGTGCGAGAACCCGGAATTTTATTCGGTGTTGCGACTGGGTTCTCCAAAATTTCGGGATTCCCGAGAATATTGAGAATTCCGAAATTTTCCCGACCTGTCCCAACCGTCGCGTTCTCGCACACCTTTATTGAAAAGAAATCGATCGAACCTGTATGCTTATTGGGGTCGGAGAAAAACTTGAAATTCCATGTATTTTTCGAATATTTGCCGAACGATAGAACGTAAACGCGATCCGGCCGTACGAGAGCTAAGAATGCACAGAGAAAGGAGCATGAAGTGGTTTTGTCTAGCCAGATTCCGTGCTAACTACTATGGATACACTTGAGAGACTTGCAGTTTCACTGACATCGCTCATCAGGATCCTGGAACGCTCTCGGAGAAATCATTTACTCACTGTTACTCGCGTGTAACTTTCTTCGTGGAAGCTACTCAAGGATCGGATGAAGAGAGATGTTTTAACATTGAATGAGTGGATAGTTTCAAAGGAGCAACGTGGCAAGAATGTCTACAGACATTGTTCTATAAAGCCTTCAATTTTTAGAGGAGTATTTAAAGAATTCGGAGAGACATCTGAACTTTTTCTTGCAAAAACTAGAAACCCTATATGCGCTGATAATGGAAAAAGAAGGAGCATGCTCACGGGCCGAGCGAGCCTGCTGAGAAACGTAAAAGACGAAGAAAAAGGTGGCCAGGCAAAAGAAAAAGAAAGAACGCGATGATCGGAGAGGCGGCGAAACTCGAGGGGCGGCCGGTCCTTGTAGAGCACGGATCCGTTTCGGCCATTTTCCATAAACCATAAATAAGAGTACAGGGGCATAAACGTGCTTGACTACACTCTCATTAATTTGATTAAAAAGCTGGTAAATTAGCGATTTCGTAATTTAGCGAGTAAATAGAATAGGGGGGTATGGCGGAACGGAAAGAGGCGGAGAATCGCAACGGGATCGAGGAACGGTAGGAAGTCGGTGGAAAAAGGTCCGAGGGAAGAAGAAAACGTGATGCATCCTGTCGAGCTGTGCACGCGATCCCGAAGGTCCGAAGAAATTCATGCAAACGACACGGGTCAGCGCCGCTCTGCGACCAATCGGTCGATGCGTCGTTGCATTCCACCCGTGCCGGGGTTTCTGCCGTTTCAAACCGTAGAAAAATGCTGGGCCCGAGCCGACGCGACGCGACGCGAGAACGTCTCGCGTGAATCGGAAGCGGTTTCGCGTAACGACGACTCGTAATTCCTGTGCCCCGCACGGCGCGGTGGCGAGCCGAGCACGGAGGGGCGTTCATGAATTATTGAACGGCTACCGGCCAAACAGAACGCCAATATTCTTTCAAGCTTTCTGCCAAATTGATGATTCCCTCGTCCGGCGCAGGCCGCACGGTAATCGCGGCCCAGGATTCCACGGCTGATTCAATTGCACCGTGGAACATGCAATTACCGCGCATTAATGTCCCCGGTAAACGAGCCGGCTTAGCCTGATAAATGTTATTTCGATAGAAAACACCGCCAGAAGTGTTTTCGCGAATTTGCACCCTCGCAGGAAATGCTGCGGAACACGCCACTCTATTTATTTCCTTCTGTGGGCGGCTTCGGTCGATTAAAAATCACCCGAAGTTGTAACATCTTCAATTATATTATCGGATAGCGAGGTTCGATTCATTATGGTCTAGTGCTTCATACATTTCATCTATAATCTATGTTCTGATTTTCCAGTAGCCAATTAATGTTATGGTCCGCTTTTCAGAAGCAGACGCTCCACTCCTATGTTGCAACGAATCGTAGCTATTTATATTAGATTCAATAAGAGGATCAATGTTGATCGCAAAGAAAGTAAAAATTTATGCGCAACGATTTGAATGGAATAGCTATGGCTACTATGTAGCCATAGACAAAGCTGACGTGCAATTAATTTTCCATCAGTAAATTCCTCGACGAAGTACCCATTCGAAGTCATTTTTATATGACATGTATTCATCGAAATTCCACAGTTTAATGGCCTCCGATTCGAACAATATGAATTCGAACCTTGAAATTACTGTACCAGACACAAAATACTGAAAAATACAAGATACGCAGACATGAAAAAAATGAATTTCCAATCAAAGCTATTGTCAATTAAATTTCTGGTGCGAATTCGTTCGGATGGGGTGTAGAGAACGAATTCCCAGCCCTATTAATCGAGCGTTTTCCCCCTCGAAATTTCGGGTCGAAAAAAGAACGGCGGCAGGTTAATTTAACCCCGTGGCGGAATTTGGAGCTGAACACCGCGCCAGAAATTCCAACCGGGCGGAAAACATTCGCGCGACACGAGAGGGCCCTAACTCTGTCGCACGCGTTCGCGACAGAATTTCGAGCCGGGTCAAAGGGTCGCACGAGCCGGAAAGCTTGTCGCGAAATTAAGTCCGGCGCATTGGCGAAATACCGATCGGAATACCGGTACGCGCATCGAGCAGCAGGAGGGCTCGTTCGCTTGCTTGCGAGAGCAGGTGATCACGCCCACACCCGCAGGTTCGCATTCATAAACAACCACCAGACAGCCGAGTTTCGCGAATGACAAAAAACAAGAACTGTCATCGACGTAGATGATCGCTTTCGAGACGTAACTTCGGGGGACAGCGCGAGTTTCTTCTCTCTGGCGAAAAATAGAATAGAAACTTAGAGATCGCGCGGTTTTGAACGTGTACACGTGGTGCATGAACCGTCTAGTACGAATTTAAGGATCCGTGAATACAGATCCGTTCGGCACGTTCGAGTCCGACAACTGAGGCGTTTTTGTTTGTCGATCGAATCCTTGGTTCACGGATCTGTATTCCCGGATCCTTAAATTGTTACTCCACGGTTCACGTACCACGTGTATTAATATACACGTGAAATAGGGATCTCTAACAGATACGCGACCTCGTTTTTAAATAGAAACTTTATTAGCGGGAGTGACGATCGTCGCGAGTTGCAAGAGTTATATCGAATGGCGAGTCTTTTTGCGGTAAATGTGAAGAGTTCTCTTGTGTAACGATCAAGATGATGTGCAGGAAAGGTCACTCGAGTCTGAAACCTATAATATCTTCATCATATTTAGTGACCTGAAAAGATTTTCATGTTTCCATGTGCTACTAATAGCACCTATGACGTTCGCTTTCTTGAGATTGATGTTCGAAAGTACGTTCGTTGTTCGTACGATTAACTAATTGCTTCTGGTCATCGATTGCTTAATGCTATTTCTATCATTTGTGACGTACTGCATCGACTCCTACTGTTCTGTTCTAAACCATAAAAAGATGTACAGTTTCTGATTGATCTTCCTCTAGAATCTCATACGAATACACGTAGAATCAAGTAGGAGAACGAAAATGCAACAGAAACTTCTCAGAATTCGTTATAAACAGAACATGAGCATTCATTTCTCTCCTGTAGATTTCATTTAAACCATAAAAATCACTACAAGCCTTGCAAATGATAGAATCGTGCAAATACCAAGCGATCAATCGAGGTTTAAACAAGACTTGGTGCAAAAACGCGTTCCTATCTGAACCTTCATTGCTCCAAAACAAGCATCCCTCGTTTAAACACCTTCTCGGATCATTAAGAAAATCGCAGCCGCTTTACACTCGAGCTCCAGCAAGCCTGGCCAGTCCATAAATTGAATATCACCGTGTGCACCGGGGTTCGGAAACATCATCGGCGAGTCCACGAGGGGCCCTCTTCGAATTTTGATTGGCAGACTGTTTTCTGAATCCATTAGCGTACACCGGCTTGCACGGTATACAATTACCATTACAGCTCCGCATACAGCGCTTGTTTCACCTCGCATTAATGTTCGCAAGGTGCTGCGCTCCATAAATTATAGCCCCGAAGAATTTCGAATTCACTTAAAACCGTACGTCCTCATTAAACGATGGAGAGCTGGGGTATCCCGAGAGGTAGAAGGATTACATCGTGCCGGGCGATCGAGAAGGGCCCGTGCACCGGGGAACATTAGCGACCGCGTCGAACACACGTCTCGTTGCGTTAGAACGCTGATTAAACGAGGCCTCCCCATCGGTGAGTGATACCGCTGCACGTGAACCCGCTTACATGCTCTCGGGTCTTCCGAGCAAAAACGCGGAAAAACGAGCACCACGAGCCGGAAAGGCGCAACAGAGAATGAGAGAGGGAGAGAGGTACAAGAGGTACGAGAGGAGGGAAGAAGCTGGTAGGAGCGATACATTATTAGTCGCGTTGTTTCGTCAGCGTCGCGCGAAGCGGAAAGGAGAACCGGTTCCGCGGTGCGACGACGACGATTTCACGGCCGTCGGTGAAAATTACGCGAAAGAAAAACTTGGCTGTGATCGTAAAGGAGGCACGCTCGCCGGGAGCCCCGTGGACCCGGGACACCATGGAAACAACCATGGAAACCAAGAGCAGCTCGTCCCAGCACGGTAGGATTCCAACCGCAGCGCCGCCGCGTCGTTGGCTGGGATTCTTTCGTGCGCTGCGCAAAACGCGGCATCGGAAAATCCCGGTGACACGGGGGATAATTAATTAGCCTGATTACCGGGGATCAACCTCCGATAGCCTGGCCAAGCGCGCCCGCGCGCGTTCCTCCCTTTACGTTCGCGTCTCCTCCTCCTCCTCGCCGGACCATGCAGCCTCCGCTAATTAGTTGCCGGTGACGGCCACCGATGCGATCGTTCTTAATTAATATACGTATCGTGCCGCGAGCCTCCGCCACGATACGAACGTCGTGGACCAGCCCGCGTAAGGGATCCAGACAGCCGCAAGGATCTTCGCCGTCAATAGCGCAATCAACGGCCAAAGAACCACCGAGAACGATCGCTGCCGGTTCTTCGGGGCCGACGATTCACGGCCAGCCATTGCCAGCTTGTTCCTGCAGCCTGAACGACGGCCTTCGCTGATGGAACAATTTGCGAACCCGGTGACAGCTTAATGGCTTGTTTTTAGAACGGAATCTATCTGTTCGCGATTATAATCGCGCTAGCGGTAAGCAAATCTGCTGCTAACTTTGTACATCCTAGTTCTCCTACGAAAAGTTCATCCAAAATTGACGAGGTAGAGCTCTAACTTCACAAAATGAGTACAAAGAAGCAAGCAACATCGCTGAAGTTTTACTGGCAATCGATATATCCAGGTCCCATCAGAAAAATTGAAGACTCCCGAACTCACCAACTGGAGGCTAGAAGCACACAAAAGATCAGAAACACACAAGACTAATGTTGGATACTACAAGCAAGATAAAAATATGACACAGAGGAAATGGATGGGAGTCGGAACGTACTTTTAAATCGTACGAAATATCATAGTATCGCGTGACGAAGGAGTCGCAGTGGAACAAAACACAATGACCAAACGATACACAAGAGAATTATCGTGGCACATCGGTTGTTTTCCGGTCGAAGGTAAGACTGCTCTGTTCCCCCGCGTCCAGAGGAGAAGGTGCTCCTCCGATTCGATCTGATACAAGAGAAGCTGGAGGACCCCTTCTGCGCAAGTGGCCAAGACGATGTCGAAGAAGACCGCAAGCCGGAGAGAAAGGGCACCGTGAAGTCGTAGAGAACAGGGTTACTGGCTGACGATAGGAATGTTTCTGGTCCTGATATCGCGTGCAAAAAACGATGCCGCATGTATAGACTCGGGGATCCAATGTTACCCCCGCGGTGTTCGGAAATCGAATCGACACGGTAGTCGTGTTCCCGGCGATTGATCGTCGCCTACGCCCACAATGGAACAGTTTCTGCTTCTCCGTGGGCTATTCTTAAACCGTGGATCGCGACAATGGTGTAAACACGTTCAACGTAAAATTATGTTCTCTACGTTCTCTATATCAATTTAACTCTAGTTAGTATTAAACTTCTTTTATTTATATGGAAACAACGATAAATCCATTACACGCCAATTAAAACCCGCATCCTCCCGGTTACCCAACTCGATATTCTCTCGTCTTGTTACTGAAGAAATCAGTGAGCACTCGCAGCGAAGGAAAAAAAAATCGGGGAATCAAAAGATGGTCGCGCAGGAAAGGCGGCAGTGAAAAAAAGGAGAAAGAAGTAGAAGCAACGTGTCGTGGTGCTCGTCGCTGTCTTTGTCGTCGTCGGTGCTCCGCGCAGGGAGGAACGGAGACATCAAAGAAGGCGACATATCCGTTCACACTCGGCACTCATATAATGTTCCCCAATGTTCCTGCGCTGGCTGCCCGTGGACCGTGTCACCATCAGCCTCTATACTATACATATACGTGTACGCAGATGCACGACCACAGTCCAAGACCCTTGGAAACAGCTGAAGATATGGGTAGGTTCGGTAGGGTGTGCTGCGGGTCTGCGAATAACACGTGACGACCATAATGCGGCTGAAGGCGTCTTAATAAAATGAACTTGTCATTCCGAAACAGCTAACCAGCCTTCGGTCCAACCACCTCTAACTCGCCGGCAGGCTTGAACGCTTCTCGTCCACCTCCCCCTCTTCCTTTCCCGGATCCTCGTCCGGCTCCGCAACCCTACTCAAAGTCTTTCCAGCTTCCTCCATCTCTCGGCTCGCCCTCGGGCTTTATTTATACCTCGTTAAATTAGTGCCGATCGGCGAGAAGGCACCGCTCCACACTGCTCCGCAAACGCGAGGAGGGCCGGGGTCCCTCGTTTCGCTCGTCCCGCACGTCCTGGCCCCGATCCGCTTCCATTTCGATATAATTCCAGACACCTCGCCGCGTTCCACGCGTCTCAACCTGTCATCAGGCGTGTCGTGAAGCGCGAACCCGGTTCCTCCGCGGGGAATTGCCCGGTGAGCCCGGGATCGTCGGCGATGTTACAATGTCGCCGGGTTCAGGAAGCGTTAACGCGGCTGCAACTTGATGGAATTCGTATAATGGCGAGCGATGATGAGCCGATCATCGGCCTTCCCCCTCGGTAACTCGTTTTTTCGGAGGATAATGCAGCCGGCGGGACCGGGTTCGTTTGCCGAAACCGGCAATCTCGGTCGATACGGGATATTAATTGTTTCGATCCGTGAAACGAAGAGACGAGCAGAATCGGCCGTTGAAGATAGAGGTCTCCGTTGTCGGAGACGGTGCGAGGATCCATCGGAGTCACGAGCCGCAAGGTCAGAGGGCCCGCGAGGGTCCCCGGCCCTGCAAAAGACGGACCGCGCTACCGTCGATCGAGACGAGCGATCGCGAGAACTTGCAGAGCCACGGAGAGAGAAGAGAGACGGACGCGGTCCGTGGCCACGAAATTTCGCGCGGATGCAATAAATTACGCGCGACCGGCGCGGCGCGGCGCGGCCGAGGCAAGAAGGGGAGGGGGCAGAAAGAGCGATGGGTACACCGCGATGGCCTCGGAGAAAGGGCAGCCACCCACAAAAGGGCAGCGGAGCACTTGAAATGAAAGGGCGAATGGATGTGCCTAGGCAAGTGCAAGAGACACGTAAAGGCATTCATCTCATTCAAGGTAGCCTTAAGTTTCTGATCAGATAACGAATGTACACTCCTCTCTCCTTGGCTGGCATCGCGGCCGACGCGTTCCCTCTCTCCCTCGCTCTTCTTCTCTTTCCGACTCGAAGAACGAACCCCCGGGTATCACTCTACCCCTGCCACTCACCTCTTATTCCCTCCCCCCCCCCCGTCAACCCTTCGCTGTTCCGTGACCCGTGGCGTCTTTCTCCTGTCCGTCTCCCGGCATCGACTCTTCCTCGTCTTTTTCTTGTCCCCGGTTCGCGGTGATCCTCCGCGACGAGCTCATCTCGAACGTGCTCCACGCGCGAAACGACGTTACGACCGCCTTTCTGTGGCCCGTCGCGACGCTCGAGCAAAAAAATGGGATCACGATTAGACGGAGCAAGCAAACGGGAGAAAGGGAGAACTAGAATAAGGGAAGACCACGACGACGACGATGACGACGACGATGCCACGATGCTCGTCTCCTCGCAGCCATTTTACCTGACCGTCGCCGTTATTAATATCCCCCGCTCACCGATCAGATCTACGAATAAGAGCGGCGGGTCGTAGGTCGAGGAAAATAAACCATTAGCCGCGGCGCGGCGCAACCCGGTGCAGCGTGGCTGTTGGCGTGGCGGGGGCAGGGTGGATTTTTCAGATACGATCGCGAACGACGGGGACACGCCGCGCCACGCCGAGCTGAGCCGAGCCGAGTCGCGGAGAAATTCCGCGTCGGAATTGAAATATCGCGTCCCGGTCTCCCATTCTCCCGTCAAAATTTTCCTACGGCGATTCCTCCGACGCCGGTCGAGGCTCGTTCGGGGCCTCGGCATGAGCCAGCCACGTACCAGGCTACACACAAAAGGTCGTTGTAACGTTCCGGCGCGCAATACACCGGGAGGGAGGCTCTATTCATCGGCGCGATTTATAGCGTAATTATCTAACCGAGATTGCAAAAGCGGCGAACGATGGGAAAGATAATCACGTCACCGAGATTCCGAACGTTTCTATCGTACTAGTCGTTCGTTCGCCACGAAAGCTACGCGCGCTACTCCGGGGCCTCTTGCCTGAGAATCCGACGTCTCTCCTCTCTTTCTTTCATTTCCTGCCGTTCCTCTTCTTTTCCCTCTTCTGCATCCCCTCCGCGTCTCCCTTTTCATCTCTCTCTCTCTCTTTCTCTGTGGCCGAGGTTCTTGCCTCTCAAAGTGCATTCCATAAGTTCTGAATTCGCGCACGAAACCATTTCGAATTGTTCCCCGTTCGAGAAGCCGAAGGGACGACTGCCGAGAGGAGCCGGGCCGAGAGAGCTCTCTCCGAGTCTCGAGGCCGACAGACGTGAAACGTTCCACCGAGAGACGATAGTCCGTGATTTATTTGATGTCCCTTCCCGAGAGAGAAAACGAGGAACCAGCGGCGGATGAGCCGTCGGTGGTATACGGCGCCCCGTGCACAAAACGACGCAACGACAACGAAACAAACGGCTTCCACGCACCGGCTACGACGCCCTCGAATTTCTTACGAGCAGCCGGGGTCACCGGGGTGATTTCGTAGTACGGATCCGTGAGGACATAAAGCACATCGTGCCCGTAATCGAGGGAGGGGAGCTCCGATGCTCTCGGAACACCCGACGACCCGCAGACGTACCCGCTGAAGCATTTATTGCCGCTTCCAAATCATTACCGCTGCAACATGTTTCTCTCTCCATCACCGAATCTTCTAAACCCTGGTTCTCGTTCATTTTTCTCGATCAAATTTAAAGTATCATTTTCTCGATCAAATTTAAAGTATCAATTTCACGGAAATTTCCAATCGTCGAAAGCACACATAGTCGCGCGCCAGCACTTAGCGGGATTAAATATACAATAATTAACTGGTGGTTTCCACGGTCTTCTGCGATCATTTCCGTCGAATTAAAAAGGTCGTAGTGACCCGGATGAAGTGTTATCCTCTCGAGCGAACGGATCACGGGAGCGAAAGATCGCGCACGGCGAGATACGGCGAGAATTTTAATCTGATCCTCCAATAACAAATGCTTTCAATACGTGCGGGAGATCGATGCCGGCGACTACTCGAAGACACGTTCGCAAGAAAATAATGGATCTCTTGATCGGAACGCGTCGTGTTAGGCGGATAATCGATATCGGAGGACGTTATCGGGGACAAGCCGGGATTCCTGGGGTCACGCGGATAAAGTCCGTGGTTCGCCGCGCGCTGGAGAGGTCAGGCCCGCCGGTTGACGGTACACCTACCATGATTAATACAATTGTGAGTGTCCTATCTTTGTGTCTGGGAACAATAGAGAACGCGGGAGTGACATGACGTTCCCGTGTCGTCCTACATACATCCCGAAGGCTGGTTTCGGTGCGGCGAGGCCGCGCAGAGGGGGTCCATCGTCGAACGTTCCGTTTAAAACACGCCAACCAAAGGAATTTGCCTCCACCGGCGACGAGGAGCCGTCCGATCGTAACAGATTTCTCAATATTTCTTCGGGCCGATCGGCCAGAACGCGTCCGGGGCCTTTTACGGCCATTCTCTTGATCCCTTTCATCGATCTGGCCCAACGAACAGGACTCGTCGGGGACTCACGAGCGTGCCGCGATTTAATCCCTTCGGACTCCACGAGACGCTCGTAAAACGACATCATAATTCCCTTTGAATGTCCCTGTCGTAACCCCGGGCTCGACCCGATCGTGCTTGTGCCACGCTCACCGGACGCTAAACCCTCCAATCGTAATTTCACCGGATCTCCAGCTGGCCGATCGACTGCCGATTTGTTTACCTTATCGCGAATCTCGAGCCGACCGTTCTTAGGATCCTCCTTAATCCTCGATCATAGTTCCGGCTCTTCCGACGAAACCCGAGCACAAAATAAAGCTTGATCTTCCCGCCGAATTTCCAACTGGGGTTGCGTCCTTAGCCAGGCAATTGAAGCACAGCGTGCTTGCGTGCTTCATCTTCGTCCCACTAAAATTCTTGACAACTGAACACACCCAGGGTACCTACTCATTTTAACGGACCTCTCTGCGTTCTAGTTGAAACGCTACTGTTTGACAAATTAACAAGGTAGTCCCAAGCAGCTTAGATCCTATAAGAGAAGCCCGCGACCCAGTGAAAGATCAGAACCCCAGAATTTGTTTCGAGATCGCGGCGACGATGAACTCCTCAGTTATCGTGGAGTGTATTCCAGCAGAGTTGATGGCGGACACGTGGACAAAACTTCCGACGGACAATGTGTTCCTCCACCCACACCGCATCCTGGCAAGGAGAATAGAGCTCGTTGAGGGTGTCTAGGTTGAAACCTAACAAGAGGAGCGACGATAAATCCCGTTTGACCGGTGTCACTGTGCCCGAGCAAACGATCGCGGCGACTGGTTCCCCCGCAGCTCGGCGAAGCTTCAATCTCGCGGCGAATCCGCATAATGCGCCAGCTCGGTCGAGAGAGCAACAGGCGTTTCGGAGAGAAGAGGCGCACATAAAATTAAGCCGCAAATAAAATAAGCCCATTCGGGAAGTTCGCGCCCGCTTATGCCCGGGAGGCCGTGAATCATCGCGCCTAAACTAGTGACGTTTACTGTCAGGGATAACATTTGTCATACTAGACGGGGCGAGAGAGAGAGAGAGAGAGAGAGTGCGAAGCCTTTCGGCCCCGCGCCGAGCGCGCAACGAGCCAAACCAGATTTGACGATGTGTCGGGGGCCACGGGACGACCGAGACTCGGAGGAGGACGGACACCGGAGGATCAGGATGAGGAATGGTGGTGGCATAGGCGGGAGACGAAGGGTAGGCTCATCCACCGGGGCCAGGACCCGAAGCACCACCGTAAATCTCCCGGCGAGCAGCGCCTCCAGACCGGTGAATTAACGGATCGCGATCGTAAAATGGTCCGCGACCAAAGCTTTCTCGCGATCGCGACGGACTGGCGTCTTTAGCGGGGGAGTGATTCACGGCGCAGACGAAATCCGATTTTCCTGGACATTCGTCCCGCTCGTTTGCAATCCCTGACCGATGCTGCCGCGGATACTCTTCTGAAATAAGACCGGCGGCGCCACCGAGCCAACCGTCCAATTCCTTGCAACGTTATTCTCGTTTTCTTTCGCATTTGAATCCAAGACGCCTTCATCTAGCTCCAAAAGACTTTATTTCCCGATGGCAAAAATTCATAGCTACTGCCAGGAAGTGGTTGTTGTAGATTGAATATATTCCGAAAATATTGTCCTTCTCGCGACATATAGGTAATCTGACGTAGGTCGATTATATTCCCGAACGAAATACAGGTATATCTGAACCTGTCGGCCCAGTGAAAGATAGTTTCTGATTGTGCATAAAGCTAGCGCACAAAGAGTGAGAGAGAGAGAGGATTAACGACCGAAAATCCCCGCAGCGATGGTAGGGGTCCGGTGCACAGAACGAAACTCCCTAAATTGACGAATTACGAGTGTAAACGGTAGAACGGTGGTAGGCCATTAAAAAGTCACGCGATTCACCCTGCGGAAGAGAGGGGAAGAGACGGGGTGCCCAAGGACCCGCGGGCTGGTCTCAGCGGTGAATCCCAGGAGAGGCGATCGGTACCGACTTCCCGCGCCAGGGTGCTGTCAGTTATCAGTGCATAAACATTCGTTCTCCACGCCGGCGCGCCGTGGTCCCTCGCGTAGCGAGTTATACGCGGCAGGGAGGATCGGCCGAAGGGGGACACACCGGCACGCATAAAGTAAAGAGCGGAGGGAAAGGAAAGAGAGAAAAAGGGTTACCGGGAGAAAGAGTAAGAGAGAAAGAAGGAAAAAAAAGAAAGCAAAAGAGTCCGAAGAGCGGGACGAAGAGCGGCCGAGGAAGGCAGAGGGAGATGAAGGAGGAGGAGGAAGAACGAAGGTGAAGGTGAAGGAGGCGGAGCACACGGGCGACGCAATCCGAAGGAACGCGCGACGGAAGGGATGGAATATGATATAATGCAAAGGCAAAAAAGAAACGCTGCGGTCTGCCGGGTTCGCCGGGGCCAGGGGGGAGATTTAAAGCCGCGTGGACATTGTCATCGGACGCACGGCTATAAACCAAAGCGAGGGCTCGCTGCTAACTGAGACGCTCTCTCCGTTAGCCGGCGTCGTGCGTGTAACACGTATGCGGGGTGCCGTGCACGTTTGCCCCCTTTCCGCCAGCCCCTCTTCCGTGGTACAGATCTCCTCGCTCTCTCTCTCTCGGTACCCGGGGACCCCTTTTGCCTACGTATATATCGAGCTGCGTTTACGATCTTGGCAGCTCGGCCGGGACAGGTGTTATTTTTCATCGATTCGTTCGAGCCGCTGCCTCCCAAACGATCCCGCGCGACGACGCGACGACCGCTTTAAAAGTTCCCCGCCGATTTTCTGCCCTCGCCCCACAACCCGCCGCGAGAACACCGACTGAGAGAAAAGACCGGAGTGGTCCGGGGAGGAAGGCCGGCCCGAGAACAAGGACGACCGAGCAGATCTGATCGAGATCGCCGCGATAATAACGCATTCGGGAGCGGCGAACGCACCGCGCTGCTGTGCGGCTCGAATGCGAGCACCAAGAACGCGGCCGCGTGTGATAGATAGGAAAAAATCGAGCGCGCGAGAAACGCACCGCTTTCCTGCACGCCGCGCCGCTCCGCCGAGAATAAATTCTGTGAGCTCCTCCGGCGAAATTCGACCGCTTCGACAGTCCTTTGGTCCACGCTGCTGGCCCGCCGACCCGACAAATGTGGATCCCCGGATGGAGACCGAGATAGACTCTAACTTGGCTGTAGAAATCGATGATGGAAATACGAAATTAGGGGTTGAAGTGTTCACATCGTGCTTTTATCTAATCCTCTAGCCTTCTAACATTATTAATTCGAACAATTCTTAATCCCTTGCGGTCCAACATGTTATATAACTTGCTACAGATTGTACAATTCAATTGTTATTTCCATAAGTAGCTCTACTAACTTATTTAGAACCGCTCTGCGGCACCACTTAAAAGATTACACAATATAATAGCTCCGAGTGCAAAGGGTTAATGTCGGGTGTACCGAAGGTATACCATCCATAATCGTGGTTCATATAGAAGAGCGAGGTTTGTGCGATGCAGAATTTCAGTCGTCGTCAAAGGGTTGACCGTTGTCGACGACGGCGGTCCTTCGCGGAGCTCTTAAATCCGGCATCCCTGATTCGAGTCCGCGATGAACCGCAGCATTCCGAGGGTCCGCGTATACACAGAAAGGCATTAAGATATCCATCGGTAGGTTTTTTCTCGCCGACTGAGTGGCGACCGAGGTCACGTCTGCTCCTGGTCGTGAGGAACCCCACAAAGCCTACGAAAAACGTCCATCGAGTCGACCGCGACCGTGACGGTTCGCCATCATCGATTGTTCCGTTTTACCTTCAACCTTTCCCCCAAGCCGCCGCACCGTTGCCGCCATCGTTACCGGCGGGAGAGGATTTCGAGACAAGATTTCAATGAGCATTTCTCAACGGACGTCGCAGCCACGTCTGTAAATACGAGAATGCCGGACAGAGCGAGAGGGGGTGCGAGAGCGAGGGCGTAGTCTATGTTACTTCTTCTAATCCGCAGAGACGGCAGGCGGCTATCCAGCCTATCGTCGGATTCCATCTTCGGTTCTTTAACGCCGCGACGAGGCTACGATAACTCACGTGACTACGGCGAACACAGGGGAAAACGGGCTGCCTGATGCACGGGTCGATGCGGAATGACACGGACCCGCGAAACTTATTATCGCGACCCTCGAATTATGTACGGCCTTTCCGCGAGAGCTCCAATGTTGCGCGGAATTAATAGACGCGATTTCTGCACCGACGGCGCCGCCATGCCACGGTGCCTCCGCGTGAAATTATGTCGCCGCAACGGACACGAATAATTGCCTGTGCCCATCCCGACGGTGCAACGATGCAGCGGGATGCCAGGTAAAGAAGATGCGGTGACGACCGACGAGCATATCGACCGTTTCGAAAACACTGTAAGGTCGCACGTGTATTCCACTTGCTCGATTTTTCCATTAAATATTCATGTAGTTAGCGGCAAAATGCGGTGGGAAGTTTCAAATTGCTGATGAAAAGAAGCAACGAGATGCTGTTCCTTATTTAGCATGCTAATGGACAAAATTACGAATTTTTATGGGAAGACAAACTTTTGTGAACACGTTTAGAAAATTCAAGTTAACAGGAATTAATTTTTATCTGGAATCTACAGAATGGAATACAAAATAAACCACTGTTAGTCGATTTTTCCGTAAACATTCGTCCGCATTCACACAATTGAAGTTACACCTCGTGACAAGACGAACAAGGTTTCCGCCGAGCTCAACTCCTCCGATAAATACGTACATAACCGCTAACGAAGCGAACTATGTGCCAGAACCAATGTTAGATGTTTAGCGTACCCGTTCAGCGTGATGAGTGTTTACGAGCGTAAGGAGGATGTTCCCTGCGCGCGATCTCTTTGGCAGTTAAGACTGTTTTGCAGGATATTGTCGTCATATTTTGCTGTGCAACGAGAGTGCTTGGTTTATAAGCATAGCACGGTACTGCGGCTATTAGACAAGTTGCATAAGCCACAAAGCATCAGAAATTTTTCTCGTTATCTAAACTTCGCCTCGTTACTTGTTCGTATCGAACTAGCTCAGACAGGAAGTTCTCACGTTTCAGCAATATTTGGAAACTTTCTTTTTAGTGAACATCATGATCTACCGCATCAGGGATTAATTTCTTTACGGAGTTACTTTCTGAAGATTCACAATCAGTTTCTAAATGATTGATATGTTGTTGATCACTTACCTGTAGATGAACATGCGTAGATGTTCCGACGAAAAAGACTGAGCTGTGACAACGAAATAAAAAACATTCTTAATCTGTACGATCGTAACAAGGAGCAAACGATCCACGGTAAGTAAGAAATTAACAGAACGGAGCTTGAAATACCATTCACATTAGTTTTTACGATAACTAGGTCCTAGAATTTCGAATGAATCTTGCGTTTCCCATAATCATCAGATGATTATCGCCCACGATTCCGCGCGGCAGGGGTCCAGGCTCACACAGCCCGAACTCCCGTAGCCGAAGAATCGTTCGTTAGGCCACGTAGCTTCTGCCGAGGAGGGCGGGAGGGACGGGAGAGGCGCGAGAGGGACGAGATCCTTAGTAAATTCTTAGACGAAGCCCGTTTAATCGTGGCCGGGAGCCCGTTCGCTTCGTAGCGGCCGGAATTTGTCTTTCTGGACGACAGTAAATGCGATCGCGTCCCCATTAAGGGCTTTGCGAGCGGGGCCTGGTACTTTTTATCGCGGACAGGAAGACCATTCCTTGCGGAAAGTCTCGAGGGAATGGGATTTGCGGGGACCGCGTGCGCGATAACGTTCTCGCAGGTGCGATCTCGGCCGTCGACGAATTACGAGCGTACCAATCGACTTTCGGCTACCATCGATGCCACCGCAGATTAGCGTGGCCGGCCGTGTACGTTCACGGTGCTGCGAGCCCGAGCACCATGGCGTATGGGATCGTATGGGAAACGCACACAAGGGCTTGCCGAGGCCCGTGGAACGAAGCTGCGCGTACCATGGGTGGTAACTTAACACCTTAACGGATATTTATGGACTTTTACTAACGCAAAAGACAAAAATGAAAAAAAGTTTCCGCCTGGCCCCGGGCCAAGCTTGTACAACACGCCTCGCGCACACGCCACCGAAGGAACGCGTGTGCGTGAACGTCCGAACGCGTCACACCTGCTCACAAAGTCGAAATCGCACCCCAAATATCGGACTCGGACCTGTGTTGGTCTCCCCACGGGTGTCGCACACGTGTCTCTAGAAACAGCCATTCGATACCCGGCGAATATGCTCGAACGGGTACAAGGGTGGCAATATGACGTCCCCGGAGTGTAAATTCGTCGGACGAGTGTAAGCCGCTGCTGTTGTCCGCGGGTCGCGGAGCAACAACGCAGATTCATTCTGCGAACGGCAGGTACGTGTTCGCAGAGCCGCGAATACCTTTTTCGTCGGCGCATCGCCCACGGCGGGGACAAAATCGGAAATCTCGGCCGGACACGTCTCAATTAGAGGAGTTCCCGATCGTAATCGGGCCGGTAATATTTTTCGGTGAGACAGTATCGCGCGCGATGCTACATGCGCTGATCGTTCGAGTCCCGGGAGATACGGATCGACGGATGTTGCCGACTTAACTGAAATCTAAATACATACCCGGGCCCAGGGAACTCGCCGTTAACGAACACCGGCGCGGCGCGGCGCGGCGCGCGACTTGCTCGATAAAGCACCGATATCGAAATCGTTTCTCGCGACAGGCAAGATCGTCGCACAAGGATCCCTCAATTAGTCACCGTTTTTTCATTACCGCGTGGGTCTGAAAGAATTCCCGGGTTCGGGACCCCTTCCACTTTCTTCCCCAGCAGTCTGGATAGACAATTTTCATCCGGCGACGCCGCTCACAAAGTAAAGGGAAGACGGCGGAGCCGGAATCAGAGCCGAAGCCCCAGTATTAATGAATTAAATTTAGCGGGAGGCAGCCGAGTGGCACAAAAGGGAAAGTCAACGAGGAAAGTCAAATAACGTCTGGCCGCTTCCTTAGGGGGTGTCGCAGCGCACGCAATGCAGAATACAGAGCCACGTACGAAATTCGTTAATTGAAACGTCTCGGCTCGCGCGAAATTGGGCGTGGCGGGTGCAATTTGTTCGCGGTGCACGGGAAAGCTTTGTAAGTTGTACTAGATCGATCGTGACGCAAGTCGTAGCATTTCGACAACAACGAATCGAGATTACCCCGTGGAAAGAGGTAAGAGAGCCGATTATTCGAACGACACCATCGCGACGACTCTTTTCCTCTCCCTGTCTCTCTCTCTCTCTCTCTCTTTCGCTCTTCCGTTCTTCGCGGAGCTCGCGTTTTATTTTAGCCGAACACGCAATCGCGTAAGTATACCCGGCTACCCTTCACAAGTCCTGAGCGTGTTTTGCATCCTCGTTGCTCGAGGTGGCAACGTCTAATTATCCCGCGGATAGTTCATCCTCCAATTACGGCAAGCCGCCGCGCCGCGCCGTCGCTAGCAACCGGCGTTTGCCATTGTTACGGATTTTTCCTTGGTGTTCGTTATTACCCCGGGGCCGGCCTTGACTGGCAGCGGGCGCGTTACACGTCGATTCGATGCGACGTGAACGCGGGAATCGCCGGTGAATTTCGCGGCTTTGTTTTCTGGAACAGAAATCGCCCCGATTCGCTACTCCCAGGATTGCCCCACCTAGACGGTGGCGATTAATCATATGCAAATTGGGGACCCGCCGTAATGACAAGTCTTCAGGGTACTCGTCGCATAACGTGCTAGTTGGCGGTTTGCTCCCCGAACGTGCTACCGTATCGATATTTATGACACCAATATTACAGGCATTACAGTAGGCGATGATTGTGCGCGAGGGAACAAGTCGAAAAAGAATAAGAAAAAATTAAACCGACTTCGAAAAAACGCACTAAAAGGTATAAAATAATTTCCACTTCATTTATGTGAATACACGCGAACTTGAATACAATACAATCTTTTCGGAGGCGGCGCAAAATTGAAAATGTCATTTTCCAAATGACAGATTTTGCTGATTATTAGACTGCGGATTTTATGCATTTCTGACAAAAATGGGTACGTACAATTTAAAACGGTGAAGATATTAAAACGATTTAAGGCCGCCAGTGTATGTATGTATATTTAGTGCGTTTTTTCGAAGTCGGTTTAATTTATTTTTATATTATAAAATTTTTTATTTCACACTTTTTATCAAGGGACCAATCTGGACATGTACCCTACATTGATTGGTCCATCCATCTCGGCGTAATCAGTGAACACGCATAGAAAAAAAAAGCGAAAAAGGCACGTACAGATCGAATTGAGTAATCTCCTTTTTCGAAGTCGGTTAAAAATGAGGACATTCGGGAATTCATATTTTTCGAGACCCTCGAAACTTACACAACAACTTCTCCGAAAATAGAAAATTCATCTTCCACTTCCGTTTCCGTGAACTGCTCTTTAAACATGGGAATAAAGATGCAGAGTTTATTTGTGCTCGGTGTAATTTATTCCGTTGATTTCCCTAACAGATCGAGCTGTTGTAATGGGGTCTAAATCGTGATCAACACGTTGAAAGAGAGTTTCTCCGCTCACGATCGGATTTTCCCGCCTTCTCGGAACTTGTTGGCCGCGTGTAACGTGTTCATTATGCAGTCGTGGCAACGACGTTATCTAGCTAATCGGTCCGGCCGTTTTTCGCTAATCCCCGACTGACAGTATTCGTACCATTTAGTCGACGCGTCTGGCAAATCCTCTTCCTTCGGCGCGATTAGTGTCCTCTGGACGACTGGCCGGCACGGAATCGATTCTATCTCGATCTCTCGATCTCGCCGGGGGGGATTAGCTAAAAACAGCGAATGGGCTAGAACCGCGGATCGTTCGCTGTATAACATAGAAAGCGAAAGGGAGAAAGAAGGACGAGAATCGTCGCTACGGTTCCCTGCGACGTGTGTGCGTTACTCCGATCGCCTCTTAGTCCCCCGGATCCGCGAAACAGTGGGCCGGGAGGAATGGGGGGTCACAGGAGAGAAACAGACGTCCGTACACGACATAAGCATATCAATAAAATGTTTAATTGGCGTTTACATTTCTTCATTCGGCCCAACAAGATCGCGATACCGATCTTCCGCCCGGTTTCTCGTTCAGCCCCGTGTAAGCTCGTCCTTCCACCGCGTCCTTCCTCCGCGATGCACCTCCAGCTGAATGTCAGACGTCTCACGGAGGTAACCGGCCTTTCTAGGGACGAAGACAGCGCGATGGTAGAGGAGGAAGCAAACACCAGGAGAAAATCGAGCGGGAACGTCGGCAGGACGACGAACGTGGAAATAAAAGGGTAGTTGACGATCGACGGAAACACCTTGGCGCACCTTGTGTTCTCAGCTTTCCGATAAATTGGATATTTATTTCCAGAAGATGGACTAAAAGAAAAAGAATTTCTAAACTACAAGGGTTCTTTAAAATATTAATGTACACAATCTAAAAGTACACCGAATTACAAAAAATCATATATTCTCGGCTAGTTCACACGAATGGTGTTCGTATAGCTGATAGTTGGTCGGCAAGGAAAAATTTGATCGTGTCTCTGAGAGTTTTCCGTGCAGCTCTCCTCCAGCACCCTCAATGCCGTGTACACTGACGAATTTGAATGTCGAGAGAGTAACTCGTGATAGTTTTACCCTCAGATGGACACGTACCTTAAAAATCAGTCGTCGCTTTTTCTTATAATTGGTGTCGATCGTATCGCAAGATTTATTTCGTCACTCAGGATCCAAAGAATACAGATGACCCGAGCAATTTTTATCTGATAGCTCTGCTTCCTGAAGTCGCAAGGGCCGAGAACAAGGGACCAATTGGTACAATTATCTCCCGTACACGTCGGAATATTTCTCGCCTCGATCCGCGAAAAACACGAACTCGATCGGTCGCCGTTCCACCCCGAACAGCAGAACCGTGCGATATTTCACGGCGAAAGCGAACATCGCTCGGTGACGTAATCACTTAATTAACACGGGACGTGGTTGACGTTCTCCTACAAGAGGGACAGGGTCGTATAAACATACGTTTCAGTCTGTCGTGATTCCATTTTCGCTTCGAGATACGTTTCCGCTTCGGATTCTCTTGCTACATACCGGCCATAGAACGTGACACATAGATGAATATAAGATGTGATATTTAAGACAGTACATATCCAGTGTTACTAGACACTGTGTTTCAGAATGATGTACAAAAAGTACCATCTTTCAGACTGGAAGTCGGTTAAGTAAGGTACGTACAATGTTTTCGAACGAAAGTGGACATCGAACGATCCCGGATTTTTTCTCTTGTACCAAATTACCAAGAAAGGAGCAGATCTGACGAGCGCGGATAAGAAAGAAATCACAAGGCAAGGGGTTAAACTGTTCAACCGTTACTGTAGGGGCGCATGAGTCGCGAGATTCCGCGTGATTGGCCAGAAGCGGCGAGATTTCGTTCATTTATCCGGGACCGCAGGCCAGTTTGTCGACCGTTTACCTGCAACACCTTCTCTGCTCACGCACGTACACCTACGCGCGTATGTCCCGAGAGACGAGGAGCTCCGGAGACGCGAGAGAAAGAAACGGGAGAAGGCAAAAGGGAGAAAGAAAGAAAGAAACAGAGAAAGGGATCGAGTGAGAGAGAGAAAGCGAACGAGAGAGGCGAGTAATCGTGCAGGTGCACGGAATCGAGAAAGAGAATCGCCGGGGAGTAGGTGCACGTCCTCCGGACCGGGCCTCGATGGTATGCTATCATCGTTTGGCCCGATGAATTTTTCGCTGGAAATTCCGTACGAACCGGCGGAATGCAAACCCTCGTCTCCTTGTAACTACCTATCTGATGCGGCTCATTAAATGCGCGCGATACCCCAAGCGACAATTGTACCGTGCGTCCCGTAACGAGCGCAAAAAGATGGATAATACGCTGAAGACATTTTAATGGAATTAGGAAATGATGTTTCGCGTGATGCCATGATGAACAAGCGAGATCTACAAATTGACCCTGTTTGCTCTCGTCGGACAGGAATGCGCTTGCCAGGCGCCGAAGCGAATCCGACACAATCGAACTTACGAAATCGCTCAATCTAATTGCGTCTGCACTCTTACTATATCGACGGATTCACAGAAACAAATTTTTCTGGGTATTTGATACAGAGGCACTGCGCGCTCACATCTGGTGAGATGGATTTCTGATATACAGTAGTGGACAAAAGTTTAAGGACGCTCTAAAAAAGACGATTACTATTTTATAATAATATTGTACTATGCGATTTTAACTTTTCTGGGAAGCTAGAGCAATTAGTTCGCTAGAGGATGCAAAAAGAAATTTCGTCAAAAATTCCAATTGATCGGAATTGCATTTTCAACTTTTTTATTTTTTATGTGGATCCGTGTCAATTAAACATATTCAGAAAATTTCGTCAAAATAGGTCGACGTCGCAATGAGCTACAAAGTTTAAAGATGGTAAAAATTGCAGATTTCCACGATTTTCGGCCTCTAACTGCAATAAATCTAAGGATTCTTACATGTTCCAATGCCTGTCATTTTTTACCGAATCAACCGATTTCGATGAAACTTTCACAGTGCATATAATTGACACAGATCGACAAAACGTATTTTTTAAATTTTCAATATAGGCCCACATAAAATAATTAAAAATGCACATGCAAATTCACATCCTATAGTAAACTAATTGCTCTAGCTTCCCAAAAAAGTTCAAACCGTCTAGTACAATATTAAAATAGTTATCGTCTTTTTTAGAGCGTCCTTAGACTTTTATCCACTACTACTGTAGCTATCAATTTTTTTCAAAAGAGTACATCTAGTTACATCCATCGCAAACAGGATTTCGTTAGCGTTACTTGCGAAGAACCTCTTTCAAACGAAAATGTTCATGGAAAACGATTGAGGTACATCGAAGATGAAAGGCTCTTCAGTAGAGCGTTGAACTTGATTCATGGACGAAGTTATCACACAGTCATCCGGACATTTTTACAAACACATACTCTTATTCTCAGAGAGTAACACACAGAACGTATATTTGGAGCTAGGACTTTGGAAAAAATAAGTGTCCTCTAAGAAAATAAATTAGAAAAAGTGACTGAAGACGAAATGGTACAAGCCGCGTGTCCAGCAATTAAATCTTAGAAGTAATATTTTACTCGTGCTTTATTATCACATAACGGTGTCCCGCGGAGGAACACGTTCACGCAGATTGAAGGATTTTTATCTCGGCGTGTCGGTATCGGTCGGGTAATTTTAATAAGAAAATAAACGGATCCGGGTGGAAGGAGGGGTTCAGGGACGGGTGAGGGACCCGCAGGGGAGTCGTTAATGATTTACCGCGGCATCGGCTTTATAACCGCGAATTCACCGTCGCCGCAAACGCCAAACTCTCGTCGAAAAGAGAGGACGGAAGAGCGGAGGGAAGAGCCGTGCGCCACGCCCCCGACTTCTCATCTTTTACGCGTCGCATTTCATGACGTTGGTACGTGAGGGCCTCTGTTCGGATGAGCCGAGGGCCCAAAACGCCCCGGACCACGTCGAGGAGCGAATTTCGGCTCCGTAGTCCACAGAAAACCGAGACTCTTCGCGCTCCTTCCGTCAGCCGAGGCGCGACCATTTCCGTTAACCCGTGACAGTGAGTAATCTCGCGTAAAATGAATTTTTAAGACGCCTCCGAAAGAATGAAGCTCCTCGGGATCCACGCGAAATCTCCGAGCCTTCTTCTTCCGCCTTTGACTCGATTCTTCTTGATTACTTTTCCGTGAAACGAATCCTGCCGCGATTAGATGGCCAGCAATTCCGGCGAAATTGGCGCTCCGAATTTTTTATTTTTGTAGCAGATCGCATCGTCAATTTGTTATTAATCTGTAGTACAAGAAGGAATGTCTGATAAAACTTTGCTCGTTTGATTCTGGCGCTTCTTCGACAGAAATTCTTTAATTTCCCAAAGTTATCCCGGATCAGAAACGGATCCCACCGAACAATCATCGCCCCCATCTCGAGCCCGGTTTCATAAGTGGTCGGCGCGCGGTGGGGAAATAATTTTCGCGTGGAATCCCATTAATCAGCGTGACTCGATGGAAAAAAAGTAGTTAAGATAGCGCGTATCCCCATCGAGAGAGTCTCGTTTATCTCCGAATCACGATCGCGGCTGTTAACTGAAAACACGTGGCCAAGTAGCAACTGGGTGTCTGCGCGAGAAAGGTACGCGTTCTCTCCCCCCCCCCCATCGGTGTATACCTGAAAACATACCGATACCCGTTAGAGCAGATCGAAAGTAGCGTAGGTAAACCCCGGGACGCGCGAACTATTTCGAGGATCATTATTTCTGGATCGGTTTACCACTATTCATTAGCGTCGGGCTTTCCACGTAACACGAGATCCTACGAAGTTCTCCAGCCCAGCCCAGCCAGCCAGCCAGCCAGCCGGCTGCCAGCGTTAACAGACGCGCACCGAACCGGTAGATAATTATTTTTCCCGCATGCTCGTGTTAATCATTTTACGGTGCTCATAAAACCCCGGCGGGAATGACGTCGAACAAAAATTCGGAGGGATGTGAACGCCTCTCGTAGTTATAAATACAAGATCGCCGGACGATTCCTAATTGCATGCTAACGTTTCGTTCCATTTATATTCAAAGGCCAGAAAAATGCGTGTGGTATTTCCTTCTAGGATGTTTTACGCGTTTTCTAGGCTGTCTACTTTTCAGTAGATTTCAGCGTCATTTGAAACAGGGTTGAACGGTGTTTATTGCTTCTCGACACATTAGGATCGATTAAATTAAGTTTCCGCTCGGTATACCGAGGGTCAGTTGAATTTTAAAACCGATGTACCACTGCTCACTAGTTATAACTATTCTATTGAACATTCTACACCATTTTCAAGGTTTGGGTACCGTGCTCCGCTAAAAGCTCGCGCCAGGAAGGTGTACGCGCTGCGAACGACTTCCCTCAAGTTCCTTGAAGAGCCACGCCGCGCCGCGCCGGCAATATCGTTCGCGAAAGCGTTCGCGGTCGCGCTCGGTATAAATAAAGAGTGAAAAACGATTCCGAGAGCGGAGGCCGACTTTCTTGCCGCATTCCAGCCGGGGCAGCCAGGAAGAAACCGCGCGCGGCGAGAAGAGATATACCATCCGCAGGGGATCCTTTCCCAGCGCGATCCCGGGACTATCGATTCTCGTTCGTGTCGAAGAGCGGGCGTGGTTGTCTCGCGAAGAAAGATATCCTTGGTCACCGGAGCCACCGAAACGAAGGTGGTTGCACACGGTTGCGGTTGCCGCTTGTAGCCGCAGCGAGCCGCAGCCGTAAGCCACGAAGAGAGAAGACGGTGGCTTTCACGGCCGCGATAATGGATGAGCGTTCTTAATGATTTTTTCGCCAGCGAACGCATTGGTCATTGAGTAATGATGCGCGTATGAGATAAGGCCCCGGTAGGAACGGCAGAACCAAGAGGGAACGGCGAGGGGAAGCGTGTTAAGCTCGAACACGCTCGAGGCGTCGCGTCACGTCGGTCGTCGTCGTCGCGCCCCGCGAGAGTGGAACAACCGTCATATCGCGTCCCAGAGATTCGCTTTGACGAGTTATTTCCGGAAATTAAACGACCGGCTGTGATCCTTACGCTAGGCCAAACCACAAAGGATCCCGGATGGATCCGCCGCTTTGATGCAGCGACTGTATTTTTGGAGATCGTCGTTTATGGAGTTCCGTTGCGTTGTATCCAACTCCTTTCTCCCGCGGGCTAATCACCGACCAAGATCGTCCGTGCAATTCCGTATTAGCCCGACAGACTTCAAAGCAAAAAAAGCACGATCGATTTTATTGTTTACAACAGAGTTAGAGCGTCTCGTGTCGACACGGATGCTCCGAGTATCCGGAACAAACGGAGACGATGTAAATTACTTAATTAAGTACAACCCGGCTGAAGGAAAAAAGATAAGGCTCCGAGGAAAACGTGCCGAGCCACGGGGTACGAAGAACGCAGAGAAAGAGAGAGAGAGAGAGAGAAAATCCTCGACTTAACGCCTCGAGTTATTTCCAGAAACAGGATTCTTTGTTGCGCTTGCATTCTGGACGCGCGTATCCCGCGTAACTCGGGTTAATTAATTGGTGCGAAACTATGCGACGAGCCTTCCATTGCTCGGCTGTAAACACGTTCCGTGATACTGTTCATCAGGACTGAACAGTTTTCTGTATTTACTGGTACATAGGTGTTATTCTCGTAGTTGTACCTGTTTTATAAATTGTGTACCGTGTACACGGTCAAAGTAGTCCTCACACTTTACCCACTACAATTTTATTAACCCCTTACAATTTAATATTCCAACGTTTCAGATTCATGCTGTTCCACAACAGTTTGAATTGCTTCGAAATCAACGTAAAAGGGTTTTTATGTAATTTGTCGACCGAAACTCCTGCCGATTCCAAGATGTAATTTTGAAGCGACGTTCTGAAAACGTTCCCTGGCAATTCCCAATAGCATTTCCACTTCCGTTTATAAATTGCTAGCTCCTATTCAGCGAAAAATTGTAGAACGCATTTCAATTAGCATCCTCAATTGAAATAAAGGACTGTCTCTCCGCACAAGTTCATTAATCGAAGCTTTGATTTCGAGGATCGATAACGTCGATTCCAGTTGCAGCGTTCTCAAGATTGATTTTCCGAGGATCTCGTAAAGCCCGAGAGAGTCAACATTCCTAATCTTCTGCAAAATATCGCTTGCAATGACATTGAAAAAGGATTCGTCGGAGAGGCCGGGACGACGCGACATCCGATTAGCGCGGCTGACAATTGCGACAGACGTCCAGGGATTCAATTTGTTCAAGTACTCGAAAGTTGCACTTTGTATCTCACGTTTCCTCGTCTTTTCTTTTACCGTTGGCGTCGCGATAAGCGTCCGATGTCACGTTATTCTCGAACGAAGATGAACAGAGAAAGAGAGAGAGGTTGTCGGCCGTGGTTGTCTGCTGATTGGACATTGAAGTCCCCCGTCCAGCCGTTGGAACTTCACGCCTACGTCGCCTGGAACTTCGAGGTCTTCGAGGTGTTCGACGCGGGTACAAAAGCCCGTCTGATGGAAGCAAAATTGACAACGCCTTTTGCGTTAATTCAAGTATGCATCGGCGATTCGCGATACCTCTCCGGCGAAACGGAGAGAAAGAGAGAGAGAGAGAGAGAGTGAACGTGCGTTCACAAAAGGATCGAGCGGGGATCGTGTCCGATCGAAGATGTTTCGCGCATGAGAAGACGTCTTCGTGGAAAACCCGGCGAATCCGGTGAGCGGCGAGGATTCACGGTGAAATTGAAGGAGACAGTATTTATTGCGAACCGAACCAGTCGAAGTTACGAGTGTCACTGGAAAGTAAACTGCTCGGGAAACTTTCACCGGCTGTTTTATTAGCAACCAGTCGGACAGCGAGTATATTAGGCTCGCGGAGAGAACCAGACCGGTTGCTCGCTGATTGGAACGTTGAATCGAATGCACCGGACTTCAAGAACTGTCCCATTTAATTCGACCCGCTGAGTTACACGGCGTCTCCTAACAAGTAGAAAAACGTGTGAGTTAGATATACTCCGGATAGCCATTGATATTTACTCGGCTCGGAATAATCGCCGCCAATGCGCCGTGTTTATGATACGCGCTCTCCGATCGCGGTTATTAAACTGACGCGAAAACGAAATTACCAACCAATGAATAAAATGTTCTCCTATACAATTCTGTTTTTGTAAATAGTCGGGAAGTTTAAGCAATTTTTTAACCATTCACAGTCCACGACCAGTTGAGAATTAATGACTTTAGAGGAGAATGTAATGGTCATCAGCAAAAATTGGGTGGCAATGCTGCCTAATAAGGTGCACATTTGGATGACTTCCCGTTTAATTTAGCTTCACAAGTAGCAGGACCAACAACCTTCGAAACAGATGCACTCAAATGCACTTCGCAGCGACCGACGCGACCCGCGTCGCCTGCAATGCACTCAACACTAACGAGCACACAGAAGAGAGCACATCCACGGTGCGTGGAGTGCATGAATTGTTAAAAACGGTTTTATGAACGGACATTGCATATGTACACGGGCCAATAAAAGCTCGAACATCCAGTCGCGCCGTTCTATTAAAAAATCAGTGCTTGCCGGCCGTTCAATAATTCCCAACTATTTTCGCGATCAGTTTTTATTTGTCCGATAGCCCGGAAGCTGCGCAATTCGAACACGATTATCATATATTTGCAAGCCACTTGCCGTCGAAGAGGCGATTTCGTTGTCGTCCGGACAAGTGTCCGGCGGAAATCGCGAATTGTTTGCGAAGCGGCGAACGTTCACGCGGACTCGAGGCAATTGCGGAACAATCGGGGGAACTTTCATTCCGCATTGGCTCGCTTCAAAGAAAGTTCCGCGGATATTCGCGTCAGGTCGAAAACCAGCGAGAACACGGCTCGGAACGACGTCGTTGGATATTCGAGCGGCGTTCCGTCGCGCCGTCGGCGATAAATTTCGCGGTTCGGCCGCGCCAGAAGAACGAGGATCGTAATCACAATGGTGAGTCGAAGCGGTAACAGGCCGGAGCGGTGCGGAGCCGAACGGAGCGGAATGAAGCGGAACTGCTCGCGAGAATCCACTTTGTGCGTCGCTTGAGTCGCGAGCCGTTTCACCTTACGTGGCCGACGAACGAACAACGTGCACAGACGCGCCGTGCCGGTCACAATAGACACGTCGCTGCACCGTCTTCCGCGTCCTGGACAATGAAACCGGACAAAGGCCGAGATTAACAATATTCCGCAAAAGCGGCCCGGAAATAGCCCGGCCCGACCACCGCGCCGATCCGGGAAAACACCGATCGACTTCCAATGGCCACGGTTTTGTCGGATCAAGTGGACGATTAACTCCAGAAATTGGCTTGGAGGCCCGCCAATGATTGCGTGGCTTTTTCTGATCACAGGAACACGGACTTTGTTACAGGCGCTGGTAATTGTGACAATTGTTTCGTGGGCAGAAATTGTTAGAAAGGGAGAGCGGGAAGAATGGCGAAAATTATTTATCGGTTTTACTGCTTGGTAAAATGTATTCGATCAGAATCGTGGCTGTTTGTCGAACGAAAAGTGAAAGATATTTATACTTTTACCTTAACAATATTTGTACAATACCGGAAATGTTAGATCTATAAACTGTGCCATTTCGAACGATCGTTGGATCATTCCTGGTCGTATAATGTGAATAGATTTTCGCGCATGGAAATGAAGTCGGGCAGAGGCGGAAAGGAACAGAGTGACGATGAGGTCAGGACGGCGAGTACCGCGCGAATTAATGATTCATCCTACGCCTAATTGATATACGCGCATGCGCGATTAATTTATCGATTTCCTCAACAAGACTTGTACGCTGGTAATCATCGCCCTCGGGGTCCTAGGTGGTCAAGTAATAATTATCGACGACGGCGTGTTTACGATAGGAAGTTATTTCATTCTCACGACGTCGGGCCATTGACATAATTAATAATAATGACAAAACGCCGTCCGTCACCGGTGTGCCGCGCATAATCCACAACGATAATCGGTCCTCATTAACATAAAACATTAATTGAACGCCGTGTGATATCGATTGATGCATATGCAATGCGCATTTAGATTGCACCGCGCATGGTAACACGAGACTCTGTTGTTTACCCGGTTGTAACGGTAAAATCGACAATACACACAGATAATGTAGAACCACAATAGACCGCCGCGCGATTGTATTTACAATTCCATTAACGTGTCAACTGACCGTGTCACCGACGTATAGATAACGAAATATTTGATCTGCATCCAAAGCACCTGATTCCGCCCCGGGCCGTCTTCAATTAATAAAACGAAAAAAAAACACCCAGACCCGATTACATGAATAACCATACACGCTTTCTATTATTGTTCAAAAAGAGAAGCAGGAACGAAAGATTGCGATTCGATTCGAATTTTTATGCGTGACAGTTCGTGTAGTATAGTATCCAAGCCTATGTAAAAAAAACCGGTTACGATCGTACAACTTGTTCGACCGAGCCGTTATTATACCACCTGTTCTGGATAACAAAGGCGTGCAGGAGAACTCGAATTAACAATAAATAATAACAGTAATAAAACGTCAAAGACTACTGCGGAGTCATTATTGAGTTAGAGTATTGATTGCCGAGCGGGCGCGGCGATCGCAAAAGATAAGATTCTTTCTTTGGTTCGTGCCTTCCTGGAAGGATCCTCGTAGATCCTAAAGGACCCCGACAAAGAGCCCAGCCTCTACCCCCATGGATACTCTACGGTAGGGTCAGCCACCGACGCGATGGTGGCTCGGACAGCCCGAAATCTCGATTTCTCTATGTCAAGCAGCGCAGTCGGGCTTAACGTGGCGACCTGCTGCCACCTTTCTTCGGCTTTATTAATACTCGGTAGGTGGCCGGCATGACAATAACCGGCCGTGATTATTGCGGAAGGTCCCGGGAATAATGCCATATTAGAGTGATATATTAAACGAGGTTACAGCAGAATTGAGTGACGGCGCTGCGGCCACAGCCGTGGAAGTACTTTCCAACCTGGCGGAACATCTTCGCCAATGAAAAATCGTTTTCCTTCAATCGTAGAGATTTCTAGCAAAAAGTAATTAAAAGTTTCATCCAAAAACGTCTGGGCGCTGTATCTCGTAGACGCGCAATCGAGCAAAGGCACGAAACGAATGGTCGCGAGAAGTCGCGGCGCGGCGATGCGACGAAGATTGAAGCAACTGAAAGAAGTTGAAGTGGGAGGAGAGGCCAATTAAATTACATCGGCATCGGTCACGATCCTCCGCGAAGTTTCTCCGGTCGGACGCAGGCAAAGAGACTTTCCTCAGGTCCACGGTAAGAGATTGATTAACTTATTGTTTAACAACTCCGGCGTAGCCGAGGAGGATCGTTTCTCCCCTCCGCATAGAAACGGAGCTGGCTGGCTCTCGGGGCAGTTTGCATTCAGAGGCGGCCATTAAACGGATCGAAGTGCAACTATCAGACGTTCCTCGAAAGATACACAACAGGAGAGGGTAGAGGCGAGCAGAGCGAGTAAGGTTGTTCGTCTGCCGTCTGTTCGCCGTGTAATAAAGCGTGCGAGAGCGAGCGAGGTCTGTGTCTATTCGAAGAGCCGGGTCGTTTTCGGCGGTGGCTTTGCCTACTCGGCGAAGGAGAAAGAGCCGCTTTCAGATCGCCCTTCCTTCCTTCCTGGCTGGGGCTGCCTTCGTTCCATCGCTATCCGTTCCGTGGTAGCCGAGAAAGAAGAAAACACGTGAGTCCGGTCCGGAGCGGCCACGGAATCGGACAAAGAGGGAAGAGGTTAGGCGAATTCGCGTGTTTGAGCGAGCGGGAAAGACGCGATTCTGGGAGGAGAGAGCGAGGACGAAGGGGGCCGCGAAAGAAACCAATTGGAGTCGAAGGGTTTCGGCGAAAAAAAGAGAGACACGCAGAAGGAGAACAGGGAGAGGCCCTGGCCAGACAGATAGAAAAGGAAGAGAGCCGTGGAAGAGGTGATAAATGGGAATGAGGATTGCTTGGCAAAGTGCGAATGGCTCGCGAGCCGAGATATGGATGGAATGGATGGATGGATGGATGCATGGTTGGTTGGTTGGTTCGTACGTACGTTCGTTCGTTCGTTCGTTCGTTGGTTGGATGGCTCGGCTCCGAGGGTAGCGCACGACCCGATGGGCATTGCACGAGAGCGCAAGTATTACGTCTGGACGAAATCCAAATACATTGAACGGTGCCGGCCATTTTCCCTGCCACGAACTAATCCTCCCTCCTGCACGTTTTTACTACACCGATTCGCTTTTCATCCCGGTTCGACGCACCTTCGACGAGGCTGCGGCACCTCGCGGCACAGAGCCACCCCCGTTCTTGCTCGCTGCTTTTCAGTCTGGCCGAGATTCTGGTAAAACCGATGCTGGCCGCGTGCTCCTAGAGAAAATTTACCGTGATTAACAGATACGCGAGGTACGGTCTCTTTCTTGGCTGTGCCGGATGAAATGTGGAGCTTCGCATAGGTACTGTCTAATAGGATCATCTGGCTCTCCATGCTGTATTTTAATCCTAAACCCCGGACTTCAAGAACGTGAATCTTGAATAGAAATTAAAGCAACTAGTTCTAGGACGAATATATAAGTAGAAAAATTGAATAAAGGTGAGGTAGAAAGAAGAAATACATGTTGCAATCGTACCTTTTGCATTGACGTATTGATTGCAGCGAGATGGAAGACTGATTTCGTGGGAAAAGTCAATAGCTCGCGATCCGTCCAACAAAGGAGGGCAAGGGTTAAAGGAGCTAGCTCTCCTCGGATCCGCAGCAAATGAAAGATTAGTTGCGGACTGTGTTCCCCGTGGAACATGTACTCCGAAACGATTTCGCGACAGGGAGGCAGTCCGACGGACCCGTCCAGTGATCAGTCTGGGTCAAGGGAGAACAGAAGGGGAACGGACAGAGATGGATACCGGTCTAACCCGCGTGAAACCTGCGGCGAACGGGGCATAGATCGTTCGGGGTAGGTGCGATATATAATTCATTAACAATACGATTCACCGGGATCAATCGGATTCATTAGTACCACGGCGTGGCCGTGGGTTCGACCGACCTGTCCATCAATCCGTTCTCGTCTTCTCCTCGTCAGAGGTATAAATACGTCCCTTATTGGCCGACCGGCTCGATTATTCGTCCAACCAATCAACGGACATGGCTCACGCGGATGATCGCGCCTCGTATCCACGGAATCCCGGGATCGATCAACGAAACACTCTCTCCCTCGCAACCGTCCCTCTTTCATCTTTCTCCTTCCTCTATCTCGTTTTACGGGTACCTCCTCTCTCTCTCTCTCTCTTTCTTTCTCTTTCCTCTCACTTTTTCTCTCTGTCTCTGTCTCGCTCTCTTCAGCGCCTCGACACGCGTCCTTCTTCGTCTCCTTTCGGTATCCCCGCGGCGGCTTCGGATGATAGACGCGCCACGGCTCCGGGAAGAGGCGAACGATACATCTTGCGCGCGGAAGATAAATTCTCGGGCCAATACCAACTGGACTTAGATGAACAATCGGCTAATGATGTCAAGGTTGAGCGGCCGCTTCGTTAACGTAACGAGGTAATCCCGGATGACCGCGCGGCGGTCCCGCGGCGAAGCGTTTTCACGCGTCGCGGTTCGCTACCTGCCTGGAATGGCCGGGGCGAAAAATTTAGGGTGAGAAATGGCCGACGGAACACTTGTTGCCTATTCAGACGGGAACGAGTTGCTCTCAATGCGGGACGAAACAATAATTCATCCCCGATGATTGAACGCCGAACCGATCGACCGTTCGAACACCGTTAGCAATTTTCGTTTCCTTTCCTAAAAGAGTGCAGATTGTCCGTGTATCTTGTAAATCCTCTAGATTCCCATAAACTTACGCTGTGTGTAATGTGAACGCTTTTGAAAATTACATTCTTTTACTTCATCCCGTCTCTCACCAAGGACTTGGAAAATTTCCATTTCGCAAAAAGAGCCGCAGTCTACATCTTCTAAATAAACTACGAATGAATCAGCTGACTGTACGTCTTTCGGGATCGATTCGCAGAGGCTATCTCGTGCAGCAGCATTCGAAGCACGTCCGACTAAAAAGTCATCGCTTCCGGTGGCCAAAGAGAAAAAGGAACACGATGTTTTTAAGGTGTAATCGTCAATATACCGCGTTCAACACCTTCGGGCGCTCGTTGCTGCCTAATCTTTCCTGGAAAACGATTATCGTAAGAATTAATAACATGGTCACGAGTAATTACCTTCCTCCACGTCGTTCCCATTCAGTTCGGGCAGAATGGAGGCGAGCAGTATGCAGGCGGAGTTGGCTCCCCGACGAAACTAGCTGGCGAGCGTCCATACGTCCGAAATCTCCGTCACGAAATACTCTTGAGATCGTTTTTTACCGTGAGAAACCATTCCTGGCTTGGATGATGGGCCGCGGGAAACGGATTCACAGTGAAACGCGTGTGTAAGTGCTCCGACTGCCTATCAACGTTGCTAATTATTGCTTCTTAATTGAAGGAATCCCTCCCATAGGAAGTGGAGAAAATGATCGAGGACATGAGGGAGTTGGTGGACTGGAATATAGCTTGGATGAAGTGGATCGAACAGTCGAATATTATAGACAGTATTCAAATTATATGTAGATATGTATCTCGAGTACCTTTTCATTCCGAATTAATGCTCTCCTTTAGGTTTAATTAAAATTAAAATACTGAACTACTTGCGTCAGATATTTGACTTGTCTGTAGCATTACTGTGTAAACAGATACGATCGCCATATCTCGAAAGAAGACCGATCTCCTACGTATGAAAGTAATTTTTTTGAAGAGAGTATAATAAAGTCAATGATAGATTCTGTTTAGGAAATAAGAGAAGGGATCAAGTTCGAAGGTATTCGTGCCCGACTATGGGAGTCCCTTAACCATTTCTAACCACACTTCATCCCTTTGTCATCTTCGGTAACCAAATCCTGGTGCTCAAAAAGAAACTTGAAAGAACGAATCTCTTAGGATCATAGACCTCAATGGTTTAGATGACTCTTAAAGGGCCGCAGGTTCTGAAGATGTGGATCGCCTCTGTTGAGATCGGGCCCTTCGGGTCTAGATATTCTTTAAAAGGTTTTGGTGATCCGTACAAGATCTCCATTGTCCTTTCAAAACCATATAGTGAACCTGCTGGGAGCGGTGGATCATCAACACCGAGTCAATCAAGTCCGAACGATAAATTCTTCGATATTAATCATCGAAATCAGTTTACAGGATGCAAAAATTACGCGAAAATTTATAGAGTTCTAATGGTCTTAATAATGTTTTTATGTCCAGACTGCGGAACTTTATGCAAAATAAAAATTGTCTGAATCGATTGCAAGAAATAGAAACTAAATTGATTGTTATTTATGCCCTTAATGATTTTAAGAGAGGAGAAGGGATATATCGATATCCTCAATTCGGAAAATTTTTCAACAATTTTGAATTTCGTCTACTCAATTTTGCTACAAATGCATAAAGATCCGCAGTCTATTTATGTCAGACATAATGATCGTAACTATCATAGGCTAGTAAGCGATTAAACAAAAGGGATTAAATACGTCAGTAAGTAGAAGGAAAATATGGCACAGTGGGCGATAAAATAAATTACTTAAATCGGATCAAACGGATTTTCGAGGGATTACAAAGTTCGCGTAGAAGTGAATCAAATCTAAATTCCCTGGTTGGCGAAACAAAGAATCCTGCCAATAAACGATTCGCAAGGGGATCGCCGACACTTTTTCACGGGACTTTGCATAACGGAGGGTTCTATAACGAAGTAATCCGCGGATATGCAGAAAATCAGGGGGAGGGAGGCACAGTTCATAACGCATTTGACGACGGTAATTGAAACACGAGTCCGTGGACCGTGGTCGTCGTCTGGCCAAAAAGGTCGGTAGAAAAAAAGCGCCAGGGCAAGAGAGGAATAATTCGAGTTTATCGACCGGTCGAGTCGAGGGGGCCTCGGCTAATAAAATACGATTGACCAAGTAGTGCGTCGGCAGGCTCCGTACACCATAAATAAGTCTCTAAACGTGGCACGAATTACGGGAGAGGAACAAACCGGGCTTCCTTCCCCCACTCCGAGTTTCTCGGCCGGCGTTAACACACAACGGCCTCGAATCCGTGAATTAAGTTATTTCCACTAATCGGCTTCCGAGGCGACGTATGAAATATACTCGATCGTAAAGTCGAACTTCATTTCGAATTCCTTCGGGTCGCTCGGTCCTCGTTCCACCCTCGGCACGATCTGATCCAGCCGTCTCCGTCCGCTTCGCAGCGAGAACGGGGCCGCGTTTCCATACCGTTTTACGATCCTGTAGCCGTGTGACAACAGCGAGGTTAAGAGTCGAGAATGAACTTAAACGCCCGGCTACCGGACGCTGCTCGACTCTGCTTGTCGCCGCTTCTAAGCCGATCCAAGAGGGCTTAAGCGGAGATTAGTTTTTCGAAGGTGCGCACAAAAGTCAAGAACCCCATTCCCAAGGAATATCGGACAGACCCAAGGACGTGGCTCGTTACATAAACTTGATCTCCCGATTCCGCGAGATCTTGAATCATTTGCCGTGTCCCCGCTCTACATTCCCCTTCTACAACGCTATCCCGGTCACGTGACGTGTTTCGATTCTGTCGTTCGTGTGACCAGCACTGAGAGAGGGTAGCTTTTCCCCTCAGTTCGTGCTCCCTCCCCTCATTTGGCGACACTGATCATTTGTATTCGCGAGAGAAGCTTGCGTGGCAGGCGCAACCCCGAAAATTACGTCTTCGTGACCGCGATTAATTCGCGAACGCTCGGCCCGAGCTCGTTTTATTGCTTTCCCGCCGCACGTTTTTAATTGGCATTATATTACGCGGCTGCTAATAAATACGTGAAAGTAAACAGAGAGCCATTAACGAGCAGCAGCGCCGCGAACGATAAACCGTCTTTATCATTTCTTCCTCTTTAATGGAAGGACCCCGCTGTATTTCACCCGTCCATTTAGCCGATTGGTTCGTCGATCGTGAGATTTACGACGCTGCCGGCTACGCTCGCGAAATTTATGCATGCCCGGGAAGAATATTTTTCCACCATCGAAAGGCGTTTCGTCGATTGAACAAGAGGGATTTCGCGAGTTACTTTATCGACGATACGACGCGACGCGACGGAAAATTCGTGTAATCTCGCCGAGAAGGTCTTCGAGATCCGATGCGTCTTCTACAGCCATCGATTTACCGTTTCTTTAATTACGAAGCAAAACGTGTGCCGTTATCGGCAATTTTTGCGCCGGTTCGAATCTTCATCATTCCCTTTTATCGAAGTTGCTCGCGAATGATCGCGGGAGTAATAATACACCGTTCTTGCGACTTCCTCACGATGCTAGCTGCTTCGTTAATGATCCACGTCGTTCGGAATTTATAGACGTTTTTGCCTACTTTCGATCGCGACTTTCTCCAGGCTGTAAATTCTACGGAGGAGTTGTACTCGTGTTATCGGCATTTAGAAGACAGTGGCTCCTGCTCGTTTTCTCCGCGGAGAATTCTTTTCCTGGCGCGAGTGCCAATTTTAACGAACTTCCAGTGTTATACGTTGTCCCGAACTTTGACCAAGATGTTAGATGATTCAAATATATGGAAGATTTTTTTACACATTGTTTGGTTATTTCACGTTGGAAGGAAATACGCATTATTTACAGGGCGACCTAATGCGTGATCTTCGCTTGACAATTTTTGTCTACGTTCGATAATTCCTGAAACATTTATTCAGACATATTTTGCGAACCTCGTTCCCGAAGGCTGCATTCTCCACGTTATAGCGGATGATCGCAGATGCAGAAATAATTTTTTCATGGACTACATCATACCGAAATTGCATCAATTCGCTTGTCAGGCAGTCTCGAACGTTCAACGCTCCATTTTCGTCGGCTGGCAGCGAGGAGACTTTCACAATGGATTATTTCCTGCGAATATCATTACATAAATAAGCGGTTTCCCGCAACAATGTTGACAGTAACGCGAAAATCATGCTAACTGTGAAGGGAGTCGCACGAAACCGGCGACGGCTAGTAGAAGGAGGTGGAGGACGACGAGGATGACGACGTCCCAGTGCGGTTTCGTGATTTGGCCGGAGGAGGTGAATTTGTAATGCAGCGTAAAGAAAAGATAAAAGGGCGAGCGGTTCATCGGTGCTAGGATCAGCTGCAGCCGCGGAGGGGCCACGGCAGCCGTGCTCACGTTTTGCAATATTTATAAGCCGCATTTCAATGATATTATTCCGCGCCTCGTTTCATTTCGTACCCCGCCGCGTGTCCTCGCCAGGAGCCGTGCCACGGGGAACGAGATCTAACGCCACGGAAATTCAAATTCTTGCGTTTCCCGCGTCGAAGGATCGGGCCCCGATTGCGATCGCGAAGGCATCGCAAGTCTGGATCATTAAGGATGTTCTGGAGGTGTATAAAAACACAACAAAATTTTTGAAAATTTGACAAGATATAATTCTTACTAAATTAATGCAATTACTGCACCGTTTAAGGATTATAGCAACTTAAAGTTTGCACATTTTAACACGTCTTCTTATGGAGAATTCATAAAATTCCACTTCAAACCCTATTTAAACCTTGAAAAAACACAACTAGAAACTCAAAAAAAATATACTCGTGAATGGCTTTCATTGCCAATATATTGATGGGTTTCGAATTTCTTGTACTTTTGTCTCCCATTGTACCTCCAGAACATCCTTAACTCACTAGCAACTCAACGACAAAAGTTAGTGCACAGAAATTTACCAGTTAAGGGTTAAGAGAATCTGATTTTATTAATGTTTAAATTGTTTATAGAGAAATCAAACTCTTTTTCTTATTCGAGAAATGTAATGAGTAGCTCTTAATAAATTACTGTATAAAAGAACGACATTCCGCGGATTAACAGATTTCTCGTATAACACTTTCGGTTCGTGCACACGCGCTCTCTTGTATTTCGCACATTTGCATACACGCCATAAATGCATGGGGTCCCACAATCTAATAATTTATTTACGTTCGACGGTGTACATAACTCGGTCTCTGTAATGCGGCGATAGCGGCTCTAGGAGAATCACTGTAATGAAGAGAAACTTGGCCGCTGGAGGCTACGTATGGACGTAGCCGCGAGTTATGGTACACCCGGCCTTCATTTTTGCGCGTATTATGTCAGCGAACTTTCCCGGGAACATTCGAACCATTGTTGTGTACCGCGGTACCTGTTCCGACGGTTTTTAATAAGCCTAATTTATGCCCGGGGAATATGGTGTCGGTAGCCAATGTTTTTATGGGCATGTTCGACGTCGGACAATCAGGGGACACTTTCTCGGGTGCTGAACGGAATATTTATGAATCCTGTGTGGTACGGCACCACCGTGAAATTCACGATCTAAATTGGCCTGAGTTATTAGATAAACGTTCCAGTCTTCTCGAGCAGTGTTGTGCTCACTGGAATATTTAACATCTCGAGCTTTCGACACCAACAGGAGTCTGTTAATATGATTCTCGATGAATGTGCTGCACTAAAAACGAGCTTAAAAATGAAAAATGAAACATTTATTAAGCAAACAAAAATTAATTTCTTACTTTAGATGTTTTTTTTCAGTTATTTGAAATTATCAAATTGCTACGAAGTCGTTATAACGGAGTTAGGCACATGAATTTGGAGGTATCGAGGTAGCAGAGCGCATAAGTAATAAGAGCCCAATGAAATTTACACATTGGCGGTCGGGGGTGTCCGATTTGCGGTGGGTTCGGCAAATTATAAATGGAATCGGGTCCGATCGGGAACCGCAGAGGTCCATGGAACTGGCTCCAGCGCGGCGCGGCGGGGCGAGGCTTGTTTCACACGTGGCCGAAGTGCGTAAGGTCGGCAGCCTTGTCTTCGTGAGCGCCTCTCTACGTGCGAACAAGTGTGAAGAGGAAAGAAAGAAAGAAAGAATGAAAAGGGGAGAAGAGGGCGGAGAGAGAGCGCGCAGCACGTACGCCTCGAACGTGGGAGATGTTCAGGTAGCTCCGGCCGCGAATACGTTAGGCAGATTACGTATTATGATGCCCTATTGTATACAAATACGAATACCTACCGTGGCCTGTGTCGGTATATGGGCATAGACACGAGATAGCTTTGTCTCGTGGAAACGCGCCAGTAACGCTCCGGGGAACGTTTCGCCGTTCCCTCATCCCTGTTTCCTTGCCGCGCGGGAATATTAGAGCGATATCAGGGGACAATTAAATGGCTCTGCCCCCATCGAGTCTCTCGTTTCGATGTATCTGCGGAAAACGCGACGATTTTCCATATCGTTACACGCTTTATCAATCATCTGTAACATTGGACGAAATCCAACGCGTTAACCCTGAAACTTCCTCAATGTGGGAATTCTTTAAAATGTGACAAATATAATACAAGACAGTAGAAACGTTCACAAAATTTAGGAACATTAATTTACCACTAGACTGGGGACTTTCATGTGAAATATAAAATGTTTGCAGTGATTGCAAGACGCAAGAGCCAAATAACAATTTATTTAGGTGAAATTAATCAGAGCTGGGGAAAATAGTATTTTAAATAGTACATAGTAAATATAATCCTATTTATTTTAAAGAATGTGAACACATAACTTTGAACATAATATATTTTATTTGATGCAGTAATTTTTGATAATAAAGTAATTTATTTGATGCAGTAATTTTTGAAAATAAAATAATTTATTTGAGACAGTAATTTTGTTGAAAATTTTTCATTTTTATTGGATTCTTTAATGATTTCGTCGACCAAGATCATTACTCTGTCTCATTAAATGAGAAGTACACTCTTGAAAATATAATATTCTGCCCCGGCGTGCGCAAGCGTGTAATGGGAAATTTGAATAAAACATTGTAGCGTAATAAGCTGTCAGTATACTAGTAATGAATACGTGATTACCGCTTATAAAGTGAAATTCGAGGGCAACGTTGATTCCTCCGCGGATGTCGGGAAATTCCCAAGCGCCCTCCCTCGACTGACCGCAATCTTAATGTAGCCTCAGTTCCTGCATTAGCACTTAACAATGAAAGAGTAATATCCTATATAATGTAAATTGAATCGATTTTAATTATAAGATCGCAGATTGTAAATATCATTATAAAAATTAGTACGGACGACTGCATGTTAATTCGACGCCGAGCCTAATGGATTTGTATATTTATTAGCTATTTGGCGTGCTGCTACTGCTGATTTAACGTGTAACTCAGGTAACTTGAAAGTAATGCGTCCGAATGGAATATGCTGCCTAGTAATAATTGTTAAAAGAACTAGAAATAGAAATATGGAAAAAATTTCTACGTAAACAATTTCGAAATGTACATTCCGATGTGAAAGCTGGCTTCAACCCCCATGGAAATGAAACGCACAAAGGTAGCACCGGGTGGAAAAACATTCTGGCAACGTGCCAAGACCACCATAGCTTCTAATCAGTAATCAAAGTTGATTACTAGGCCCGTATAGAACAAGTTCGCAAAGTACATTCGAACACTAGCTCCACCCCGAAAGAAATAAAAAATAGTTAGAAATTGAATTAATCCGATTACCAGATTGCCATAAAAAAATTTCGCGAAGTAGATTCTGCAGAAGCTGGCTCCACTCCGAAAGAAATAGAAAGCAGGTAGGACAGGACAAAGAAATATTCTGTGAAATCTAATGAGGAATTGAATCTCATTACTAGATTGCCGTAACAAAAATTCGCGCAGTACATTTTGCAAAAGGTGGCTCCACCCCCGGAGAAATAAAAAGTGCAAAGGTGGGGCCGGTTGAAAAAATATTACGGCAAAGCGGCGCAACCACCATACCTTCTAATCAGTAATCATCCGCCGCGTGGTTCGCGATATGCGATTGAAACACGCCCATCCCGATGGGCCATTTTTCACCGCGCAAATTCGAATACCGGTCGAACGGCTCGGCTCGGCTCGGAGCGGAGCGCGTCCATCGCATCGCGACGACCGTATCGCTCGTTCCCGGAGCTCTTCAAAGCCGAAAAACCTTTGCAGTGTAATACATAGTCCCTCGTCATTTCTTTATTACGCCGCGCATGATTCATACGCGAGAGTCCGATTCGTAAATCATCAGAACACGCGACTATCCGTTCCGCGCGCCGCGCCGCGTCGGTTCTCCTTCTCTTTTGCGAGCCGTGGTTCCTCGGCCTCGACTCGTTTCTCATTCCGCTTCGAAGCCGAGAGGAGATCCGATCGAAATTTCGAGAGAGTCGTTAAATCATCCGCGGTGTCCGCGGTGTCGATCGCCGTATTTTTCTTCCACGATCCCCGCCGACACCGGCGAAACTACACGCGCTGTCGTTAAGAACCTCTCCGGCCGAATTTGTGCGACTATGAAGAGCGGAAACGGCCTCGTTCGATTCAAAATTATGAACACTTACTCAAAGACGTTCATTTCACGGTCCACCCAAATCGATGATTAATCTTCCGAGATTTCGGTAATAATCCCTCTCTCGCGGTTGCTCGCCGAAAGAATAATGTGAAACCGCGGAGACGTGCCCACTGGAGAAAGTGTTAATTGATCGACGCCATTGATTATACCCTCTCTCTCTCTCCCCATTCATTCCGTCGCTGAAATTTGGAAACTGAGACCCATCAGAGTTTTAATCATATTTCGATGCATCAGCGTTATCATATCGAAAATTCTTGTGCGACCTTTCAACTCATTTTTTCGCATCGGTCGCATTTCACAACGCTGTCGCGTTACCGTTCCGTTAAAATCATTTTGATGCAGGCTGCACGGGAAATTTCATAATTCCGTGATTACGATATTCGTAGAACGGCCGCGCAATGTTATTATATTTCATCAAAAATTCAAAGATGACACTGAATGATAGGATATTCTTTACGCGCATTATCCATTACCGTTCTTTGAACGATGGCCTTTTTGCGATAAAAATCGATTTCCAATCGACCGATCGCACGCGAAAAGTCCCCGACAAAATTCGTTTCGCTTGGAAGTTCTTTGCCCCCTTGTAACGACATTAACGCCGAAAGATTCATAGTTGCGTCCCTGACTGCGTGTATCCCGGAGCGAGAGGAACAAAATGAAAATTACGTCGACGAAAAAGAAAGCGCGCGAGCTCTCTCAGTCTCATTTCCTCTGGGAGAAGGGAGATTGATTGGGCGCAGGGGGTACCTTCGATACTTCGCCCTAACGCCTCAACTTAATGATCCGGAATACGTCGTTACTTTCGGTGATGCGATGCATTCTGACGCCTTATCAATTACGCTAACACTTAGGGGCCGAGTGTTGTTATTGCCCTTCACGGGTTGTGCCGTCGATAGATCGCCCGATCATAGGGATTACGACGCGCTACAAAAGAAGTAGGGCAACCTGAAAAATCCTGAGAAACCTGTCTGGTTCTTCAACGTTTGAAACGATCCATCAGTTAATTGCCTTGCTTGTAGCGGCGAACTAAAATTAGCAGCTGCTCGGTTAAGTCCGGCAAGAAAATCAAGGCTTGCAGAAGGCTTTAAAAATATCAATAAGCTAGGATCTAGAAGGATCAAGTCTACAATGGTCGGACGGCTCTGTTCATTTTCCGCGGGTTAAAGGTACACACCCGCAAGGCCACGCTCGCCGTAGCAATAACGAAACAGGTTTTAAATAACAATCTCGGCTGGCGGTGCGAATGAATATTCGCGTGACACAAGTAGGTATAAAAGTGTCGGACAGATAAAGCGGGCTCGCCGCGACCGTCGTAATAAAGACACTATCTAGCGAAGCGCTATCGAGTTAACGAACTGGGTTAATCGGTTTTTGCATAATACTTGGCCGGCTAACGATACCGGTATCAGTAACATCGATCTCTGATTACGAGACACCCTGTGTGCAGGCGGTGCACGCCAGGTACGTAACCCACCGGTAGTCTCACCCCTTTTCCGCGCGCTTAGGCGAGCTCTCGCGCGCGTGTTCCCTCTCTATCGTCCACGGGCACGGCTACTAATAACAGCCACTTTGCGAGTGTGAAATAATTACTTCGAATGGCATCCAAACCAGTTTCCCCGCGGAGATTAGCATAAGTGATCGAAATGATCAATGAGTCCGTAGCCTTCGCGCGACGTGACTCACCCCCACCATCCCTGCGTTTTCCTCTCCATTCCTCTCTTCTCTCTCTGTCTCTCTCTTTCTATCAATTCCTGTTTCGCTTTTCGCCTTTACCTTCGCGTCTCTCTTTCTCCGTCTTGTTCCGTCTCTCTTCCCGTCGTTCGCCGCGCTACTCTCGCTCTTCTAAGCACACACGGAGGAAATACTCTTGGCCGGGTGACTTACTATGCCCCTTTATGTATAATCTACGTACCTGCGTGTGTACGCCGAGCCGCTAACACGGCCGACAGGATTTACGATCGCGGGACCCATCGCGACCAGGCCGCGTTGCTAACTTGCTAGTCCAACGGGCCACCGAGTCCTCTCTCGTCCACGAGAAACTTTCACCCGCGAGCAGATTTTAATGAGATAAAAATGACGATGGTTTTTGCGGATCCGCCGCACCGCACGGCTCCCAGCGAACCGACCAAGTCGATATCCTGCTGGGCACGTCGCCCTTTTCATCGAAGACGACGTGGATTTAGTTGTTCGCCTGTGAACGCTCGATCCAGCTATTTTTCTTTCCTGTGGATTAGAAAGCGGTCGCTGAAGACGCAGGTGCACTCGCAATTGTGCTCGGGTCGTGTGTCAACTGTCTATCGACAGTGAATTCGAAGTTGATAGAATGCCTTGGTCATAAGAATATTTATATCTATTTTTGACTATTTTCGATAATTAAACGGGCCAAGCATTTTAAAAGACGAAAATTGCAGAAAAACCGCCATATATGTTCTTAGAAACTTCTGTTCTGTAATTCGTAATGTAGTTTGCGTTCAAAACACGAAGTGCAGTGGAGATTGATGAAAAGTCGTAGAACGTCCACAGAATGAACAAAAGCTTCGTTTCATGAAACTTTTGTAACTGTGAGCCTCCGGTTAATTACGAAATATCGAGTGGACCGGTCCATCGTTTGATTTTGTTTGCAATATACTGATACTGATAGAATTTTATTTAATTTCTCTCTTTGAGCGTGCCACTCGAATTGTATAAATTAAATTTGTATCAATCATGAACGCAAATTACCGACGGACAAAAGTAATCAAACTGCTGCGAGCGTGTTCCAATTATCGAAAGCGTCGGCTTTTTCAGTGGTTTAATTGAATACAATTCTGCACCGCGTGTTCGATGGTACGTGTTATTTACAGATAGGAATTCGAATCGAGTCTCTCGCATTGACAACTCTCGAAGAGACTCAACTGATGACTACCAGGCCGAGAGGCCCGGGCCACGGGTCCCATAATTGCGCAGCATGGCCCGGTAATACCCGCAGCTTTTTGTTCATTTGTCAGAGGGCGTGAATTCGTTCAGAAACGAGCCATCCCTCACATCCACTCGACCCGGAGGGTATTTCTTCCAAGTGGATGTTGATGAATGACGTTACCGTGGCCCGAAGCAGCGCCGAAAATTAGGACAATGAGAGAGGCGACCGCGGGGGCAATTCCCGATGACGATTAGCGTACCTGGACGCCACCCGTCGATCATGTTGCTGACGGGAAAGCAACAGCGAACAAGGCGGCCATTCTTACAGGTTTGTATTACCGTTGCTCGCGAGCCACGCATCGTCGTCAATGCTACTCTGTTTTGAGCTCCGTGTACACGCAAATAAGCGGAACAGAGAACAAGAGAGGAGAGAGGTGAGAAGGGAAACCGGTCGGTGGTTTTCGTCCTTAACGGAACACACGTGACTCATGATAAATCTTTCCCGGTAATCGTGCTCCGACGAAAATTTGTGAGGATGAATCCTGACCGGTTTCGGGGAAAAATTGAACAGGGCACACACGTTTCTCAGGTCGGCTAATGAGCGTTGAGCAACAGTAATGGCCCCGCGTACAACAAATTCGCTGGACTCGAGAGAGATCGTCGGCCCGAGAACATTTTTAACCCTCGTTCGCTACGCAGGGTGAAACTGCACTCGTTTTCTTCGTTCAGATACACCGCGAACCTTTGATTTTTGTGCTGCTGGATGTGCGAATAAATCTTCTTCAAGCATCCACTACCATCAAAATCGTACAAAGTCGAAGTAAATTCCATGTTTCGAATTTTTGTAAGGCAACATTCACGAGTTCGTTTTAGTGCTTGGTTCACTGTTAATCATGTTAACAGTATAGGCATACAACTAATTGTAAGACGTTTTCAGTGACACATAATTTAGGGGCTTGAAGCGCGAAGCAAAAATGGTTTATGTGCTTGTTTCTAAGAAGGGTAACAGACTCCTACAATTTTTTACGGAAAATGCAACTACAAGTTGCAACGAAGTGGAAGATTGGTGTAGAAAGAACGCGGTAATTTGTAAGTACGTCGCGTCGAGACGAGAAAAAAATACTTCGCCCCCGAGATTAATTAATTTTTTCCTATCGTTCGAATATGAAGCCGCAACTTTTTATTTCAAATTCGTCATGGCGGACGTTCTTGGCGCGAGTTAGCGGCGGAATAACAGTGATCAGGGTATGCGCGCGGCGATTAACAACTTGCATCGGAATTCGCGCGGCAGCGAATCAACTTTTTACACCTCGGGACCATTAATGCTTAAACGACCACCGGCGGTGTATCGCGAAATATTAATATCCCGGAGGCTCGGCGATCATTACCCCCGGAAGCGGATCCTTCGAAATTCGTCATTATCCCGCAGGTAGTCGGGGTCCGCACGTTTTTGGGGGGGGGGGGGCGCGGCCGGTCGGGTTTCGTTGCAGCAGCAGCAACGCAGCGCAGAGTTCCGACGGAAATACATATCTATTGTGTGGAACACAATTTCGCGTAACGAGGACGGGAGAAAGTCAAAGTGATATTGGTAGGTGGGTATCACGGGAATCATATCACACCGGGGCCCCGGCACTGTTCTCGTATTAAATCCAAAATTGGCTTCGCCCTGCAAAATCCTACCGGGCCCTCCTCCTCCCACCACCAGCCAAGTCGAAGATCCTTTTTCGTGGTTCCGATTCAAATTAGTCGGCGGCCTGGCCCATTCAATAGACCGCGCATTACATTCCCACGTCACTGTACACGTAATCCGCCGCTAATCATCATTCGGCCGCGGATAGAACCGCCGCGCCGCGCCGATGGGGAGATGCGTGAGCCCAGCACAATACGCTGTATCGTTAATTCGCATTTAATGATCGGCGTCGACGATAGTTTGCGCGCCACTGGATTGGCCCCTCCGTGTAATAAGACTCCTGGAATTCGAGGCACCGCTACCACTGATACACTTCGCCGCTGAATTCGTCCGTGAAATAATCCGCCGGTGAATAGTTGAACGCACTAGAGCGCGCCAAAATGTGATATTGGACTTTTCCTTCCTCATAAAAGCTATCGGCTTTTCTACGCATTTTTTATAAAATTAACAAATTAAATTCACGAGTTTGAAACTTGGTACATGTAAAAATCACTTTTACTACGAAATTATTCGTTACGAAACATTGGTTTGACATCGCCGCGATGTTTGCCTCGTTGATATCCTCGTATGTTGCCCAAGTACCGAAAACGTTCAATAATTCTTTGCAGTAACCAGTGCCCCACATTCCCTGTACATAAAAAGTATATCTACCATCGCAGGACGACGTTTTCTGCCGAAAACGGAAGAGACCTCAGCATCGTCCGTTTTTAAATAACTAGAAGCCACGTGTCGACGCCCAACAATAAATCGTGAAGATCGTAGATCGCGCGAAAGTTAATTTCAGCGGTCCAGCATTTCGAGGACAAAGAATTCGGAAAGTTTAACGATCGTTGCGGTGCTCCGCGCGCGTAAATAACATTACGCAATTGTAGGGCGCGCATGAGTTACAATTTGCGTACGCCGCAACGCGCCGGGCGGAATGAAAAAATACTATTACGCCGGCGGCGTTTGTGTAACATGTGGCGGAGAAGGACAATTAGAAAGGCGGCCATTGTCGTCGCAGGGGTTTTTACAACGGGCGTCGCGTTATACGGAATTAAATTCCGTCATGCGCGCGGCCACGGCCTGTAAGAGTCGCGCGGGCTGATGCGAGATCTCGAAATTCCTTCTTGAGGACACGGAAACGACCTCGGTAACTGACTCGCTCGTGCATACCATTACCGGAGCGGAGCGGAGTCTCGAGCCGAGCCGCGAGTGACGACCTGAAAAGTCCCGGTAAACTGTATGAGAAAGTGTCAGGCTTTGTTGATGGGACGAGCAGCCGCGAGGAGGATTTCAGGCTCTCGAACGAGGGCAGAGACGAGCCTCGAGAGGCCAATGGTCGCTCGCGTTCTCACGACCCAGCGAATCGGCTAATGATACAAAGCAGACGATACTTTCGCGCTTCGTCGGCGGCCGTCGATCGAGAGCGAACGCGTAATCTCGGATCGTATTGTGAAAGATACGGACGATAAACACTCGTTAAACTTGCTCGGTTTCGAGACGGCTCGATGCGAACCCAGTCTCGCGCGTTGCCCTAACAAAGAAAGCGTGGCGATGCTTCGGATGAAATAAATAAAATTGAATTTACACACGGTAAAAATAATTACTGCTTCTTCAGCAACAGCGGACGTATTGTTAGCGGATGCTAACAATACGTGTTAGAATTCTATGAACACCGAGTCGAGGTAATTTGAACATTAATTAGGTAACAAGAGAATTCAATAATTACGCGAAATGCAATATTCAGTGTCGAAGCTAATAATCTATCATTACGAGCGCGGTACGTCGTACACAGGTTGGAAGAAATAATTGTGAGATACGAGAGAATGATTAATCAGTGCAGAGCTCGAATGATCAATAAGAAACGTATCTCTGAGTGCTATGTAGATTTAGCGGAAACAGTGCATTAACGAAGATTGATAAAGCGATTTCTATTCCGTGTAAATCGAATGAATGAACTTTGATAAACTTCTTGAAAACAGAGGAATCCCTCTAGCGGCCCTCTTATCTCCCGGGACAGAAACTTTTAAAGGTTTCTTAGCCCAGTATCTCATGCTATTAACCAAGAACCGAAAAACTTCTTGGGTGGCTATTACCAACGTCCGCGCGTCACAAATCACTGAACAGACGCCACGTCGCCTTTCCACGTGTTATGTCCACACGTTCGTTCATTTAACATCGAACGGATCGGCTACCGTTCACGAAATGGATTCCAGTCGCATACCAGCGACCTCGGCTGGGCACATTCGGCTCCCCACATTGAATGAATTTAAAATACCCATAGCATATTCTTCCATTTGTCGCGCTTTCAATACGTTGAGCTTCCAATATTAAAGGCTTGAAGCACAAGCGCGTTAAATTTTAAATGAAGCGAGTTCGAAGCGCGCCGAATTCATAGCGCGTCGAATTCAGAGCGTTCGAATTCACAGATGTTTCAGAGCTGTAAGTTGAAAGCGCATCCCAAGCTTCTTGAATTCAGTCAAAGTCCTTGGGATTCGAAACGCTTTGAATCCTGAGCATTCCATGGTGAAATCGCTCTCGCCCCGAGGGTCATCAATTTGAAAATCCTTCGATTGAAATAAATAAAGCTGAGCGCGAGTCTCTGGTGAACATGTTCCAAGGAGACCACGCCACTCTATTAACTCGGGAGACAGAGCAACTCACGCGTTGCATTTGAATGTAAATTAGTATCAGAGCATTTCATAAAGTTTCTGCCGGTGTTCTTCCCAGACTCGAATTCCTCCATGGATCTCGGGGCCGCATTACGGTCTGTCGGGCTGGACCTGCGCGTGTGTATGCACGTGGACGTATTTAACCGTAGCAGCGTATACACGCTGGCGGTTACGAGGCCGCGAAAGATAAAGGATAGAGAACAGTAGCGGCAATCAAGCCGGACATCGGACAGTGACGAATGCCGCGTATCATCGCGTATCATTAACCACGGCTCAAAGCATTCTCTCAACATCCCCTTTCACGTTCGTGCACCTACGTCGACGCGCGCTGAGATCCGGTACACGTCGCGTTCCCGACGGCTCGGCCGACTGCTCGAACACACCGAGGCCTCAGTCTTTTCACGTTGGAACAGAGAGAAAAAGAGAGAGAGAGAACCGATTCCGTACAATGTACGTACACGAGAGGTTCGGGTTAAGTATACGAGTCCGTTACCGGTAACGCTGGCGACAAGTAAGCCAGACGATATAATCTGCATACGCGCCATTCGGTTTCTTCTGATTCTTCCAGCAGACGCCGTTTCCCTCGAGTTATTTCCGCTGGGAAATCTGCACTTGGCTGGCTTCCATCTGATACGTATGGTAATTTCAATGCGACATGGAGCACGATGAATTTTGAATCCGGAGACCTTCGAAATCGAACCGCTCTCGGACGGAAAGCGGTTTTAACTCGAGCTTTCCGACCATCCTGAGAGATCAATCGAGGAGATTTTGTAAACTGGAACGTTTTTGGATCGGAGAGCCGGCTATTTTGAGCTGCTTGATTCCTTCAGATGTCTCCCTCCCGTTGATATATTAAGAGTTCCAACTGTACCAAATCCGATAATGTGTATTTCGAAGCGGTCCAAATGGAATACTCGGAGAATTTGTTTTCAAATTGGAGTGCTCGTCCTTCGAATCCGAAGCGTTTTCAACTCGGAACGTTCTATGTTTGAAACGCATTTAAAAGAATATTTAATTCAGGGCATTTTAAACCCGGAGCTCCGGGAATTTATATTATTTTCCATCAGATCATGCATCATTTAAAATCTACCGAGGCCAAACCATTTTCAACTCGACGCGCGATGAGCTCGGACTGTTTTCCGATTAAAAATGAAGTAGAATCGAGCGTGCTACCAGTATTATGCGTCCAAAATATTTATGGTCTGTTAGTGACTTACGTTTCTGAAACTAAATCTGCGAACAAGACGAAAACGCAGTTCGACGGAAAACAGAGGGCAACGGCAACACACAAAGTCAGCGTGGCGCTTCGAATTTGAAGCGTTCCGTATTCTTGGCGCTCAGAATTTAAAGCGCCCCGAATTTAAAGCGCGCCGACCTTCCGGCGCTTAAAATTCAAAGCGCCCCGAAGTTTTTCCGCTAGGAAATTAAAGCGCATCAAGTTTAAGGCTTTCTGTAGTACGCGTCCGAAACACATTTGCCGTCTCGGTTTCTTGCATTTCCGAGGTTAAATCTGCGAACAAGACGAAAACGCGGTTCGAGGGGAAAGAGGGGCTGAGGCAAAAACTCAGTTTGGCACACTCCACCATTAACGGGTGCGGCGAGGAGCCCCGAAACGATTGGCCGTAACTCATCCGACGAGTCCGCGGCGCGGACCGGCTCTCCTCTCTTCTCTGTTACCTTCTGACAGGGAGCCGCGGAAAAAGTTAACTTATTCTAAGCGTGAAACCAGACTCGGCTCCGAAAAGAAGCCTGCACATCGTAATCAGTCCCTTTCGCGTGCCTCGTGCTCGACTTTCGAAGGAACCCTCGGCCCTTTCGTCGCCGTTTATTACCGGCGGATGGGGATCTTAATGCGTTCACGACGATATGAAATTTCAGGAGTACGTTTTACGGCCGCAATTAGACTCGAATATTGCGCGTTACCGTGCAGTTCGTCTTTATTGACGTGACGGAATTCAGTCCGCGCACGCATGCATGTAGATGAGATACGATCCCGTGCCACGGACTCGGCTAGGTTAGCAGGGAAACTGGTTAGACGCGATGAGGATGACCGAGTTACCCGGAGAGAAGTACGCATAAAATGGCGGCTATTGTTAGATCCGATCCGAAATGAAAGATGTTGCTCTAGCTTGGTTCGAGTGAGAGAAAAGATATCGAAAGAGCTGTGGAACTTTTTAAGATGCTCCGTTTAAGAACTGTGTTAACAAAATACAAAAATAAGAACGTTTCTATATAGTTCTTAGTCGTCGTATCAAATACCCAGTACAATTCAATGGCTAGGTAACGATCCTTTCAATAAAAATATTCAAAGAAATCTTATCGAACGAAACGTGTAAGTGCAAGGAGATTTATTTTCAGAAGAACGACGGATAACTATTTATTTCTATCTCTGCGTAAAACGCATCGCGGATCACGCGAACGAAACTAGTTAAAAGGCTTAAGTGATCGTAAACTTTTGCAAAAAGTCCAATTACAAGAACGCTAAGCTCTCCTCGCGGTTAACAGGATTGATTCCGTGTTCAAGGGTTGCTGTAAGATGATTGATTTAAAGCAGATTTCCACCGAAAGAAATCGTAAAACATGCAATTTACGGTATTCAGTACCGCGTTATCTCGTTTTGTAACAATTATACCATTATCTACGTTTCTTTGCGCAATCGTTTCTGCCAGACACGAGGAGGTCTGGGAACGTATCGTCTAACATTGTAGCACAGTGGCAAGATACGCGGTTGCAAACCCGTTAAGATATCGGTAAAGGCTCGCGAGTACTTTCGAGCGTGAGGCAATGAAACCGTGCCGACCCGGAGCAATCCCACGAGCCCGCGATACCTTATTAAGTAATTTCCCGCGCTACGTTAATCATTAAATGATACTAACCAGTCCTGGAAAAAAGCAACACGGTCGAATTAATAGAAATTACCGGGGATCGACTGGGGAACCGAAGTGGAAGTGAATTAGGTGTCGTAATCGTCGATTCAACAACTGTTCCGCTGGCATTCTACTTGCCGGCCCGCCAGACGGTCTTAATAATCGGACCGTGTTGAACGAGAACCAAAGGGACCCCGATGAAAAACAGCCGTATAATTGCTCGTCCCAGTTCGTAATCACGAGGTTTCGATTCCGAGCGCATGGACCAGCTTCGATATTCTTCGGCAGGCTCTTAATAACGCTCGAACTCCTAGCCGAGCGGTTCTAGCCGTGTCTGGAATCCTATTCACCGACATGATACTCGACCGACGGGCTAATCGCGTCCGTGCGCCGAGCGATCGACCGGCATTTGTGTTTTCTCAGCGAAACGTAATATCCTATTAATTAACGTTAATCAGCGATACCGGCCCGGTTCAACGAAGCCGTAACAGCTCGAACGAGCCACGACCGTCGACGATTCACCCTTTTTTTTGCAACGCATGCTCCCGCTTTTCGAAACCCGGTAAACTCGAGTGGCACGTTTTTCGAAACACAAAACCCATCGATTCGTAGAACCAGAAATTCTGCGGCTGGGTTCGGCCGGCCTCTAGAAAACCGCTGCACGGTAACCGCAGATAGATTGGAAACGATTCCACAATTGTGTATACAGAAGTGAAAAGTGCTTAAAATCAGCCTGCTGTTGTACACTTTTTCGAACTTCTGCTTCCGACTCTTCATGGGCGATATGCAGAGTCCCGAGTTTCCATTGGTAGTGCAGCTCACGCGTGCCCGTTAAATTACCAATCAAAGGGAGAAACAGCGTGGTTGTTTGCGGATGTGCAGCACGCAGGCGAGCGATCCGCACACGCGACGCGTTCCGCGGCCGTAAGATCGGTATTTTCACGATCCATTGGAACGGAGTTATTCCACGCGCGCCATTGTCGTCGGGAAAACGGCTGACCTTGGAACCGTTCGGATTTAATAGCGAGCCGCGCGTATCGCTTGGAAATCTGCATGCGAAAGAAAACTGGCGGAGTAGGATACGCGGAGCGATGCGGAGCTTTCGTAGCAGGTCGCGTATTTCACGGTGCTTGTCTCTGTGCCTGGAATACCTGGCTGGCACGCGATTCAGCTCACCTCGAGCCGCCTCGGCTCGGGTTGGTTCCTCGGCGCGGGACCTTGACATTCATCAATGCTCGGTAGAGAAATTAATATAGCCCTTGTGTGTAGGGTCTCGGCGCGTCGCGTCAGGCGGATCACGAACGGCCTGGCAGACAGTCGACAGAAGAATGGACGAAAGGGAAAGAGAGACTCTCCTCTCTCTCTCTCTCTCTCCGGGCTGTCCGTTGTCCGAGGCGTGGGCAGGCAAGACAACGGTCACGTTGCCGTTGCGGGCCCGTCCCCTGACGGCGTACATACGATAATACTCCCCGGCGATGGCATATGGAGCACAAGATCGATACCTTCTCGATGCACCGATACATCCGTGACGAAGGTATCAGGGCCCCTATTAGACGTTCCACGATCGCCACGGTGCACGTCCCCACGGCGAAGAATACTCCTCTCCGCGCCAAGCGCAAGCGGAGCGAAGCAGAGCGGAGCGAAGCTCGAACCGATCCAGGGACTTTGCTACGGGACAGTCGTCTCGTCGCCGTGTCCCCTGGTTTCTTCGTCGGGGTCTCTTCTTCTTCGTCTCCCGGCCGACGTGTCCCGGCCGACGTCCCTTCTCCCCCTGGACGTTTCCATTCGAGCTTTGTCAGGGTAACTGATCGCTGCGGGCCCTCGCGATCGATCGATACACGCTCGATCCCCTGTAAGCAAGTTGCAAATGCGATTGGCGTTGAAGGAGGAGCCTGCCGGAAGCGACGGGCTACGGCGAGCATTAGATGTATTAGACGGGAAAAGGCGTTGTTCCCGAACGAGCGATGTTAGTTAGCCTGGCCGTAACACAGGCCTGGCTGATAAATGCCGTGGTCGTTAGACCGAAGAAATCGTTAGGGTACTCCTTCCTCGCCTCGGAAAAATCAACGGGAGAGATATTGTGTCTGGCGCTAGCACTATACTCTCCTTTCCAAAGGGACTCGCCACTCGCACCAAGTCTCTAACATTCCGATGATGGGGTGCATCGGTTACTCTGTGAATTTCGGTGTACGTACTTCAGATCTCTTCTTTCGCAAGATAAACCGTAGGATTTCCGATGCCAAGTGTCCATTCGTTGTCCTAAATGTGCAGTCGATGTCACTGCAGCGGAGGAACTTCGTTATTCTCGCCCCGTTTCCGCGAAGATAAATTCTTAGCGAAGATTTTCGTACCATCTCGAGTGTCTCTGTAATCATGAAGACTTTTAGCATTTCAAATTGTTGGAAAAATTAGAGATCGATGTAACAGCGTACACGATTGTTGCTGGAAACGCAATCAATGTGTAGATGCAATAGATCCTCGGCTGCCGACAAGGGTTGACGAGATTCCAACGCAACTTTAATCTCATTATCAGCGCACTGAAAGCATTAACAAGCAAGAGAAAACATTTCCAGCGCTCGCTGTACGCAGCCATTGACCAGGCGCGTCGCGACAGTTGTCAGCGAACATGTAAAGAGACATAACTTGGCGAATACGCGGTCTAAGATGCACGGTGTGTTTCGGATCAGAGTTTGAAGTTTCGTCAGGGGATTTCTCGTGGTTACGATGTGACTTCCTCGTGGAATTTCACGGCGAACATGCGTCCAATAAGCGACGTAGTAGCGTTGACTGATATATCCCCGCGCCTAAAACACTGACAGGCAACGAGCTAATCCGGCGGACGGTAAAGCCTGCCGGACCATGGACCCTCGTCGTTACGGACTCTCCTACTGTGTTTCAATATTTCCTTTACGCCCCGAGAAGCACGTTAGTGGCCGGCCTTTATATCTCGAGCAGGCGTAAAACCGGGTATAATAACTTTACACGCGGCGTACGTTCGCGACATTTTCCTCGCGCCGAGCGCCGAGAGCGCCAGCCCCGGGGATCATTAAACCGCTATCGTCTGTAAATATTCGCGAAACGTCCCCGCGTACCCGGCGATTATCCCGCGGGGTTGGCAATCTCGCGTAGAATCGCGCCGGCTATAAACTTTTGTCCGAGTGTCGATCGCGGTGACGACGCTGCATTCGGATTGCTAGGGCCTCCGTCGACACTCCGTTGCCGAGCAATATCGCCTGCAAACCTATCGCCTGTGTGTGTGTGTGTGAATGTGTATGCGTGTACGCGTGAGCGAATCTCGACGTACGCTCGGATCGCACTTCTCGAGAGTTTCATAGGCCGCTCCGACCCTTGTTAGCGTCGCCTCCGGGCCGAATGACGGATTTTTACGGCCGGGACAAGAACCTTTCCTCGAGAAACGAACTATTTAGTCCGTAAACGTTTAATCCCGACACGACCAACGACGTTATTTACACGTTCCCCGGTAATAGACGCGTGTAGCTTGAGAACGCTTCATTACTTTGTAAACGAATCCACGAGCGTTCGACCACGATCGCTGCTAATTCTTCGCTACACGAACATCGGGAGGTGCAAATTGCTTTATTGGCCGAGGCAGTTTTTGCGCGAGCTGCGCTCAGATTCGTGGGGGAGATGGGAGCTGGTTTCCGCTGGATCTTGTCGTGGAAGACATCTATCATTTCCCATAGCCAATCTCTTTACTGGGCGATCATCATACGGTGGTCGAACCGTCGTACGCTCCTGAAAAATTGTGGTACAAAAGACATCATGATAACAGTTACATTTCTTCGAGCTTACTGAAACATGTATAGGAGTGATCGGAGGGGGTGTAACGGAGGGCGAGTGACCTTGAACGACGAAAATCCACCGGCGAGGAGAAGCGAGGTAACAAAATGACGCGGCGAGAACGAGCAAAGAGGGACGACGAGAGGGGACAAAAAGGCAAAATCGAAGGAGGTAGGCGAAGAAGGTATAGCGGAGAGAGGCAGGTACGATCGTGAGGAGATCCGCGGGCAGATTTAGCGGCTCCCGCTGACAAGACAATAGCTGTTCCCCTCGTTTTCTGTGGATGCGCATTCCGCGGGTAGGTATGCGCGCTTCACGAACCAGGCTCGAACGCTCGCTCGCTCGCTCGCTTGCACGCGCGAACAGAGCGAGCGGGTTCTCCGGGCCCTCTCGCGCCTCCAAATCTCCGGAGGACTTCTTCTTCCTGTCCTCCGGGGGCCCTCGTCTCCCTCCCCTCTTCCGGGCCCTTTTCCCTCGGGCAGAGAGGTGGCCACCGACGTTTTCATGGTCGTTCTTTTGCATCGGGACGCGAGAATGGTTTCCATTCGTCTGTCCTGTTCGGCCGACTCTTGCACATGTTTATCGCCGGGGCACGAAAGTGACACTTTCGCACGGATAGTCCGGGCGAGAAGCGGCGGACAGCGGGCCCAGAGTCTGGTCCGGGTCCTCCAGCAGCTCGCGTTGTCCCCCTGGTTTTGTTCGCAGCGATCTATAGATCGTCGTGTCGCACGGTTAAATAGAGCGGTCCTCCGATAGAAAAGCCGCGGTCACTTATTTCTTTTTCGCTCAGCCAACTCGCCTGTGAAGGTCACCTTTACGCACAGGTACTTCAAGTTTTTGGGGAGGAGCACTCTCGAGCAGAGAGTCAACCGCCGAATGCCCTCGAGGAGCCGATCGATCCTCTTTCTCGGGCGATCTTTTCTTCTCGGCTATTTTATGATTACCGCAACGGAGCCGACCACCTGGTCGACCGTATCTCTGCTCGAACGCCGCGAATGGAGTTACCCGAGTCGATTGTAGCTTGACAGGTTCGCCGATGAAGAGTTGATCGATGCCTGACCCGAACATCGAGTCCTGTTATGCGGCCGTCCGGTCTCGCGCTCCGGCGTCTGCCGTTTCTATACCCGTTAATACCCTTTAATAGTACCGCGCAGGGTAATGCAGGCTATCTTTGACGCGCATCGATCGTATCCGCTGCGTCTCACCTTCGACCCGCCGCGCCGCGGCCCTCTGCCTCGCCGTGCCTCGCCGTGCCGTGGTCGTTCAAGTCCCGGGAACTCGAACTCTGCGGACAACTCCGGGCAAACAGCCTAAGTCCCCGCGAAATGAAGTCGTGCACACGGGGGCTCTCGCTCGACTCCCCTAATTGAGCAAGTTCGAGCGCGGCCGCGAAATTAACATTTAACTGGTCGGACACCTGGAAGCCGGACGGACACGGGGTTAACTAATGCTGGGACTCGAACGCGGGCGTCGAGCTTTGCGGACGTCTGTTCCCGTGCAAATAGCCGACGACCAGCCGCCGGTTTCGAGCTAAGTGCACAACCGATGGACTGTATGAACGCACGCGGAGTGCGATGACGCGTTTCACGCACCGCGACACGGCTCCCGAACCGCGAAACGCAACGAGTATGGCTGAAACCTTTGCGCGAGTGTTTGCTCGCCTTCCACTCTCCTCGTGCACGCGGAAAGGCCGACGGCCAGCGAATCGCTCGGATTCACGCAGCCAGACTCCGAGCGGAAACCAGCTTCGAATCGATAAGTCGGCAAAGGACGACGATCGAATTTGTAGGTTGTCTCCGAGCCTCGTGATTTGCCCGCGTTCAATCCGCATGATCACCCGCCTATCGAACGCTAGGTATATTCTGCGTGATTGGTTACGAGTATTTCGAGAGCTATAGTCGTGATTATAGCGCAAGTGGTTGTTGTGTCCGAATTCGTGTTCATTTTCATTTCATCAAACGAGCTGCCTCGATTTTAAGAAATGTTTACGAAACGCAGATCCAAATGTTTGATTCGAAAAGATTTCCCGCGCCGGCGATGCAGGCGTGTCAGAGAGGACGAATAGCGTGCGGTGGAGCCGAAAAGCGGCTCGGTAAGACAAAGAGGAACGGAGCCGCGGGGCAGTTTCGGCCCGAGAGGAGCGGCCACGACTTTGATTTACATTCTCCCTAATTACAACTGAAACGCGCGCTCTTATTGGCGCGTCAGTAGCTCGCAAGAAGGATGAGGCTCGTGCATCGTGAACGCATGCGTGAGCGAGAGGAGCGAGTCGTTCGGAGCATGTATACGTGAGCCGGTAACCGCTCGCGCGCGCTTATAGCGTATAACATCGCGCGAAGTCTTTCTTTTCCAACAAGCGATACGCCACTCGCGTTTAAATATGCGCTCGCTCGGTGTGCGTGCGCACACTTGCGCGCATCCACACTATCGTATAAACGCGTTGCAGAAGGTAACGAGCGAGTTGACGCGAACGAGCGAGCGAAAAAGGTTCGAAGGAGAGCGAGAGAGATAGAGAGAGAGAGAGAACGATAGAGATCGCGGCGTGCGAATCCTCTTCTCTCCGGCATTTATCACTCGCCAACCGTGCCAGTTTACGCGCTTTTAGGGGGACACGCGTGTGTGCGTGTCTGCCTGCGACGAATCGGACCGGAGAACCGATGGCAGAAGCGTATAAGGGGAAGTCGCGGCCGCTTCCACTTAATGAATGTAGATTTGGTAGTCCCCGCCGGAACGTATATCGATGGCTAGAAATTTGTCTCGGCCAGGCCGAGTTATCTTCGCCGGCCAATTTCTCCCTCGTCGGAGACACGAGGTTTGTTAATGTCTTTCTGCGTTCATTTTTTTCACGGAACCCCCCGACGAACCGGGAAACGCAGCGTGCGCTCGTTGCAGCCGTTGCAACCGACGCGACGACTTTATCGCGATGCCACATGCAGAAATATTCCCGATTCCCATGTACAGCAAAGATTATTTACGAACCGTTCTCCAGATGCACCACTTCGGAACAAAGGACAATCGTCCTGCTTCTTAAGCAATTTTAAGATTCACAGAAATTCTAATCAATACACTCCGCGACAAAACTATAAGACAGTAGCTTTTCGTCTCAGTCGATCTTATACTCTAATCGCAGTCACAGTGTTAGAAGTAATTGTGTACTTAAAATTAAACATTTGTAATTTTGTTCTTACATAATATAACCACAATGCCGCGTGGGAAAAAGCTGACAGACAGTGAAATAAGAGTGATCGTTTTTACCATGGCCTGCGAGGTCTCCAGATTTAAATATAATAGAAAACATATCTGAGGAATTTTAGCACGTGCTGTATATGGAAATCGGAAACAGTTTTTGTCGGTGAAAGAGTTGAAAGCTCGTATTGAATAAAATGGGCCAAATTAAGTCAAGATCAAATAAAAAATTTATATAAATCGATACCACGATTTAATGAAACATTTTCAATCTAATTGTACAACATTGCCGCTATGGAAATGTATGTACTTTAGTTGATTCTTTGGATTAATAACGAAAACTTTTAGGAAAAAATTAGTATTAATAAAATATTAGCTAAACTCGCAGGTGTCTTATAGTTTTGTCGCGGAGTGTATATAAAGACACTTCTAACTAGATGAAATGATTCCTTCAAACCGACAGACAACAACGATTGCATGTCACAGACCGTCGCAGAAGTTGAACAGCCCAACCAACACACACGCTTGCGTAGAACAGCCGCGAAGTATACAACTGGTGTTCGGTCAATAAATATCTTCGCGTGGGAGAAAAATAGTTGAACAGTCTAAAAATCGATTTCACGCCTCCCCCGCTGCAGCGAGTCTTACGCAAATCCGCAGTCAGTGATCCTAATGCCGGCAGCCGACACGTCGCGTCGAGCCGTATTTGGCGGTGCGATTGTTACGCGTTGCACAGCCGCCGCCGCCGCCGCCGGTCGGCCGTGTCTCGTTAAATAGAAAAACAGAAACGCGGCCGGGAGAGAGAACAATGCGGCGCAATTTCGAACGCGATAACAGGACCGCGCGGCGCGCCGCTCGGCCCGGCCAACGAAGGCATTTGTCAATACGCAAGTGCTTAACGACTTCGCGCTGCAAAGAGCAACAGGTATCGATAGCTGGAAATTAGTCTTCGCCCCGGAGATACCGTCGCGCACTTAAGGCGCGCGGAGCGGAGCGGTGCCGAGCCCAGCGGAGAGGAGATCGTTCTTGCCGTTCTTTTTTTCGCGCAGTTAATAACCTGGAACTCCGGTTATTACGTGTCGCTATTTTGCGCGTGGATTTCGTACCGGTGGCGAACAAGCGGACGGAACACGAACGAGCGGGGTGGGGGAACAGCGGTGTGCGCCGATACCATCCAGAACGGGAGAAAAAAAGGCAGGAGAGGAGACGATCGGTCCACAGATCAACGTCAGAAAAAGTAACAGCTCGACGACGTCGATGGAACGACGCCGAGCGGGGGCCTACTTCTTCGACCTAATGAATATAGATTCGTTTCGGCAAGAAGCAGCAGATATTGATCACCGTGGGTATGTCTCCGCGGCCGAATATAAAGTTATCATTTCGCGGAGTCCGGGCTCCGGAGTTGCGACCGAAACCGGAGCAGATCCATAAACTGTCGAGCGGTGTTCGCGCGGCCCTAATTGCTAACGATTCCCGTGGACACGCGGAAAAAATTCGGCATATTAATTAATCCGTTTCTTACGGCGGGGACGAGCATGTCACCAAATCGGGACACATGCTCGCGTACCCGGGCCGATTATCGCCTGCTCGCGATTATACCGGCGCGACGCGGTGCCCGGAAAAAGTAACAGGTAACGAGAAAGCGAGAGAAAGGTTTCGTGGTCGAAGAAGAGGAGTAAGAAGTTTAGAGGGTCGTAGAATGGGAGAAGCCGAAGGGGTCGTCTCGTCCAGGAATTCGACGATGCAATGGAAATGATGCGCGCGCGGCCGCGTATATGGTACGCATCGACACCGTGACGCGGGTATCGATATCGATTGATTTATCTCGGTCGATTCACCGCGGGCCCCGTCGATGACTGGCTCGCCAAAGACGAAAGGGTGTATTGGCCTCTGTTCGGCAATACACGGCCGATGCGATGGTGAGCGCGAGCGCGCGGACCTAATGACATTGGCTCCTCGTGCAGCCGCTCGTAGGGCTGATTAAAAATGGCATAATGAAAGAAGCTGCACCGCGCCGATACGACGCTGCTACCAAGAAGCCGGGAGAACGTGGTGGAGGAACGAAAGGCGGGGAACGACCGGAGAGAGAGGAGAAAGGGGTGCACGTTCGAAGGAGGAAGCAGGACGAGAAAGGGGAACGAGCGAATCCGAGCAACAGAAGGAGATGAAACGACACGAACCGGCCAGCGGAGTCCACTGGTCCTGAGCGGAGTTTTTTAAGCGATCAATCACCCGCTCTACAAGAAGTACATATCCCACCTACCGAAAGGAGAAGCGAGTTAGAAAGGTCCAGGGAAAAAGGACAATGAGAGAAAACGGAGACCGGCTGCGAGGAGAGAGGAGACCGCGCTAGATGGAGATAGAGCCAACCTCTCTCGACCACCGAATCATCGTTATTAAACGCTTCATTGACCGCTTCCTTGTATTACAACCGGCACTGGCTGCTTACTTGCCACAGATTCCTGTACCTCCACGGAACCAGACGCGTGTCGACCTGGAGTTTCTACGTCTCCGTGAAAATGAACCGTGTAAACGCCGTTCCTCGGTACACCGGAGGAGAACTAGACGCCAACAACTGTATGCTTCGCTAGGTGCTCGAGCTGAAACTATGGTCGCGCGGAAATACACGCGGTGGCTGTAAAACAGAGGATGTACAAGTGCTGCAAGTATTATAACTAGACTGCGGATTTTATGCATTTATGACAAAAATGCACACGTACAATATAAAGCAGTGGACATGTTAAAAATATTCAAGGACATCAGGGTATCAGTTTCAGTTTAATAGAATAATTAAAAGAAGAAAATAATGTTTATCTGGCTCCTGTACTCTGCAATCAATGCGAACATTTTTGATTTTGCATAAAGATTCGCAGTCTGATTATAACATAGAAAATTTTGAACGCATTTGAAAGGATTGCCTTCGAGACGAGCATCGATACGGATTAAAGTGAAGACGATGTTATTCTCCGAACATTGGTGTACTTCGTACCGCGTCGCGTCAGACAATCCTTTGTTCCCCGTCGCGTTACAGCCAATATTGGCCCCGGCAGTCTCAATTTTTCCCCGAACGGGTCTGTATCAGCGACATTTGCGTGTCGGAGGGAAGCTCTCGCTTAATTCTCACATTCCACGGTGCCGCAAACGATTGCGCCTGATTGCAGCGAGCCCCTCTCGCGCTGTATAAATAACGTCCGCGATAATACACAAAATCCATCTGCGATCCCCCCACCCCCTGATACCCCGGCCAGGAACAATCGCCGGACCCGGAGAGTTGGTCGAGCGCCGATTTCCTTGTAAATTGCTTCTCGATCTCTCTCGCTCTTATCTGGGACCGTCCTCGGCGTGTTCCGTTCACGGCCATCCTTCGGGCCGGTCCTTCGATCCGCCGTTGGACTGCCGAGCCGAGTCTCTTTCTCGCCGAGGGATAATAATAAAATATCACAATCATCGCGGCTAACTACTGTTTCATTAAACGATTAATTAACCCACGATATATTACGTAGATAGTGCCGGAATCCGCCTCGCCCCCGCACCCTTCCGGACCCAACCGACTTCTTTCTACCGATTATTATTGCTTCGACGCTGCCCTACGGTGGTGTTGCGATGCAACTTTCACGCAGCATCGATACTCCAGCCCACCAGTGGCAGCAGCGTTCCTCTTTTCTCCATCGGCCCGATTGGGTCTCGGCCGAAGGCCTTCTTCGGCCCTCTCTGTTCGGGCCCAACGTTTTTTTCCCTCCCTCTCCCTTTCACCGGGCTTTAATTCCCTCCTCTGAAAAGATACGTCAAGAAGGGTATTAGTTGTCCTTCCACGAGGCCATCAGCGCCCCGTCGCGTAGCCCGATGAGGCCGCCGATTCGTCAGCGAGATATTTACCAGCCGACGCCCGTGAAGAATCGCTGAAAATTAAAAATTAACCGGACCCCTATTTACACTGACCGATGCGGGACCGTTCACCGTTATCAAGGCGACACACCGGCCCCCGGAAATGGGCCTAGCTCCGACCACTATCCAATCGCTACAGCCACTGCCCGATGGCGTCGGATTTGTCACCAGGACCATCGATACCTTCGCCAAGTCTCGTCGACAACTTTCTCCCATCCCGTTGGGGTAATATGTCAATTGGACTTTCACTGTTCAGCCCTCATACGTTCCTGTCATCTGACACATTTTTAACCGATTCTGAATGAACAGCACGTTCTACTCTTCGTTCTGTTAGCTGGGAACGACGCGAGGCATCGTTCTTAAGAATTTCCAAAGAAGGAATTCGTAGAGTTAACTGAATTTGTTTCCTGTCAAATTGGCACGATGGTAAAAAATCTATGCGGAAGAAAGATAAATAGATAACTCTAGAAATTCCTTCGCAGCTAATGAAACGAAGTGTAGAACATGCTGTTCGTTCGGAATTGGTTAAAAATGTGTCGAACGACAAGAACATTTGTCTTTCAAATTAAGTTGGTTGAACAAGGGACATGATTCTGATATTAATGTATCCAATGAACATATTGACAGTAAACATCCGAAATCATGTTGTACTGTAATGATTGTATTACACTGTGTAATTGATAAAAGTTGCGGAAGATCTTCTAAAATTGAGAGGATAGAGCCGTTGAGTAGAAACGTGTATACAGGAATCGAACGGCATTGACAAAATACTGTCTCGGTGCAAAACGCGACTCGTCTCATTGCACGTTTGATTGTTCCGATGAAATCATCGGTAATTGCGTGCTCGTGACGAGTGTCATTTATATTCCGGCTGAAGTGTCGAACAAATTCGAGCGTTTTTCCATTCCCTTTTGTTATTTATCACACTTACCGTTCCGTGCCGAAACTGTCGGTCGGTGTGTTGCCTTCATTAGCTAACGAACGCGGAGTGTGTCACGATTGTAAGCACGTTGCGTCCAACAATTATACTGTACAGGCTTCGCCAAAAATACGCGTTCATTCTAGATGGCACAACTATATTACAAATCTGAAAACATTGAACGTGTACCATTTCAGTGCGGAACGATGTGTGCACGGTGTCCTCTTAAAAGTATCGCGCGCGAACATTTCCGAAGCTTCAAACGGGACACCTTGTATAATTGAAAAGTAGCAACTCGGTCACACAGTAACGCGGCAAACGAAGTTAATCACGACCGATTACATAATTCATAAGAGTTAAATCCACGAAGAAAAGCGAGATCCCGCGATACCAATGAAACTTGTTTAATCTTCCGAATGGTTAATTACGTTTGCCAACGAGCAAATTGATCTTGAATAAGAATCTACGATCCTCGGAACGATTAATCGAACCGCGGCCGGGGCTGATACGCCCATTGTCCGGTCGGTTCTTCTTTCGAGCGGATTCGTCGAGCGGAGAAGCCGCCGAGCCGCGCCGCGCCGGTGGAAAAGCAAAGGCGCGCACCTCTCGGGATCCCTCCGCCCGGTTCTCTGCCCTCCACCATCTTCAATTGCACTTTATTTATCACAATTTGCTGACGTTGATATATTGTTACATGGCCCGGCGACACATATGTATGCGTCATCGCAATTTACATTGGCCATCTCTCAATGTAACCGTCTTACTTAACGACCACAGCCGTGGCCGCGCCGACTGTCTTCCGAGCTGGACCCACGGAGGAAACTCCGTCGAGTTTTCACGCGACAGCTGGACCACGGGCTGAAAGGTGCGCGGCGATACGCTTATCGAAAAATAGTGCATTTTGCAATGGAAACCGGTTCCCGGCCACAAAGATAACCCGAGCCGCATAAATACAAGCCACTAAGTACTTTCAGGCCGCGACGGACATAAAGGGACTGTCATATTGCGCGTCTCTTTCCTCTTATCTGCCCCGTCCACCGAAGAAAAGAGACGTTGAACGACGCGACGCTCGTCCCTGTTCTCTTAGAAAAATTTTCGAGAGAACGACAACGCTTCGTGCCGCTGAACATCTGCCGGCCATTTTCGATCGGGCACGCGAGAGGTTGGGAAATCTTTCAGAATCTCTTTAAGATTCTTCGCATAACGCAATCATTTAAATGGCGAGTTGTTTTCTTGTTAATTGAATCTCATTTTTACGTTAATGTTATTATAGATTTATCGAATTTCTTCGATTAGACCTCGATTTGTACTTACGTTCGTGTGCTGTCTTCTGTGCATTATAAAACGGGTACAGGAGAATGTCAATTCTCTTTCAGGACCTCTTTAAAAATCTCTCCACGGTGTAATTAATCGAATATTGGAAATATTAAAAGGCTTCCTGGTTAATAGATTCAGTTATTCAACTGTTACATACGTTGATGCATCATAGACATTGAAATGTAATACATTCTGGAGTGTAAGCGATATTACTGTCGGCGAATTTCCGAAAAGTCTGTCCGGCTCGCGCGGCAGATGCATGAAACGCGAGTCGCAGGATACGGAACAATTAGGATGTTAAGTGTCGACCATTTAAGGACGCGTGTCACAACATAATGCGTGTGTCCGTCTAGCCATTCATTCATACCTCTCGTCCCACGCGATCCTCATTCTTTTCGGACCGTTTGCACGACTCTTGGCTTATAATGCTCTTACGGCTTACAAGCGTCTTCGTGCGTCGGATCCAGGACGGTGCATCGATCACTCACGATCCCGTGGGTCAGAGGACGCGAGCAACAAAGCAACGGATCTTTGTTCTTGAAGTCGAGAAAAATCGTTTCAACGTTGACATCGCCGGCCTTGAACCGACAATTGAAAAGTCGAAAGTGTACGCGCGTCGCGTCGGTGATATATCGAAAGAATCGCGTGCAAAGGGGACGAGACGAAGTGTTGTACAAGTCGGTTTCGCAGAACGGACGGATACAATGCAGGGATACATAAAACGGCCGTTTGTTTGTTATGCGCCGAATTTTGGCCACTCGAAATCCACTTAACCGGGCGTAATGATCGAAAATCGCCACTTGCGAGCGCGAGAGGAGCCAATGCGAGCCTCCCCACGCCGAGGGCAATAAATTCCATCCCGGATGGAAAAAGAGGAGACTACGAGCAGGGGAAGAGAGAGGGAGAGAGAGAACCCGAATTTTTACTACCGACTTCTTTCGTAATAACTGCGCCGACCTTGTTTACTGATCTGGCTACGAGGGGCCATCGTCTCTGACCCATTGGGCAAGCATCGAAGATCGCGGGAACAAGAATTTCAATTTTTTTCCTCGCCACCAGAGCCGAACAAAGATTTCGCCTCGAATCCGCCGCGGAACGCCCCGGCGAAATTGCATCGGTTCGCTTTGAAGCTGGATTCGATGCGCGCATAAAAATAATGCGGCGTGGGGGCCGAAGATGAAGGGACATTTGACGGAAGATGAAAGTGGGAACCAGTAATCATACAGCGCTTGTAGACGAGGCTGCGGATAGATGGACTTGAACATTGCACTACCGTATTCGATATTCTTCTTCCCTCCGATATGTAATGCACTGCACTTTAAATGAACATTTCTAACGTGGAATCACATGTGACCGACATCGCACATCAAATGTTAATTCCTATTACTCGAAACAAACTCATCCACAGAAATGAAAGCCCATGATCCATCAGGATCTATCGTAACAATAGCGTGCAAGGTAAACGAATCAACTTTCAGAGTAGCGGAACCACTAAACTCAAGGCTACGAATTTTTTTCAAACCTCAACTCACCTATCTCTAAAACTTATCTCCAGATCGAGGAGTACAAAGTGATCCACGGATCATCAAAAGACGCGTGTCAATCACTACAACTGCGCGAGCGTTTCGATCACGCGAAGATGTGCTTCGAGGCGAATGACCAAGGAATGATCGAACATGTTTGAATTAACAGCATCGAGTTGGATACTTGCACAATCATGCTGGTAACTTATACCGGTGCCAGCGAACACATTTTTGTTATTGCGAGGTGTCACGCCGCGACATGGAGAGGAAAGAATTTCTAGCAAAACGAGAGTCTCTCTGATGGGAGGTTGTATATGAGACGGCCAATCGTGATTCGCCGGACTAACAATCCCGGTCGTTTATGGCCCACTTAACTGTTAAGGGAGTGCGAAAGGTGTGACGGGTTCAAGTCGTGAAGTATAACTGCTGGTTGAGATATTTTTATTGATCGTTATACTGCGGAGGAAACACTGTTTTGAAACTGCTACTTTTAATAATATATCGTTTGGTCCACTTTGTGTTCGTCTCTATCGATTGAAACGACGCGACGCGAACTTCCTAAGGCAACTAGTATTTTTATAAATATCTAATGAAAATGCACGGCTTTACTTGTTATCATTGCAACGTATACATCGATAGCATGCATTTAATTCGCGGAGGGGAAGGTGGCGAGTGAAAATCGAATGAAATGGTTGCGCGGGTAATGAATGATGGTCGATGGGAGTCTAAATATTGGCGGAGCAACGCGGAAGTCGGCGCCCTGAGAAAGCAAGGGAGCGGCCCGGGAGAAAGAGTGTAGAAAAACGGAACAAAGGGGTTCTTCTCGAATGAGCACCTTAGCAGGCAGCAGGTGTAAACGCGGTGGCAAAATAGGATGTGGATAAATATGCGGAGCACGCGGGATTCCTTGGCCGAGGGTCCTGGCAGTGCTCATTCCCGTTCCCGTTCCCGGCCGCACGCAATAAACCGGCGCGATGATAATTAGAGCAGCGCGCTACTATTATCGCGCCATATTTAGCGAGCACGGCTAGGCTCGCTCGCAGGGAAACCCTCGGTAATTGACAACGGGCGTGCACCTTACACGGTCACGCTTATTTTCCGCTTCGGAGGAAACGTCTCCCGAATGCGTATTCGTATACATTTGTTGCCGCGTTTATGGGGCCGAAACAGCTCCCCGACGAATCCCCAGTTAGTTAGCATCGACTGATGCGTTAAATGGCGAGGTGAATCTTATCTGAGCCGAACGTCTTGTGTAAAATGCCCGCCAGGATGCTGAAAAACCCATGAACGCGAGATTCTCGAGACGATAGGCGGGAAGAGTAGCTGAAACTCCGGGAAAATGTTCTTTCGGATCAATTTCACAGCGTGTCGCCTCACTTATTTGGCCACGATGCGAAAAACGCGGCCGTATCGTCGAGAGCAGACCTGAGAATAAAGTTGTAAAATGGTATAAAATCTAGCGCATCCTCTTTTACATTCCAATGCCCTTTCAGTGAATAGCACTGGAGTCTGTTTGAAAGAGTTGTCCGATCGATTCCCAACATTTTCAAATCGGTGATGTCATCTTTCAGCTGATCCGCAGATTGAATGTTCCGAAATCAGCGGGGGAGAATACAAATTTAATCGTGGACCGGTTGCGTCCGACTGAAAATCCGTCGAAACGATTTTCGTTGATCGCCCGGCCGACGAATCATCGTCCGTTCATTAGATCGGTCAGCTGCTCGGGGATCGGCATTACCACGATTGTTGCCGGTCATCGTTTGCAATCGATGCCTCGGAAACAGTATGGGGTCTAGCCTCGGCGCGTACGTCGTGTGTCATTAGAATCCGCGCGCGTCCGTCGTGAGTTCCAGCCAAACATGCTTGCGCGCGGGCGCGATAATTAAATGTCTTACGAAATAATTGAATATTAAAGTCCTGGGGCAGCGAGAGGTTCCACGCGTCGGACGATGAATCATCCGATTATTGGTTAACTAAAACGGACAGAAGCATCGCTGGTAACATGAAACGTTGACTCGGCCGGTTCAGCAATCGAACTTTCTAAATGCATCGAGCTTGCTAAAACATACACCGTAATGAAAACACGAGACCTTCTAACTGTTGGGTTCAACAAAAATGTCTGAACTTTCCGTACGCCGGGAATGGCGTCTCGAAAGAAAAAAAGCATTCCGATGAAGCTTAGTCGAAGTTAGACAAGTATATAAAATAACAAGATGGGCACTCAGTTATCCTGAATCATGACATCTTCACCGTAATAAAATGCACAACGGTGAGACAGAGTACGCCAAGAACGGCGTCTGGAAGGAAAAAAAGCATTCCGATGAAACTTTGTCAAAGTTAGACAAGTATGTAAAATTAAGAAGATAGGCACTCGGTTATCCTGAATCTTTGACGTCTTCGCCGTGATAAAATGCACAAACTGACGCTCGAAGCCAGGGTTACCATATTCTAGTCTCGCCAGGCCCCTTACCCTTCCGCCCCTCGCCTAGATTGTCTGCTGAGTCCGCCCCACTCTTCCCACTAACACTGACTTGCTCCACGTGGTACGCGTCAGTGTTAGTGTGAAGAGTGGGGCGGACTCAGCAGACAAGCTGGGCGAGGGGCGGAAGGGTAAGGGGCCTGACGAGACTCGCATATGGCAACCCTGCTCGAAGCTGCTCCGATGCCGCGGAACATCGAAGTGCGAAGCCTTTACACTTGACGCGACTGGATCGTTTTAGAGCTTAGAGCATCGAAAAACGCTGGTTGGAAGACCGTCGGGCCGTGTCGTCGCGTCGAGCATCGCGGACACGAACGAAATCCTGTTGAATAAAGGCCATTATTTGCGTCGAGGCGCGAAGAAAAAAAAGGTCACCGATGCATCGGTCTTCCCACGCGGCCGCTAATTACCCGACCGTTACGAGGCCCGGTATCGGAGGATGTTTTTGTAGACGTTAGCTCCGGGTAATCATGAGTCGGCGGGTTGAGCCGCGATGCGCCGCTCGGATCTGGACGAATGTAACACAGCAAATGAAGCGGCCGAGCCACCTGAATAATTATTAAGCCGGCTATCCGTCGAAAATATCTTCGTTTCCCCGATATCGATTGCGCGCGATGACCTGCAACAATCATCTCTCTCTCTCTTTCTCTCTCTCCCTCTCTCTCCCTCTCTCTACCGCGATCGACAGATTACACCGTAATGATCGCGCGATGATTCGCTAACGCGCACGAAATCCTCGAGCGTGTTTCCCCTCGCTCGCCGCGAATGCACAGACCGGAGACAGACCGGGGAAAGAAAGGAGGAGTTCCTCGAGAGCCGAAGCACAACGTGGCCCGTTGAAAGTGATGTATACGGAGTGGTTGGCTCCTCGGCGCTAATTACCGCTATTAGTAACTCCCCACCAGACCGGCACGGGCAAACATTAACATAAGGGACAATGACAAATGACAATAACGCGGTTGCGACGCGGTAAAGCACCGGTCTCTCTCTCTCTCTCTCTCTCTCTCTCTCTCTCTCTCTCTTACTCCGGCGCGGGCTCCATCGCGGCGACACGTATATACTTTCTCTTCCCTTTCGTCGACTTCTTAAATCCCCCCGCCTAGCCTGCCGCCTCCTCTTCGACGCTCGTGGATGTCATTTGTTTCGGGAGTTGTTGATGCCGCTTATGACCACGATGAATCGAGAAGGGGATCCTTCGCCGCGGCTTTCGTCGGTGGCCTCCGAGGGGAGGAGTCCAATTTAGATGTTGTGTCTACAGTATCGGCCCGTTTCGCTCCAAGATTGCTCTCTCTCTCTCTGTTCCCCCCAATAATTTCGCGGCTTGATATCTACCTATAGAGAGCATTTCTGTATTTGCCATACCGTAGCATGCGTTAGGTTACCATTATTTACGAAAGAAAATCTTAGGGGTACCTTTTGTATAGTGAAGGCATTATAACTTAATTTCAAGTGTTGGTATCATTAGAATATTCTGGACATTTGGTTTCTTTGACGATAGAAGATATGAATAAAAGCTTGGATAGAGTTCCATTGCTCTTGACTTCGAACGAACATCTTTATAAACGAAAGAGTCTAGTATGTTCAGCTCCTACCGTGAGGCAGCACCGTCGCGAGTCGTCAGCCAATAAGATCATCAAGGAAGTAGCTTCCGCTGCTCCCGAGCGTCTCGCTGCCTCCGAGCAAGGGTTGGCAATGTCATCTTCGGTTTCTTGGGAGTAAAATGGAAACCGAAATTGTAATTCTCCTGTACTGGATTTGTAGGACGTTTTCGGCATCCATCCTCGAGAACATATTAAACTTCTCCATTGATACAGAACGCTCATTTCCCGGTTGGAGGCCGAGTCCCACGGAATTCATTGTAAACGCCACAAAGGATGAACTCGGAACGGTTCCTTCCTGCCCGCGGCACAACGAGAGAGAGAGAGAGAGAGAGAGAGAGAGAGAGAGAGAGGAGGGGGGGCGCTTTTCTTCTCATTTTACCTCCGACCGCTTCGTTTACTCGGAGACGCTCGAATTCCAGCCCGAGCCGGCGTTCTTCTTCCCTTTTTCGTCGTCCACCTCATCGATCCTCCGTGATCCGAAGTTCGATTCCTCGGCCGTTTCGTGTACATACGAAATTCGACGAAAGGGGCCCTGACGGCACGTCGAAAGGGACTTCCGCGTGTTTCGCCGCACGACGGACAATTTGTTTGTTGCAAAGACGATGCCGGGGAGAAGTTCGAGGCACCGTTTCACCCTTCTGGCCCGCCTTCCCTTTCCACCTATCGATACACACACACTCTCTCTCCCTCTCTCTCTCCCTTTCTCCTTCTTCTTCTCTCTCCTGGTCACTCTGTCTCTCGTTCTTCGTGCAGTTACGTACCTAACGAGGCCGCGAGATGGATCGGCTCTCCGCCGAGAATGCGCCTCTTTCTCCTCTGGCCCTCTCCTCTGTTCCTCCTGCCTCCTGGCTCTCTCTCTCTCTCTTGCTCTGTCTCTCATCCTCTTCCTCTCGGCGTTTTCTCCTTCGTCTCCTCGTCCTCCGCTTCTCATTCTTCTTCCTCGTGTCCGCGATCGAACAGGAGCACCGTCCTCCGGCCAAGTAATTTGTGCGCGAAGACAAAGAATTCCTCCCTACCTTTCGTACGTCTCTCCTCGTCGGCGGAGAAGTTCGTTTCGTGCCGCGGACCGGATAACGAGACGTGGAAACTGATTGATTTCCCGTCGTGGACGCCTGGCAGCGCGATAGTCGAAGCATTAATGAAGTTGTCGAGGTGACCGCCGGCTCCGATCGCTGAAGGCTCGCCGCACCACGGTTCTCTTCGTTTGCGGCCGAACCGGAACGTTCGTCGAAACGCGACGTCCTTCCCGATCGTGTTAAGGGATTTCCACGATCCTGGAACACCGATAGCGTCGCTTCTATTCTTGCGAAACGATCCCGCGATGGAACTGCTTCTATCATCCCGAGACCGTACCCTGCGAGACTCCAGTAGGTGAACCTTGTTAGAGCTTTGTTAGCCGTGTCCCATTTGTGCTCTGGTACTTGGCTCTTTCCAATTGTACTCAATTAGTGATATTAGTCGGCACATATATCATACGGGAATGGAAGATTGTTAATTGCCGTGTAAGGAGGAAGTAGCCAGAGTGGATTAATTCAGTTCAGCTGACGGGGCATTGCCGTCTTGGCTTCGGAGATATCGATGCTAGGTTTGTGTGGAGTAGGTAGTATTATGGCTTTAGGAATCGTACATTTTATCTTAAATGGTACAATTTGTTGGAAACATTTTATACACAGAAACACTAATCAGTGATTGGTTTTACTTCTAGGTAGAAACAGTGTTGCTGTAAATTTTAAAATAAAAATTACTTTATCCATTTTTACGATTTCATGCCCCCCTTGTACTTTGTCAACGAAATAATTTCGGTTTGGAGCATGCAAATTTCCACTCCATGTAATTTTACTTTCAACGACACCGCAGCCCCCGGTTAGGGGACGAAAGCTTTCGAATCCAATGAACGAACTGTCATCAAATGTCGCCGTCTACAAACGTCCCCTCGTCGATCTAAATCCAAATCTCTCCGCAATAAGACCGGCCCAGACCCAATTACCAACCGGCCGGTACACCTTGCGCCAGATTAATGATCTCGTTGGCTGATTATCAAAGCGGAACAGCGAAGTATCGACAGCTGCCGGTCGATTAGATAGTGTATCTCACGGTAAAAAGCTCCGCGTGACAGACGGTATAATCTGGTGGGTGACGTCCCCGTGCGCCGTTAATTGCTCGGTCGTTTTAATTAACGCGTAACACGGTGATCTGTGATCGCTGTGGATCGCGCGACCGCCATATCGGAAAACGCCGAACCTGAACGACCGCGATCTATACGAGGGAAGACGACGACGACGACGACGACGCGAGCAGCGCGGCGTCATCTTGTTCACCGGCAACGCTATTGATTAGGATGACTGGGAGTTTCGAGATAAGCCGGTCCCCATCGGCTCCCTCCCGTAAAGCCCCTTACCTTTCCAAGCCAGCTTGATTGAGTTCCGATGGGTGTGCCGTACTTCAAACGCCTCCGCATTAATTATTACAGGGTCTCTCGTTGAGCGCGTTGGAAATCAGCCTCATCCCGCGCCCGTGATTTCTTCTCCAAATTCCCCGCAGGTCAATGGACCCGCTTGCATCCGATACCGACGATCGTAACTGTACTCCCTCTCCCTCTCCCTCTCCCTCTACCTCTCCCTCTACCTCTCCCTCTACCTCTAAACTCTACCCTCTACCTCTACCTCTACTTCTACCTCCAAACTCTACCTCTACCTCTGAGTTCTACCTCGAAACTCTCCCTCTCCCTCTCCCTCTACCTCTACTTCTACCTCTAAACTCTATCTCTACCCTCAACGTCTAATCTCTACCTCTACCCCCTACCTCTAAATTCTACCTCTACCCTCTACCTCTAAACTACCTCTACCGTACTTGTTCAGATTTATTTCTGCTATTCATTTACAGATAATCATTTCACAAGATCATTCGGTACAATAAATATAAATGCGCCTCCCCTTCTAGAGAACTAAGGAAGATCTAATGATCGTTGCTCTGAATGAATTCATACAGCAAGGGGTTGAATATGCATGCAGGTGGAATTGCTGCGAATATTATGGAATCCTGCTCGCGACACGTTACTGGTGATATATATTTGCCGGACTGTTCAACGTTTCCCCTAGAGAGCTCGTACGCACCGATGTCATGGCAGCTGATCCTGAGTATCCTGACGAGCGATTCCCTCATCTGTGGCGGCTGTGCGGCCGCCACGGTGCGTAGCTTAGTTCCACGTGCTACAAGTGTACCGTAAACACGTGTTTGTTACGCTTGGCTATACCCGGAATGCTGGGCCTAAACGAGCAGCACGTGTGCGTCGATGTTCATCTCGGGACTACGATTCTAGAACGCTGGAAGCTACACCCAAGTTACCCTAATACTCGACTTATACTATGGCAAGAAAAATAAATTCTCTCTGGGTGATAAATTTGATCGGCTCCTAGATAAAATATAATTAAATTATACATCGAATAACATGCATTCCGGACCACGTGCCTCGCATAAACATCTCGTCGCCGCGTTACAGTGAAAATAAAACGACAGCAGAAAAAGAGAAGAGGCTCGAAACACCGGAGGGAAAACGATTAACGAATTTATGACGAGAGCCATGGATCTCCGACAATTTATAATGCAATATAAAGTTTTGCTCTTACCCGGAGAATGGACTACCGCCTCCCTTCGGATCCAATCACAAAGCCTATCGATGGCTGATGACCGAACGGAGAACGCCGAGCGTTTGTGAGTCCGCTACGTAGAAGAAGAAGAGGAAGAAGAAGAAAAAGAGGAGATGGAGGAGGCGAACTGGAAATGGAGGAAGACGAGGCGAGCAGAGAGAGAGAAGTTACGATGGTTCCCGGGCGACAGGTGATTCCATCCTGCGACCCATCCCTTGGCCGTACCCCGTTTTCCCATCGTGGATCTCGGCCACTGCGGCGCATCCTGCTTTTATCATTACTGTTATTATAATTTCGCCGGCCGCTGCTGATGAATCGATGCGCAGTCTCTCCGGAGAAAACGGTGGAGGAGTTGGCCACGAAAAACGGCCGAAAAAAACCATTGTAGGGAGAACTTGGGACCGCGAGCAAGATCAAAAAGAAGCACAAGAGGACCGAGAGGTGGAGGAAGGAACCGCACGAAGGAGGAACTGGAAAACAGAGGAGGTTCTTCTCCGCGAGTTCGTGGTTCGCCCCCTTGGTAATTTGTAGCTCCGATATCATCGCTCAGAGTTATTTGGAGGCACGCCGATACATGGACCCAATTGACTACCTATCTGCCGATAGCACCTCGGTTTTCCTCTCTTCGTGGTCTCTCTTCTTTCTCGAGGAACTTTATTCCGTCTTCTTTCGGCGTACAAATTGAACAGCCTTTTCTAGCCTGTCTGTTGTCGAATATATTAATACTGTAATATGATAATTCGTCCATAGCTTTGTCCCTCTGTAATCCTCTGTAACCCCTCTGTAATCGTATTTTTACCTACGACATAAAATATCACGCCCAACCGGAAGACAGCAATGAGTTGCCAGCCAATAAAACCGAAGACAAAATATTTCCCGTCGTTCTCGAGCAACTGATCGTGTCTCCAGAGCCTTGTAACATTACGAACCAGACGCAGCGCTTCGCCGTGCCTTGTCCAAGTATCGAAAATCCGGGAAAGTCGTTACCTCGAAAGAAACATTGCCTCGAAATTTACGAGAGATCCCCTCGGATCGCCTGCAGCGTTCGTCAGGATTCGATCCTGCCAAAGAAAAGAGTATCGGAGGAATTGAAATTCAATGAGAGAGCCCGGTTCAATTCCGAATCTATTTGCTCGCTGATAAACTTTCGATTTCCTCGAGCGTGTTATATTCGTTCGACTAATTGCCACGCGAAATTACACGGCCAGGACACCTGTTTGATCGCGAGAGCCGGCGACCGACCAGAGTAATCGCAATTTCCCGGCTCCGTCGGAGACTTCTTCCTTTGCCGGGAATTTCCATATCAATATGGAAAGAGAGACGGAAGGAACTTCGAACCCGGCTAAAGTTCTACCCGGACGAGCGCCGCCTTCGCCGCCACCGTGCCGGTACTCTCTTTTCAAGGAAACTGTCTGTCGAACGTCTCGGAGTCCCGCTAATGACTTTTCGCGACGCGAACCCGGCCCGGCTCGTCCCACCCGCGAACAGCTGCTTTGACCATTTCCCTCGTCGTGTTTCACCGTCGTCTGGCAGTCGATCCTGGGGAAACGCGAAAGTTTTCTGTTCCCGACGAGACAGCAACTTTTAATAACGTAGTCCGCGGCCATCGATTTCCTTGGAAATCGAGGAAATAGAAAAATTAACGTCCGTATCAACGGTCAACTTTTAACTCTCGCGATCGGGAGGTGCTTCCGACTTAGCAACGCAGATAAATATCTTTCGTAGAGTGTCTGTTCACTTGCCTTCCATATTGTATATGTATTGGTCCAAAAAAAAGAAATAATTTGTACTCTTTTTGAAAATTATGTCAAATTGAGAGTGGACGCGAAGAGGTTAAGTACGTAGCTAACACGTTTAAAATATATCCAGGCAGTTGCGAATTGAGAGTCGTAAGAATTTAATAATACGCAGGTTTCTGTAAAATTATGCTGCCGCGTCGAGTTTTGCTTTAAAGCAGCAGACGTTATCGCCGGGCTGAACATTTCCGAGTGTTTCCGCGCGGCTGGTGACGCGAGAATGAACGCGGAGAGCTCGGAAACGACAAAAATGTTCGCGCGAATATGTGTCGGATATCGCGTTCCCTCTGAATTACAGCCTTTTTTGCGAGCCAACGACGATTTGCTCGGCATTAAGGCAATTCAAGATTACCATTTTTAGCTCTGTCGAGAGCGGGTTTACCGTTGCCGGCCTGACGTGTCCGAAAGGTCACGATGTTTTGCAGTTTCGCGGCGGAGTGGGTGTGCAGTTCTAGGAAGAGCGATCGAAGGAGATCAAAAATAAAAATCATCGCGATACGAAAGTATAAGAGCAGCATTATCGAATAAAGAAGGTGGCGGGGCAGCTCGAGGATTTGAAAAGCGGAAGCAACGACCGCGAACAATTAACGGAGGTCCCGTGAAGACTAGAAAAGTCAGACACGCACACAGGAGCACGCGAGTCGAGGGAAACGTGAGACAACCGGGTTCCCTTCGGTTAGGATGCGTCAGGCCGATTGGTCATCGGAGTAGGACGATCCGTCGAAGCGGCTCGATGGTTGCGAGTTAGGTCCGACCGTGGTCGGTCGGCACGGAGGTGCCAGGAGGTCGCGATCACACGCCTACCAACTTTGCGCCGCGCCTCCCTCATCCTCGTGGCGTCCTCGTCGTCCTTTTCGTCCTGCGTGGCGCATTTCACGCGCGTAACACGATAGTATGGCCAGCGAGGAGAAAGAGAAAGAGAGAGAGAGAGAGAGAGAGAGAGAGAAAAGCTTCGAGTCCTCCAGACACAAGAGAGGTGTGTGCCTCTCCCTTTCTTTCCACATATCCATCGTTACGGATTTCCAGCGGACGAGGAAGAGGGACCAAGTTCCGAGGTTTCGTACGGTCGACACCGCGACGACACCTGGAAAAAACAATACGCCATGTTCCCGGCCCTCTTTCCTCCCCATTTCTCGCTGGATTCCTCTCAATGGCACGCCGCACGGCCCATGGAGCTCGGCTCTGCTCGCGGTCGCAATGCTTGTCAACATCGGTTAGCGGGATATTTCCTCTGGAGCGGGCATTAGCCATTGATGTCACACCCGGTTCTCTCTTACCTTCGTTCTCCTTATCCACTCCCTCTCTTTCTCCCTCTCTCTATCCACCGTGCGGTCGTTATAATCGGGGCCGAAGGAACGAGCGAGAAAGCAAAGATCTCTTTTCACACAGGAGCTCTGTACGAGAATACTTTCGATTCGAGAATACACCTATATGTGTACACGAGCATTCTATTGCTCTTCCTCGTACGCCTTTACCAAGTCCTCTCTCTCTCTCTCTTCCTCTTTCTATCTCTCTCCTCTTCCCCCGCGTTTCCATCGACCTCGTCCACACTCTTTCTCTATCCTTCCCCAACTCGTCGTCGTCCCGTCGACTGACTGTTCCTCGATATTCATCCCTGTCTCTCTCCCTCGATCCCCGCTCTCTCTCTATACTATACACCGCCTAGCTTCCTACTACATCGTGGCAAGAATGAGGAGGAGTGACAAGGAGGGTGCGCGGACCTCCTTTATTTCACGGGGGCTGCTTTGTCGAACGCGCGGTCGCTCGAGTGCGGGTTTCTTCATGTCTTTGTTAGCGAGGCGAGAAATTCTGTCTGTCTTCTACAATTACGGGCTCGAACCGGGCCACGGCACTCTCGTCAAGCTCGCTCCCCATAGGCGAATCCATCCCTCCCTCTCTCTCTCTCTCTCTCTCTCTCTCTTCAAGGCTCGAGGTGTGATCCTGCCCGCCTGTCACACGCGTTGGCCTCTCTGTGTTTTAAACGGACCCACACCACTGGCGCACTCGACCGGCACACACGCACGAGAGCACCGAAGGAGCGCAAGAGCCTCGCTTTTCATTTTTCGTCACGAAGCATTGCGCGATTACGAGTGCGCGTACGTATGTACGACCCGGTCGCGCACTTACGGCCAGACCTCGATACGCTCTCGAGATGCCCGCCGAGCGGTGTAATCGGGCTGCGATCAACCAGATCGAGATCCTCGAAAGACCCTCCTGACGCGAGCTACGCGTTACCCGCTGCCTACCCTCCTCTCTCTCTCTCACACACACCGTCATCCCCCCCGGACACGTTCTACAATCGTGAGATGCATGCTGATCGAAGCGAGGAAAGGGCACCGTTGCACCGAGAACTCGTGAATGGTGTAATTGACCTATTAGTGCCCGCTTTTTCAAGTCCCACCGACCACGGTTCGTTATTCCGCGCTGCGCCCGTGTCGGTGCCTCTTGCCCGCTCCTCTGCCGCCGTCATCGATCGATGAGTAACGCGGGGAAACGGGCACGGACGCAGAAAATTGATCGCGTCTCCTTTCTGCTTTTCTTCGGGAACGGCGACTCGAAAATGATGGCGGAGCGAGGCTGCGTCGTCGATTGTCACCGATAACTGCATATTTTCTAGCGTGCGCGTTCGGTGAAGTTTAATCTGATGCTTCACCTGGAAATAGGAGTGGCTATGTTGCCTGTAACATCATCAATTGTATAGTTGTAAGAATGGTCCGTTGTAGCAGGTATTTTGGATCGTTCGGTAAGCAAATGGTCTACCGTCGAGCGGAATCGCCGCCGCCCGGTGGACTCTGATTTTATCAGGGTTCAGGGCCCGCGTTAAATTTCTCGCGAGCGGGTCGTATCGACACGCTGCTGTTACGAAACGGGAATCGTAACGAGCGCGGGGTGAGAACGAGAAAGAGAACGAGAACGAGAAAGAGAGAGAGAGAGAGAGAAAGAGAGTGGAGTGGAAAGGTGGAAGAGATAAAGAGAGAAAGGCGATGGAAAAAAAGGAGAACGAATGCGGAATGAAAGGAACGGGCCGCGGCGGGCCGGATAGGCCGTAGCACGTAGCCGCGGTAGCCGGAGTGGTAATTGCATTAGATCGATATCCGAATATGGCGAGCGGGACACAGACACAACAGGAACGAGAGGGTTTCGTGAGGTCTATCGTGCCCCGGGCGAGCCTTAACTTTTACACGGCCGCGTGAATACATTAAGCGCGCGGCTCGACGAGATACGCGGTTTCTTTAATCTTAATCAGAAGACGTATGGACATAGCGGAGCAACTACATTCGAACACGAGTACGCCATTAGCAAACAAGATCACCTACCTGACCCGTCCGCCGGGCAAGCCCGCCCCCTCGAGCCCCCTGACCGATCCGGGGCCGCGTACCGCTCTTAAAACACCTCTGTAAATTGGTGATAAAGCAACGGGTACGGGTGTCCGGGTCGCTGAGAAGTCACGGGATCGCGAAAGGGGGGAACCATCGAATCGAATCCTATCGAGTTCGAGTCCCCGGTCGAGAACGGTGCGCGCAGACTATCGCAATTATACGCGACCCAGCAGCATCGTCCCGATATCGTCTCGCGAATCCGCGAAATGAAGTTATTAACGCCGCCGCCTTAACAGAGCGCAGACCTTCTGTTTTCTCTGGGATTGTCTTCCTCGGGCTTGTTCGACTCGTTTTCTCGGATTCGAAACTAGTCGAACGACGACGGCGGCCTTGTTGCACACAATCCGAACTCCTCATGCATTATTCCGGGAAAAGATAGCGCATCGCTCGCGCCGGAATTAACATATTCGGCCGAACGGCCGAACGGTGGGCTGGGATAATGAAAAGCATATCAGATTTCCACGCATTTTTGCGCGGCTACGACCGATTCGGAATTGCGTGTTTAACGCGACGGGAACTTCGTTCTGAGGAGACGTGGGCTCTCTCATTAAGAAATTCTGTCCGCGATTGTTTATGCGCCGGTGTATGGAACGTGAATGCTATTCTTCTCAATTTATTGTACTCCTCCGAAATTCAGCTAGTATAATCATGCTGCAGATGTTTACGCGCGGCCTTCCATCCTTGTAGACAAATTTTAGAAAAGTGGAATCAAGGAGAATTTTATTTTCAGCGGTGATAACCTTAGTGGATTAAAATCGTATTGAACTCTGTAGTAAAACGTTGTATATTGTACTTCAGTATTTTAACACAGTTAATGCTTATTTAATTATTATTAAATAATTAGTATTATTCTTTTAATACTTTTAATATTGAATTTATTTTGTCGCATCTATTTCCTTGGTCACCTACTCGATTTTGCCTTAAATACGTCCAGTTATAAATTACGAAGAAAAATAGCATTTTTCATAAAAAAAGCTGTGTACTCTGGCCCCCGAGTCACCGAGCCCAAAAAGCGACCTAATACCGTTTCCAAAAAAAAAAAACGTTGCCGTAAACGCGGCTGAAAAATCAATTTCGCGGACGACGAGAACACAAAAGCGTTCGCAATTTGCTCGTTCCGCCGCAAAAAAATCGAGATATTCTTCCAGTTAGCGAGTCCGTTGCTCGCCGGTGAAAAAATTAATTTCTATAATTTCGGCGTGCTCGATTAGGGTACCGGTTGCAGAGCGAAAGTATCGCGGTATCGGTAACAACGTGCGTGTCGGTGTCGAGCGGGTCCGTCATCGGCCGCGGAAATTGCCCAAAAGAGTATCGTAATAAACATCGGGGCCAGGAGCACTGGGCGCGTAGATTGCCGGGAGATTTTTTACACGCGCCTGGCCACCTGCAAAGAGGCGTATTTTAATAACGCGAATTCCGTTCCGCACTCTCACACCGGACCGGTGCCGGTGGATCCTCCGTGTACGGATCGGCATGCGGGCGAGCGGGTTGGAGAGGGTTGGAGCGGGCCAGAGCGGAGGTAGAAGCGGATCGGAGGAGAGCAGCAAGCGTGTACGCTCGTCCCGGTGTCCGTGCGCACGCTTGAGACAGATAGGAGCCGAAGGCCGGCGACTCTTATCTGGTTAATGTCTCGTTACTGTAATGATTTCGCCTCGGATCTTCGCCTCTTCATTTATTCCCGGCAGTATTGGCCGATCGCACGCTGATAACCGATCCTCTCGTTATACTAACGGTATTAAGGGCCCGGGCACCGCGCGAGTACGTTCAACCTCCAGTTTGCGGTCGCGAATTTCGTGAACAGGCTACCTACGAGGTGATTTATCATCCGACCGGCCTTCCTCTCTCCTCTTTCTCTCTCTCTCTCTCTTCCTCCGGTGACCGGTGATCGAACGTTCCTCTCGTTGTTAATTATCGAAAATTTTCCGGCATGTCAAAGTAACCGAGAGAGAGTCTGCGGTGCGTGCCACGGTGGCTCGGCCGACGTTGATGAATAATTCGGAATTCTAACCGGGAATTAATGCACTCCACTTTGACGGAGAAACCGGCTGGAATTGTGATAAATTGGACGGTTCAATCAGAATCGTCGGTGGCAGATTGCCCCGTTTAATTGAAAGCACGGCCATGCTCTGGTCTCTACGAATTCCTTGGATCGCGCGAGCCGTTTCGACGGATGAATGAAAGAACGATTAATGGCGGCTGGCTTGGGATTAAGGACGATTTGTCAGCTGGTCGACGATCGTTCGGTAATGCCTCTCGTACGAGACGAGATCTCGTCACGTCTGACGCACCGCGCGGATTCGCAACACGCCGCGTGGGTGTCGGGAAACATCACCGCTCAGAGTCGAGCGGGCAGCCACGGGGCCAAAGTCATCCACGCAAATTACTCGGCCGCCATTAATGAGGGTCCTCGGAGCTCAGGCACACGTCGAAAGTCATTGCGGTCGCTCTCGGGAGAGATCGACTCGCACGGGGCCGGCCACTTAATTCTTTCGGGCCGTATCGGTGCGGGTCAGCCACGGAAGAAAGGAAATGCGAGCGCTGCCTTTCGCGAAGTAATTAAAACCGTCGTATCTGACCGGGCAGCGTCGTTAATTACCGCTAATTACTCCCGGTCCCTTCCGTGCCCCGGCGTGTCTCGTTACCGGGAGATTTCGGTCGCACGGGCGAACGGTTCCGCCTGTTGTGTCCGTCATATTTCCACGACGATAAATAACCCGCCGTTTAAACGGATAGGTGTAAACCGACGGTTTTTAATTCGTCCGGGTCGCCATTGTCACGCGAAATTGCTCGCCCGAACGCGACCCCCTGTTAAACATATTTTTATCGGAGTGCAATAAGGTAATTCTTCCATAAGAGCCTTACAATTCAATGCACTTTTATTATCGTTGTTTGCCGTAAGCCTTTAATGAAATTATCGAATTAACTTCAGATGCGCTTTGCTCGCTTCTAGACAATTTTTTCTTACTCGATTTAACGCGATGGCTATTTCGTCTTTATTCGGGATTAAAGCAAAAATGTTGAACTCTAACGGAACTTTATTAATTCCCGCCGTAAAGGAATTACAGGGGTATCGCGTTTTACGAGTCGTATCCGCGAGTGTGCACGGATAAGACGATTACAGCACTTCCCCTCCAGTGTACACAGTAATTGATTTTTCGAAGAATTTCTCGAAGCTCGTGCTGCGATCCCGACTTATCTCGGGCAAAGTATATCGGATTTTTATTATTTCTATTTCCATATGTTGGGAATTGGTTCTGCATTACGTACGCATTCATTCCATTCATTTTCCAAAGATGATATTTCGAACGACGATGTATCCAATATCTTCATCGATTTATGAAATACTGTAGGCCCGCTAAAGTTTCTCCGGTTAAAGAAGTGGTTGACACTTCCGACAGTGTACCTGCGGATCGCGATGGATCGCGTCGGCAATGAAAACGTCTGGACCTGCCTCGGTTCGTCACACCCACGCGATCGACCACCTACAATCGCGCCGCGACAGCGGTACGTCAGCGGTACGTCCGAGACGTTCCGAGACGTCAAAGTCGCGACTGATTTGCCGCGCCAAGACCGAGGCGGAGGATGCTGGCCGTCAGATGATCGTGCTTCGTCCGAGCTCTCTCGCTCTCTCGGACATGATTTAATTACCCGCGAGCGAAGAAGGGAAGCGCGGGTAGAGGCGCGGGTAGACACTAAACTCTGTGGTTCTCGTGTCTCTATTCATTCTTGCCGCGCGGGCAATAGCTCTGCCGGCGGTAGCTCGCGGAGATTCACGATCCCGGCGCGATAGGACGCGACGATACGATCGATGCGATCGATAAAGGACCCGCTAAGGACAATCGGAGGCCTCGGAGA